>NC_045427.1:274953574-275272805 GCF_902635505.1 Sarcophilus harrisii | reverse complement strand
CAAATAAAGTCAGATTTAAATAATCGGGAAAATATTAATTGCTCTTGGATAGGCCGAGTGAATATAATAAAGATGACAGTACTCCCTAAACTAATCTATTTATTTAGTGCTACACCAATCAGAGTCACAAGAAACTATTTTAATGACCTAGAAAAAATAACAACAAAATTCATCTTGAAGAACAAAAGGTTGAGAATTTCAAGGGAATTAATGAAAAAAAAAAAAAAAAAAAAGAAAATGAAGGTGGCCTAGCTGTATCTGATCTAAAACTATATTATAAAGCAGTGATGGCCAAAATCATTTGGTATTGGCTAAGAAATAGATTAGTTGATCAGTGGAATAAGTTAGGTCCAGAGGACAAAATAGTCAACAAGTATAGAAATCTAGTGTTTGAGAAACCCAAAGATCCCAACCTTTAGGATAAGAATGCATTATTTGACAAAAACTGCTGGGAAAACTGGAAATTAGTAGAGCAGAGATTAGGCTTGGACCCACACTTAACACCATACACCAACATAAGATCAAAATGGGTCTATGATTTAGACATAACGAATGAGATTATATATAAATTAAAGAAACATAGGATACTTTACCTCTCAGACTTGTGGAGGAGGAAGGATTTTGTGACCAAAGAAGAATTAGAGATCATTATTGATCACAAAAGAGAAAATTTTGATTATACAAAATGGAAAGTTTTTATACAAACAAAACTCATGTACATAATGTTAGAAGGGAAGTAACAAACTGGGAAAACATTTTTACAGGTAAGGCTCTGATAAAGGCCTCCTTTCCAAAATATATAGAGAACTGACTCTAATTTATAAGAAATGAAGCCATTCTTAATTGATAAATGTTCAAAAGATATGAACAGACATTTTTAGATGATGAAATTGAAACTATTTCCACTCATATGAAAAAGTGTTCCAAATCACTATTGATCAGAGAAATCCAAATTAAGACAACTCTGAGTTACCACTACACACCTGTCAGATTGGCCAGAATGACAGGGAGAGATAACAGGGAATGTTGCAGGGGATGTAGGAAAACTGGGACACTGATACATTGTTGGTGGAACACATCCAGCCATTCTGGAGAGCAATTTGGAACTATGCCCAAAAAGTTATCAAACTGTGCATACCCTTTCATCCAGCAGTGTTTCTACTGGGCTTATAAGGGAAAGGGACCTGCATGTTCTCAAAGATGAGAAGCCATGATAACGATCACTCAGGATCTAGCATCTTTGAAATTAAAGGATCAAAGGGCATGGAATCTGATATTCCAAAAGACAAAGGGACTTGGAATGTTTCTAAGAATATACTACTCAGCTAAACTGTGCATTTTCTTCTAGGGAAGAAGATTGGCATTCAAGTAAACAGGTTAATTCCATTTATTTCTGATGAAAAAAAAAACAGAGCATATGTCTAAGTATTGTTGCACTGTGCTATGAGTATATTTATTGATTTTTTCCTCAGAAATCAAATCTATATATGCCTAAACATACATTATACCTGCAATTATTATAACTTCCACTAGGTGGCAGGATGACAATTTAATAAGTCTGAACCACTGAGAGGCTGAGGGATAGGAAAGCAATATGGCCCTATCCAGAAGGCAATATAAACACAGTAAGTCTATGATGTATCAATATCTCCAGCTACATTCTTAAGACTGAGAGCAAAGATTATTTTTTTAAAGAGAACTTTATTTTGGCATGGAGGATAAGTAGCAAAAGAAGATAAATTCCTAAACAACTTAAAACCTTTTTTTTTTTTTTTTTGCAATTGTCTTTAGAGATAAAGAATCGAAGTACAGGGTTATTGTAAGTAAAGCTGACATACATCTTTCTGTCCTTGATATTATACTTTCAGATAGTTTCCTGATGTTTTGGCTATTTATTAAAGTTAACTCAAGTCTCCACCTCTGTGAAGCCCTTTTTTTTACTTAAGAAAAGAGAATTAGTTGCTATTGATTTTTTGGTGGTAAGCACACAAGAAAGAAAGAAAAAAAGAAATTAAATTAGTGGTTATATCTCATTCATTGACACTCAACTGATAGTTTACAGTTTTGTCAAAGGTTTGTTCCCTAGATAAGCCCAAAGTTTTACTCCAGTTCAATCTGTTATAGTCTTTCTATCAGTTTCTTGAATACTACTAATACTATGGATAACATTTCAAATTAAAGGTCAATAAATTAGGTTTACCCTTTCTGCCCTTTGGATTCCCAATCTTTTGTCACTTTTCTTCAAAAATTCATAGGTCATGGACCATGGAGTCTAAATTGCTCTAACAAACACTGTTATGTCTGAATGGAGGAAAGCATGAATTCTAAAGTATAATTCCTAAGTTGTTTATAGCAGGTTTTGTGGGATCAGCAATTTAGCCAAGAATTTTAAAAAGGAAGTAAAAAAAGGAATGAAATTCTTTGATAGAAAATCACATACTCTTCAAATCTACTTAAAACACTTATTAATAGTCATTTGTATCAACGATGTCATTAGAAGAGAACTACAAACATTTTTTTCTGTAAGCAGTTTTACAAACTCTTGCTTTGGTGTCTCCTGGGTTTGCCATTTTGCTTGTCAGCTCATGGCCTCTATGTCTTTGGAGAAGCTGAAGAGGTGACAAAAACTTAAGGAAAAAGGATCTAGGTTCCTAAAAAGTGATGTAAGTATGCTCCCTGTGCATGTTAGGTTGCATGGGGGAATGCTGTTAAGAAGCTTAATGGCAGGGAAGGATAGCCCTGTTATCATTGCCTCAGAGGTATGGTAAACTGCAAATTGTGTATTATCACATGTCAAATCTCCAGTTTGCTCCATACCTAGGTGGCAAAAAATACACTGCAATCAATGTTGCCCTGAGCTGTCCTTCTTACCGCAATCTTAAATCTTCAAGCATCAGTGATGGTGAGGATTATTTAACATTTATTGCAATCCACCATAGAAAGGAAAACCCAGCAAGTATAGAAGTGTCAGGCAAAAAAAAAAGGTACATGTCTTAGCATTAGTGTTTATTTTAGTTTTTTTTTTTTTTTTTTTTTTAACTCTATTGCCACAGCTACACAACTATGTACT
This sequence comes from Sarcophilus harrisii, assembly GCF_902635505.1. NCBI lineage: Eukaryota > Metazoa > Chordata > Mammalia > Dasyuromorphia > Dasyuridae > Sarcophilus > Sarcophilus harrisii. The sequence continues at coordinate 275,269,735 of NC_045427.1, read as the reverse complement.
TTATGTAGAAAGGAAACTTAATCAAATAGTCTCTCTTAAACTCTTTTAGAAAAATACAATTAATAGGTTTACTTAAAGAAAGATGACTCTTTTTAAAAATACCATTGTGTTACAATATTTTTTTAAATGTGCTTTTCTAGTGTTTAGGGGATTTTGGTATTATGTCAAGATGTTTCCTGTGTCAAATACTCAAAGTGAGGATAATATTTTTGGCTGCTGCAGCAGTATTTTGGGAGTTGGGATTAAGGGAATAAGGAATGAACATTTTTTGTGTTCCGTCTGGGTTAGCTCATAATACACTAACCAGAACATGGATTGAGCAGGAGTAATTATTATTACTCAATAATAATAACTATAACCACCTAACATTTATATTGTACCTACTATGTGCTAAGTAATATGCTAAACTCTTTACAAATATTTCATTTGACCTTCACAACAACCCTGGGCAGTAAGTATTAATTATTATTCTCATTTTTGAAATTGATTTGACCACCTTCACACAGCTATTTAATATCTGAATCAGGGTTTAATTCATTGATTTTAACATTAAGTGCAGTATGTCCTGTCAGAAATTCAATATCCTTTTCTTCCCTTCTAGATACTCAAACAAATAGAATATCTTGCATTACTCAGAGATGAGATTTCTTCATGCTATTGGGATATAATTTTCTTATATTTTATTTCTATTGTCTTTTATGTGCCTTTTTAAGTGTTCATAGTCTGTGGAAGGAGAGGAAATATGAAGTTGAATCAGTTATATAGATGCAAAAGGCACTGATTTTCAAAGAATCAAGATAACAATTAACAACTAGAATAAATAGACCAGAAATTATCAGATGATTATTTATCTTTGACCATATTGTTCATTTGAGCAAAAACAGGTTCAAAAAACTAATCATTGAGTAAACTAGAAAGGACAAAATTCAGAATTATACACAACACCAAATAGAGAGATATAATATTTTGTAACCAAGATGTTACTATAGGATTCTTTTACATACTATTTTCCCAAGATACTTAAAACATGATTATCCTTAACTTTTTAGAAAGAAATTTTATGCATGTATTTATTCATTCAACAAGCAATAAGCAGTCATTGTAGCCACAGTATTTTTCTAAGTGCCAATATAAGGGGAAAGATTTATAACACATTTTTTATCCTCCAAGTTCATGGCTTATTGTGCATATAAAATACATATACATATATAACTCTTATACAAAATATAACACTTGAAATATATATAAATCAACATATTATAAGAGGAATAAAAATTAATGCTAGAAATGAAAAACCCTCTAAGCATATTGGAACACTAAATAGATACACTAAATGGCGCAAACAATAGAGTGCTACAATTGGAATCAGGATGATGTGAGTCTAAAACCTATTCTAACTTCTTTCTACTTTTGTCATCCAATGAAATGTCACTAAAACTCTGCCTAAGTTTCCTTATCTATAAAATAAAATTAATAATACCATTTTTACCCTAGAGCTGTTGTGAGAAGGAAAAAATGAAATTTTTTATTTGCTTAGAAAACTTCAAAATGGTTTACAAATTCAGTTCTTATGATAATATAAATTTACTTTTGTTACAACTAGTAAACCTAATATTCCTGAAATTTTAAACATCTATTTATCTCTTATTGTATGGCATGCTATAATTGTTTCGTTACCCTATTTACCAATATTCTGAGAGTAGACCAGTTTATAAACACTACATGAAAAGATGAAGCAGTCAATGTTTATAGGAGAGAGAAGTTATTTGGAAACTAGTATGTATGTTACTCTGGTTAAAAGTACTGAAGATTGTGTTGTAATTTGAGCAAGTAGAAGAAAGATGATATTCACATTGGGAAAAACAGCATAGTTGTTAAATAGTGCTCTATCTCTGGAAATTATTGAAAATTTTTTGAAGAAAGTTACTTTAAATGGAATGAAATCAGCATCAAACTGAGATATGAATTCTCAGACAATGGCTAATGTACAAATTCATTTATATATTTTTCTGGACTATACTTTCTTGTTGCATAGACGGCTTTTGAGGAGAAGGGAAAGGGAATGACAAGTAAATGGATAATTGTGTCTACTCAAAAAAGAATATCAAAGGAACATTATTTTTAAAACTAAATAATAAAACAAAAAAGATGGAACACATTAACAAAATAATTACATACCATTATAGTCATGTTAAATACAATATGCACATATAATATAGAGACAAATAAATACACATCTATTATATTATCCATATATGTATATATTTATTATATAAACATGCATATATGTATACATATGTATATATACATAGAGATATACATATACATACACATAAAATAGAGGCTGTATGTAACACAGATCTACAGTTTACTGTATAATTCCCTTTCTTATTGGTCTTTGCATATTAAAATGTTTGTGTCTGATAATCGGTCAAGTACATAATAAAGAAAATATGTTTAAAAGAGGGAAGTACCAAGTGAGAAAGTATATTAAAAATGAAGATAAATATCCAGTAGATATAACAAATATATGAGTAATTTTTGTTTCATTATGGTAGAGGAAACCAATTTGCACAGATTTGGATTTTTAAAACAGTGATTTGTAATAACAGAGAAAGAAGAGGAGAAAATGGTGTTTCATTTCTGTGGTTATTTTTCATCTTTAGCTGTTAAAATACATTTTTATTGAGGAACCATTATCTCTGCCACTCTTAGGACTATGAAGTCTATCTATTTCTACCAGTGTGACTTTTCACCTGTATGCTTGTTGCTAATTAATTTTCTTACACAGGGTAGATTGTTATTGCTCTGCTTATAATTGCTTGGTCAGCAATAAGTTGTTCTACTCAAAGGTAATGCAGTTTTTTATATAAAATCTTTTCATCCAGTGAAAGATAGGTTGCACAGTCTAGCCTGGAAAGGTTGAAACTTAAAGTCTGGAGAGAGTCTATAATATTTTGTTTCTAACATTTACTGAGTTGACAACCAAGGGCACAAGAGTAAATCTTTCAAAGCCTCAATTTTCTCACATATAAAACAAGAGTATATTAATACTTTACATCTCCATCCCCATATGTTGGTATAAAAATAAAAAAAATTCATTTATATAAAGAATTCTTAGAAATCAAAATATTCTGAAATAAAGTTTTGCCTCTGCCACTACCTTGTCTCTGCTATACAACTCTGGGCAAGTCACCACCTCCCTGGATCCCAGCAACTCACTAAAACTACAAGTTGAAGACAATAAACTAATTTGATGTTGACAAAGGGAATTAATTCACCTGGAAGTTCACTATGCCAATAGAATTATAAATTAAGCCTATTCACTACTTTAATTTTGCTATAACAAGACTAAAATATACAAAAGATCAAAGAATGTGCATAGTTTGACTTTTGAGCACAGTTCTAAAATGATTTTGAAGAAAGGTTGGATAAGTTCATACACAACTCCACCAAAAATGTATTAGTGTCCTAATTTCCCTACATCTTCTTCAACATTTATCATTTTCTGTCATATTACACAATCTGATAAGTATAAGATGGTATCTCAAAATTGTTTTAATTACCATTCTATTTCTCTAAACAATAGTGATTTACAGGACTTTTACATGACAATGCATGACTTTAATTTTTTCATCTAAAAACTGCATGCTTATATTTATTGACCATTTATTAATTGAGGAATTACTTTTTTATTTGTAAACTTGATTCAGTTCTCTACATAGTTGAGAAATGAGGCCTTTATCAAAAACTTGTAAAATCTGCTTCCCATATTTATGCTTTACTCCTCATCTTGGTTGCAATATCACTGTTTCTTCAAATCCTTCTAAATTTAACAAAATCAAAATTATCATTTTGCATATCATAATGTTTTCTATCTCTTGTTTGGTCATAAATTCTTCCCATCCAGTAAAGTCTCACATCAGAGTATTCCTTGCTCTGCTAATTGTAGGATTCTGGTTTTTAATCAAAGCTTTTCATTTTCAAAATATATACATTTTCAACATTCACCCCCACAGATCCTTTGTTCTATTTTTTCCCTTCCTTCCCTCTATCCTCAACCTGATCAGCAAGTGATTCAATATATGTTAAATATGTGAAATTGCATTATGCATATTTCCACAAATATGATGCTGAACAAGAGAAATCAGATCAAAAAGGAAAAAAACAAATAGAAAATAAAATGCAAGCAAACAACAACAAAAAGAGTGAAAATACTATGTAGTCCACATTCAGTTCCCACTGTCCTATCACTAAATTCAGATCATTTTCTTCATCAAAAGACCATTGGAAAGGCGGAGCCAAGATGGCAGAGAAGGTACATGCAACTTTCTAAGCTCCTATCATGCCCTCACGACCAACTATTAAATTCAGCCTCAAAAATAGGGCTTGACTGATAAAATCCATGAAGATTAGAAGCACAACAAATTATCAGCCAAAGATAATTTGGAAGATCATCAGAGCAGGTTTGTCCTGAGGGGCAGGAACAGACCATATCAGGCAGGGAGTTAGGAGAGACTAGCATCTGGAGCAAACCAGAGGTGGGGGTGACCTCTGTGGCTAGAGATGGCTCTCCCACAGGCTAACTGCTCTGCCTTAATTATAAAGCAGTAAACTGGCAGAGAAATTAAAGCCAAAGACAGAGGGTACTCTCTAAAAAACACCAGAATCTAACAAGATCTGGCTATAACCACCCAAAACCAGAAGTGACTCAGTGCAGACCATAACACAGCCCTGCAGCCACATTCTGCAGTACGAGGCTTTTTCAGGAGCAGTTACAAATCTTCATAGCAGAGGGGAACAGTTAGAGTTACAAAGAGAAATTCCATATAAGATAACTACTGAAGTATAAAATATTTAGGAATCTTTCTGCCAAGAGAAAATCAGAAACTATATGAGCAAAACTACAAAACTGGCTTTAATTACTTCATTGTTGATGAGAGGCAAGTCCATCAAAATTGATCATTATATAATCTTCCTATTGCTATGTATAATGTTCTTCTGGATCAATTCATTTGACTTAGCATCAGAACTCTGGAGGCCACTCTTAACATCATCCTGCTGATTGTTTCTTATAGACCAATATTATTCCATAACATTCATATACCATAACTTATTTTGCCACTCTCCAACTCATGGCCATTCACTGATTTTGCAGTTTCTTAGCACTACAAAAAGGGCTGCCACAAACAATTTTGCACATGTAGGTCTGTTTCCTTCTTTTAATATCTCTTTAGGATATAAACTCAGTAGGAACACTGATGGATAAAAGGGTATGCACAGTTTGATAACCTTTTGAGCATAGTTCAACTTGCTCTCCAGACTGGCTGAATATGTTCACAATTCCAACAACAATATAGTGCCTCAGTTTTCCCAGATCCATTACAATATTCGTATTTTTTTCCCTGTCTTCTTAGCCATTCTGAGTGGTGAATAGTGGTATCTCAGAGTTGTCTTAATTTGCATTTCTCTTGTCAATAGTGATTTAGAGCACCTTTTTATATTACTAGAAATGGCTTTAATTTGTACATCTGAAAATGTCTGTTCATATCATTTGACCAATTATCAATTGAAGAACGGCTTGAATTCTTATAAATTTGAGTCAGTTTTCTATCTATTTTAGAACTGAGGCTTTTATCAGAACCCTTAAATGTAAAAATGTTTTCCCAATTTATTGCTTCCCTTCTAATCATGTCTGCATTAGTTTTATTTCCACAAAAACTATTTTATAATATAATTTAAATTATTTATTTGGTGTTCAATAATTAGTTTCAGTTCTTTGGTTACAAATTCTTTTTTTCTCCATGCATCTGAGAGGGAAACTATCCTAAATTTGTCTAATTTGCTTATAAATCACTCTTTATGTCTAAATTATGAACCCATTTTGAACTTATCTTAGTATAGAGTGTTAGCTGTGGGTCAAGGCCTAGTTTTTGCCATAGTAATTTCCCATTTTCCCAGCAGATTTTGTCAAATAGTGAGTTCTTATCCCAAAAGCTGGAATTTTTGGGTTTGTGAAACATTACAGTTGTTGACTATTTTGTTCTGTGAACCTAACAAATTTCATTGATTGACTACTCTATTTCTTAGCTAGTACCAAATAGTTTTGATGACCACTGCTTTATAATATAATTTTAGATCTGATACAGCTAGGCCACTTTTATTGGCATTTTTCATTAATTCTCTTGATATTCTTGACCTTTTGTTCTTCCAGATGAACTTTGTTATTATTTTTCTAGACCTGTAAAATAATTTCTTGGAGTTTGATTTGTATGGCACTAAATAAATAGATTAATTTAGGTAGTATTGTCATTTTTATTATATTCACTTGGCCTACCCATGAGCACTTGATATTTTTCCAACTTATTAGATCTGACTTTATTTGTGAGGAAAGTGTTTTGTAGTTATGTTCATTTAGTTCCTGACTTTGAGTTGAGAAATAAATTCCCAAATACATTATACTATCACCAGCTATTTTGAATGGAATTTCTCTTAGTATCTCTTGCTGCTGGACTTTCTGGTAATATATAAAAATGCTGATGATTTATGTGTATATATTTTGTATCCTGCAACTTTGCTAAAGTTATGGATTGTTTCTAGTCGTTTTTAGTCATTTCTCTAGGATTCTCCTAGAATGTCATCATATCATCTGGAAAGAGTGATAATTTGGTTTCCTCATTACCTACTCTAATTCCTTTAATCTTTTTTTTTTTTTCTTTTCTTATTGCCAAAGCTAGCATTTCTAATATAATACTGAATAGTAATGGTGATAATGGGCAACCTTGTTTTACCCCTGATCTTACTGGGAATGGTTCCAGTTTATCCCCATTACATATGAGGCTTGCTCATGGTTTTAATAGATGCTACTATTTTAAGGAAAAATCTATTTATTCCTATACTCTCTAGTGTTTTTAATTGGAATGAGTGTTCGAACTTATCAAATGCATTTTCTATATATATATTGAGAGAGTCATATGATTTTTGTTAGTTAGGTTATTGATATATTCAATTATGCTTATATTTTTTCCCTAATATTGAACCAAACTTGCATTCCTGGTATAAATACTACTTGGGTATGATGTATTAAGAATCACTTTCTGCAATCTCTTTGCCACTATATTTTTAAATATTTTTACATCAATGATCATTAGGGAAATTGACCTGTAATTTTCTTTCTCCATTTTTATTCTACCTGTTTTAGGTATCAGCAGCATATTTACATCATAAAAGGAATGAGATAAAAGTCCTTTTTTCCCTATTTTTTTTTTCAAATGGTTCATACAATATTGGAATTAGTTGCTCTTTAAATGTTTGGTAGAATTCACATGTAAATGCATCTCACTTTGAGATTTTTTTTTCTTAAGAAGTTAATTAATAGGTTGCTCCATTTCTTTTTCTAAAATAGGACTATTTAAATAATTTATTTTTCCTATTAATCTGGATAATCTATATTTTGTAGATATTCCTCCATTTCACTTAGATTATCAAATTTATTGATATATGGTTGTGAAAAAACAACTCCTAATTATTGCTCTAATTTCCTTTTCATTGGTGGAAATGTTTCCCTTTTCATTTTTGAGAGTAAGAATTTGTTTTTCTTCTTTCCTTTTCCAATTAAATTTATAAAAAGTTTAACTATTTTGTTTTTTTTTTTCATGACTACCTCTAAGTTTTAAGTATTAATTCCATAGTTTTGTTTTTTTTTTTACTTTCAATTTTATTAATATCCCCTTTTGTTTTCAGAATTTCAAATTTGGTATTTACTTGAGGATTTTTAATTTGTTCTTTTTCTAGTTTTTGTTTTTATTTGTAAGCTCAATTCATTAATTCTCTCTCTCTCTCTCTCTCTCTCTCTCTCTCTCTCTCTCTCTTTTATGGAAGTAAGCATCTAGAGATGTAAATTTTTTCCTAATAACCACTTTGGCTGCATCCCACAAATTTTAATATGTTGTTTTATTATTGTCATTACCTTGGCTGAAGTTATTAATTGTGTCTATGTTTTGTTGTTTCAACCATTCATTTTTCAGGATTAGATAGTTTCCAATTAATTTCTGGTCTATTTTCCCCTACCATTTTATTGCACATGATTTTTATTACATCATGATCTGAAAAAAATGCATTAACTAGTTTTGCTTTTGTGCATTTGATTTTCATGTCTTTATATCCTAATACATAGTCAATTTTTGTCTAGGTTTCACAAATTGCCAAGAAAAAGTATAATTCTTTCCATCTCCATTTAATTTTCTCCAAGATGTACCATATCAAAATTGTCTTTTCATTCATACCTAAATTTTCTAAAATTCTGTTTGTCTCCTTAACTTATTTCTTATTTATTTTGTGGTATGATTTATCTAGTTCCGAAGGAGCAATGTTGAGATCCCCTACTAGTATAGTGTTGCTGTCTATGTCTTCTTGTACCTCTCTTAACTACTTCTCTAGGAATATAAATGTTATACCATTTGTTGCATATATGTTTCATATTGATATTGCTTCATTATCTATGGTACCCTCTAGCAAGATATAGTTTCCTTTCTTATCTCTTATTTAGATCTATTTTTGCTTTTGCTTATTCTGAGAACAAGATTGCAGGAATCTGCTTTGTTTTAATTTTTTTACTTCACCTGAAGAATAATAAATTTTGCTCCAAACTTGTACCTTTATTCTGTATCACTCTGCTTTAACTGTGTTTCTAGTAAACAATGTATTGTAAGATTCTGGCTTTTAATCCAGTCTTCTTTTTGCTTCTGTTTTATGAAAGAGTACATTCCATTCACATTCATAGTTAAAATTACTACTTCTGTATTTACTCTCATCTTATGTTAATCAATTTAAGCTTTCTATTTCCTTTCTCCCTTCCCTCCTTCCCAGTATTTTGCTTTTGATCCCCAAATGTCTCAAACAGCCCTCTCCATTTATAGCCTCTTCCCCTTTCTTACACCTTTTCCCTACTACTTCTGCTTTTCCTTCTATTAGCCTTTTCCTTTTCCCCTCCCATTTCCCTATAAGGTGAGACAAGTTTTTTTTTTTTTTCTGTGAAACCAATTATGTCTGATTTTTTTAAGTCAAAGCCAATGACAGTAAGATTCACACAATGTTCTTCCCTTTCCCTTCTTTCCCTCAATTATAATAGGCTGCCTTTGTCTGTTTGTTGGATGTAATTTCCCTCATCTTAACTCCATTTTTCTCTTTTTCCAGTAGAATTCCCTTTCTATCTCAAGTTTCTTTTTTCATATTATCATAATCAAATCAAATTATACCAGCACTCTCTAAGTATACCCATAACGAAAATATAGTTATGAAGATTTTGTTCATTTTTTACCTTTTTATGTTTCTTTTGAGTTCTGTATTTTGAAATCAAAATTTTTATTCAGCTCTGGTCTTTTCTTCAGAAATAAATAAAAGTCATCTGTATCACTGAATGTTCTTCTCTAAAAGATAATGTTCATTTTAGTTGGATACATTATTAATGCCTGCAATCCAAATTCCTTTGCTTCTTGGAATATCAGATTCCAGGCAAAATCTGGTAGAATTTAAGGTGGAAACTTCTAGGTTCTCAGTAATCCTGACTATGGCTCCTCAATGTTTTAGTTGTTTCTTTCTAACTAGTTGCAATATTTTCCTTGGCCCAAAAGTTCTGATATTTAACCATGGTATTCTTTAGAGTTTTCATTTTGTCATCTCTTTGAGGAGGTGATTAGTGATTTTTTTTCAATCTACCTTCTGATTCTAGGACATAAGGCAAATTTTCCTTTGAGATTTCCTGACAAATGATGCCTTGGCTCATTCTTTTCATCATGGCTTTCACAATAATGTTTAGATTGTCTTTCCTAGATCAATTTTCCAAGTCAATTGTTTTTCCTAGGAGATATTTCATTTTTTCCCTATTTTTAAATTTTTTTTTATTTTGTTTGCCTGATTCTTGAAGTCTTATTGAGTCTTCACTTTCATTTTTTTTCAATTCTAATTTTTAGTGTATTATTTTCTTTAATTACCTTTTTAGTTCCTTTTGCATTTGGCCAATTGAATTGTTTTATTCATTGTATTTCCATTTCACTAATTCTTTTTTTTTTTTTCAATAAACTGGTATCTTTTTCTTATCTATTTTGTAAGGAGTTATATATTTTTCCCAGTTCATCAGCTCTATTTTAAGTAGTTTTATTCAGAAAACTTCTGTTTTTCTTTTTCTATATCCTCTTGCAAAGATCTCATTTCCTTTCCCCTTTTTTTTCTAAATCTTCTTTAAGATCCTTTTTCGAGATCTTCCAAGAAAGACTGGTAAACTGAAGACTAGCTCATATCTCCCTATTGGGCTTTATATGGAGTTGATTTGCCTTCAGGAATCTCAGGATTTGGGGGGTAGAACCATGATGGTGGAGAGGACACACAGGTCTTTCTGAGCTCTCTTTTACCCTCAAACTGATTTTTTTATAATTATCAGCCTTGGAATTAGTACTTGATTATCAAAACCCAAGAATATTGTGAGTACCACTTATTACCAACAGAAAATAATCTCGAAATTCACCAGAAAAGATTTGCTTTTGATCATGTACTAGAACTGAACAGGACTAGGCCAGGCACAGAAGCAGGCAGGTAGGCAGTGAGAGCACAGAAAACAGTTCAAACTGAGCAAACTGGAGCAGGATGGGGTATAATCTTCGCAGGCTGAAAATTTGTGGGGAGAACAATACTACAGTGTCAGCTACTCTGCTCTGGAAGCAAGCCAGTAGATCAGCAGATAAGCTATAAACACCATAGTAAAGACTATAACCCCAAAATGCTTAAGTCTCTCTGGCCCTGACCACACCCACTCAGCACCTGGAGTGACTCAGCACATCTCGGCACAGAAGCTAACCCCCGCACAGAAACTAATGCTAGCACAGATATTAATCCCAGTTTAGCCATTGCTGTTCCATTGATGCTTCAATGCTACTTCCTGTTGTCTGTTGCAGAAGCTTGGAAACCCTACATTGCACCAAAAGCAGACTGCGGATTTTTATTTCTTTTGTTAAAATGAATAAAAAGGGAAAGTGGGCTCTAAATATAGATAGCTTCTATACTGAAAGAGAACAGACTTCAAACCCTAAGGAGACTAAAAGGAGGTTGTCTCCAGATGAAGCCCTAAATGATTTTATAACCTGGTCCTCATCACACAAGGCTCTCATAGAAGAAATTAAAAAGAAATTTAAAAATCCAGACCCTTTTTTAAAAAGAGGTAAAAGAAAAATGGGGAAAGGAAAGGAAAGGAAACCTTTGCAAGAGGGTCTGAATAAGACATGTAACTCATTAAAAGATAGAGTGGATAAAGAAATCAACTCCCTGAAAAACAGAGTTAGTGAATTAGAAAGATAATAACTCCTTAAAAATGAAACTAGTAAAGTGGAAAAAATTCCATAGAACAAAATAACTCATTTAAAAACTCAATTGGATAATTACAGAAAGAAATTAAATAAGTAATGAAGAAAATAATCCATTAAAAATCAGAATTGAACAAATTGAAATGAATGACCCAAGGAAACATCAAGAATCAGTCAAGAAAAACCAAAAAGATGAAAAAATAGAAAAAAATTAAAAACCTACTTGGGAAAACAACAGACCTGGAAAACAGATCTAGAAGAGAGAGCCAAGACATTATTTTTCAGGAAATCATCAAAAAGAACTGCCCAGATGTTATAGAAACATAAGGTAAAATAGAAATTGAAAGGATTCATCGGTCATCTACTAAAAGAGATCCCCAAATCAAAACTCCAAGGAATTTTGTGGCTAAATTCCAGCACTATCAGACCAAAGAACAATTACCACAAGCATCCAAAAAAAAAATACTGAGGAGCCAAAATTAGAATAAATCAGGATCTAGCAGGGTCCACATTAAAGGACTGAAGGGCCTGGAATCTGATATTCTGAAAGACTAAGGAACTTGATATGCAGCCAAAAATAACTTATCCAAGCAAAATGAGCATTTTCTTCCAGGGAAGAAAATGGACATTTAATGAAATAAGTGATGAAAAGAAGTGATTTTTTCTGATGAAAAAAACAGAATGAAACAAAAAGTTTGACCTCCAAATATAAGACTCAAAAGAAGCATAAAAAAATAAAAAAAGAACTATTGAGAACTATATTTCTTTTGTGAGTATACATAAAGAGTACATGCATAATTATAAATAATAATTATATATTATAATATATAAAAAAGATCTAGAGGTGGAAATAATATTGCATCAGGAAAAGGGAAAAGTGGAGATGCTACATCTCATGAAGAGGCAAAGGAAACCTACTATATATATCTGAGGGAAAGAAAAGATTCATAGTGTGAATCTTACTTTCATCTGAATTGGCTCAAAGAGAAAATTTTAAACATATTCTGTTTACAGAGAAACTTCTCCCACCTCATTGAAAAGTGGGAGGGGGAAAATGAAAAGTGAAGGTGTAGGCTAAATAGAAAGGAATACAAAAATTGAAAGGGAAAGGTTTAAGGAGAGGGGAGGGACTCTAGTGGGGAGAGGGATCTTAAAGAAGGAGAGATGCATGAGGCAAGTGGTGCTCCTAAGTTTAATACTAGGGAGGAGGGTAAGAAGGAAAGGAAAGACAAAAGCATAATCCAGTGTTAAGATGGCAGGAAATACAGAATTAGTATTTTTTAAATTATAGCTTTTTATTGACAGAACATATATGCATTGGTGATTTTTACAACACTGCCCCTTGCACTCACTTCTGTTCCAACTTTTTCCTTCCTTCCCTACACCCCCTCCCCTAAATGGCAGGCAGCCTTATACATGTTAAACATGTTAAAGTATATCCTAGATACAATATATGTGTGTAGATCTGGACAGTTCTCTTGTTGCATAAAAGAAATTGGATTCAGAAGGTAAAAATAACCTGGGAAGAAAAAAACAATTCAAGTAGTCCACATTCATTTCCCAGTATTTCTTCTCTGGGTATAGCTGATTCTGTGCATCATTGATCAATTGGAACTGAATTGGATCTTCTCTTTGTTGAAGATATCCACTTCCATCAGAATACATCCTCATACAGTATTGTTGTGAAGTGTATAGTGATCTCCTGGTTCTGCTGATTTCACTCAGCATTAGTTCATTTAAGTCTCTCCAAGACTCTCTGTATTCATCCTACTGGTCTTTTCTTACAAAACAATAATATTCCATAACATTCATATACCACAATTTTCTCAACTATTCTCCAATTTATGGGCATTCATTCATTTTCCACCTTCTAGCCACTACAAAAAGGGCTGCCACAAACATTTTGGCAGGTCCCTTTCCCTTCTTTAATATCTCTTTGGAATATAAACTGAACTATTTATTTAATGTTACCAATCAGACTCCCAAGAATCCATTTAATAACCTAGAAAATAAATAACAACAAAATACATCTGGTAGAACAAAAAGTCAAGAATTTCAAGGGAACTAATGGAAAAAAATAACCAAATGAAAGTGGCCTAGCTGTACTTGATCTAAAACTATATTATAAAGAAGTGATCATCAAAAGCATTTGATATTTGCTAATAAATAGAATAGTTCATCAGTACTTTGGGATAAGAATTCACTATTTCACAAAAAAAGACTTCTGGGAAAATTAGAAATTAGTATGGCAGAAATTAGGGATTGACCCACACTTCTCATATTTAGAAGAAAGGAATTTTTGACCAGAGAAGAACTAGAGGTTATTATTGATCATAAAATAGATAATTTTGATTATGTCAAGTTAAAAAGCTTCTGTACAAACAAAACTAATGCAGATAAGATTAGAAGGGAAGCAATAAACTGGGAAAACATTTTTAAAATTAAAGATTCTGATAAAGGCTTCATTTCCAAAATATATAGAAAATTGACTCTCATTTATAAGAGATCAAGCCATTCCCCAATTGATAAATGGTCAAAGGATATGAACAAACAATTTTCAGAGATGAAATTGAAACTATTTGTAGCCAAAAATTTATCAAACTGTGCATAGCCTTTAATCCAGAAGTGTTACTACTGGGTTTACATCCCAAAGAGATATTAAAAAAGGGAAAGGGATCTGTATTGCAAAAATGTTCATGGCATCTCTTTTCCCATAGGAGAATGACTGAGTAAATTGTGGTATATGAATGTTATGGAATATTATTGTTATGTAAGGAATGACCAACAGGATGAGAAGATCATTATACATTTCAACAATAATACTGTATGAGCATGTATTCTGATGGAAGTGGCTATCTTCTGCAATGAGAGGATCCAAATCACTTCCAATCAATCAGTGGTGAACAGAACAAGCTATACCCAGTGTAAGAACACTGGGAAATGAGTGTGGACCACAACATAGCATTTTCATACTTTCTGTTGTTGTTTGCTTGCATTTTTTTCTTCTCAGATTATTTTTACTTTCTTTCTAAATCTGATTTTTCTTGTGCAATAAGATAACTATAAATATGTGTGTATATATATATATATATATATATATATATATAGTATTTAACATATACTTTAGCATGTTTAAAATGTATGGGACTGCCTGCCATCTAGGAGTGGGGGTGGAGGGAAGGAGGGGAAAAGTTGGAACAGAAGTATTTGCAAGGGTCAATGTTGAAAAATTACCCATATGTATGTTTTGTCAATAAAAAGCTTTAATAAAGAAAATGAATCTCAGGATTTTAAGTCTTTGGTCTTTCTCCATAGAAGTTGTGTATGGTAAGAGTTCTTTTAACTTTTTTTTTTACTCATTTTTTCTTAAAAGTTTTCTTTCATCTTGGCTATTCCACCCCAGTTCATTTATTATTATTATTATTATTATTATTATTATTATTATTATTATTATTATTTTGCTGAGGCAATTGGGGTTAAGTAACTTGCCCAGGATCACACAGCCAGGAAGTGTTAAATGTCTGAGGTCATATTTGAACTCAGGTTCTCCTGATTTCATGGCTTCTGCTCTGTCACAACATCAAGTAGCTGCTCTCTTTTGATTCTATTTTTAAAGAACTTGTTTTCTTCAGTTATTTGTTGCACTTCCCTTTCCAAGCTATTAATACACACACACACACACACACACACACACACACACACACACACACACATATATATATATATATATATTTCTTTTTTCCCATTTTTTTTCTTTTACCTCTCTTACTTGATTTTTTTTCTTTATTAATTATAGCTTTTTATTTACAAGATATATGCATGGGTAATTTTTCAGCACTGATCCTTGCAAAACCTTCTGTTCCAACTTTTTCCCTTCTTCCCCTACCCCCTCCTCCAGATGGTAGGTAGACCAATACATGTTAAATATTTTAAAGTATATATTAAATACAATATATGTATACATATCCATACAGTTATTTTGCTGCACAAGAAGAATCAGACTTTGAAATAATATAAACTTAACCTGAGAAGGAAATCAAAAATGTTAGCAGACAAAAACAAAGGGATTGGAAATGCTATGTAGTGGTTCACACTCATTTCCCAGAATTCTTTTGCTGGGTGTAGCTGATTCTCTTCATTCTTGAACAAATGGAACTGATTTGGTTCATTTCATTGATGAAAAGAGTCACATCCATCAGAATTCATCATCATATAGTGTTGTTGTTGAAGTATATAATAATCTTCTGGTCCTGCTCATTTCACTCAGCATCAGTTCATGTAAGTCTCTCCATCCCTTTCTGAAATCCTCCTGCTCGTCACTTCTTAAAGAACAATAATATTCCATAACATTCATATACTACAATTTATTTAGCCATTATCCAACTGATGGACTTCCATTTCAATTTCTAGTTCTAACCACTACAAAGAGGCTTCCACAAATATTTTTGCACATACAGATCCCTTTCCCTTCTTTAAGATCTCTTTCGGATATAAGTCCAGTAGTAACATTTCTGGATCAAAGGATATGCCAAAGTTTGATAACTTTTTGAGCATAGTTCCAAATTGCTCTCCAGAATGGCTGGATGTATTCACAATTCCAACAACAATGTATCAGTATCCCAGTTTTCCCACATCCCTTCCAACATTCAGCATTATCTTTCCCTGTCATTCTAGCCAATTTGACAAGTGTGTAGTAGTACCTCAGAGTTGTCTTAATTTGAATTTCTCTGATTAATAATGACTTGGAGTATCTTTTCATATAGCTAGAAATAGTTTCAATTTTTTCATCTGAAAATTGTTCATATCTTGTGACCATTTATCAATTGGAGAATGGCTTGATTTTTTATAAATTAGAGTCATTTCTCTATATATTTTAGAAATGAACCTTTATCAGAACCTTTAGCTGTAAAAATATTTTCCTAGTTTATTGCTTCCTTTCTAATCCTGTCCACATTAGTTTTAATTGTACAAAAGCTTTTTAACTTAATATAATCCAACTTTTCTATTTTGTGATCAATAATGATCTCTAGTTCTTCGTTGGTCACAAATGTCTTCTTCCTTCACAGGTCTGAGAGGTAGACTATCCTATGTTCTTCTAATTTATTTATAATCTCATTCTTTATTCCTAGAACATGAACCCATTTTGACCTTATGTTGGTGTAAGGTGTTAATTGTGGGTCATTGACTAGTTTCTGCCACACTAATTTCCAATTTTCTCAGCATTTTTGTCAAACAGTGAATTCTTATCCCAATTAGGATCTTTGGGTTTGTCAAACATTAGATTATTAAAGCTATTGACTATTTTGTCCTGTCAACCTAACCTATTCCACTCATCAAATAGTCTATTTCTTAGCCAATACCAAATGGTTTTGGTGACTGCTGCTTTATAATATATTTTTAGAACTGGTACAGCTAGGCCACCTTCATTTTATTTTTTTTTTCATTACTTCCCTTGAATGTCTTGACGTTTTTTTCTTCCAGATGAATTTTGTTGTTTTTTTTAGGTGATTAAAATAGGTTTTGGAAGTCTGATTGGTAAAACACTAAATACATAGATTAGGTAGTATTGTCATCTTAATTATATTTGCTCTAAAGTATCCAAGAGCACTTGCTATTTTTCTAATTGATTGTGTGGAAAGTGTTTTGTAGTTTTGTTCATATAGTTCCTAACTTTCCCTTGTCAGATAGATCCCCAAATATTTTATACTATTGGAAGTTACTTTAAATGGAATTTATCTTTGTAACTCTATCTCTTGGATTTTGTTAGTGATATATAAGAATGCTGATGTTTTATGTGGATTCATTTTGTATCCTGCAACTTTGCTAAAGTTGTGGATTATTTCTAATAAGTTTTAGTAGAATCTCTGTGGTTCTCTAAGAATACTATCATATCATTGGCAATTGATATTGCCAATATCAATTTACCCACATCAGATTTGGCTCAATGAGAAAATATTAAACATGTTTTGTTTACAGAGAAACTTCTCTCACCTCATTAAAAAGTTGGAGATGAAAAGGGAAAAGGAAAAGAGTAATAAGGGACAGGTATGAGTAAGGGGAAGGAACTCAAAGGGGGTTCCTTCCCCTACCTAAATTCCGTCTGATAAACTCTAATTCCTTTAATCTCTTTCTCAACTCTTATTGCCGAAGCCTGCATTTCTAATACAATATTGATAGTGGGTAACCTTGTTTCACTCCTGATCTTATTGGGAATGGTTCCTGTAGTGTTCTCTTCTTTTTTATAATATATGATGGGTCTCTGTGAGCAGGTTTCTTGGGAACGTTTCTGGAGGCAGCCTTAGTTTCAGTTCCAAGTAATAATCACCCCAAATGCAGCTAGCTGTTAAAATCCAAACGTTTATTTTCTCCTTCCAAGTCTTATCTCTTTCTTTGGGCCCAATTAGCTTTTAGAGCTCTATCTCCCTCCTTTGTTCCAAGAGCTCATTCAGCTTGTCTTTTAGCTCTTCTAGCTTCTGCCTCTACCTCAGCTCTGACTTGTGGCTTCCTAATCTCCAACTGATGCTCCCCTCTCAATCTTTTCAACTGAATTCTCCTGACTGAGCTCAGCTGTTTTTATGCTCTTTTTAGAAGTGTAAACTCAAACCTTTTATGCTTATGGGATTATGGGAGGTGTGAATTTGGATATCTCATACTGAACCCTGAAATCTCCCAAACGTGTGAACTAATGTGCAAGCTAATGTGTGAACTCTCAAAGGTGTTAACTTAAGCATTGTTTCTCTCAACTCCAATGAGTTATCACTAGGATTTTAATAGGTTCCAGTTTATCCCAACTTATGATTGCTTACATATGATGCTAAATGATGGTTTTAAATAGATGCTACTGACTATTTTAAGGAAAATTCAATTTATTCCTATATTCTCAAGTGCTTTTAGTAGGAATGGATGTTGGATTTTATCAAATGATTTTTCTGCATCTATTGAGATGATCATATGGTTTTTGTTAATTTGGTTATTGATGTAGTCAATTATGCTAATAGCTTTCCTAATATTGAACCAGCCCTGCCTTTCTAGTATGAAGCCTACTTGGTCATGGTGTATTATCTTGGGAATTATTTTCTGTAATCTTTTTGCTAATATTTTATTTAAAATTTTAGCATCAGTATTCATTAGGGAGATTGGTCTATAATTTTCTTTATCTGTTTTCATCCTACCACTTTTGCTGCATTCCACAAATTTTGGTATGTTGTCTCATTGTTGCCATTCTCTCGGGTGAAATTATTAATTGTATCTATGATTTGCTGTTTCACTCATTCATTCGTTAGAATAAGGTTATTTAGTTTCCAATTATTTTTTGTCTATTTACTGCTAGATTTTTGTTGAATGTAGTTTTTATTGCATTGTGATCTGAAAAGAAAGCATTTACTCTTTCTGCCTTCTTGCATTTAAATTTGAGGTCTTTATGTCCTGATATATCATCAGTTTTTCATAGGTTCCATGAACTCCTGAGAAGAAAGTATATTCTTTTTTATCTCCATTCAGTTTTCTCCAAAGATCTATGATGCCTATCATTTCTAATATTTTATTTACCTCTTTAACTTCTTTCTTATTTGTTTTATGGTTTGGTTTATCTAATTCTGGGAGTGCAAGGTTGAGATCTCCCATTATTATAGTTTTATATTATGTTATATTTATTTATTATATATTATATATAAATGTATTTATATTGTATTATAGTTTTATATTATTATATTTTCTTCTTGCAACTCTCTTAACTTCTCCTTTAGGACGTTAAGTGTTATACCACTTGGTTCATATATCTTTAGTATTGCTATTGCTTTATTGTCTATGCTACTCTTTTGCAAGACATAATTTCCTTCCTTAATGCTTTTAATTAGATCAATTTTTGCTTTTGCTTGATCTGAGCTAAAGTTGGCTATCCCTGCTTTTTTTTTTTTTTATTTTACCTGAAGCATAACAGATTCTGCTCCTGCCTTTTACCTTTACTCTATATGTATCACTCTGCTTTAAATGTGTTTCCTGTAAACAACATAATGTAGGATTCTGGCTTTTGATTCAGTCTGCTATCTGCCTCTGCTTTATGGGGGAGTTTATCCAATTCACATTTACAGTTAAAACTACTAATTCTTTATTTCCTGACATCTTATCCCCAGATTATGCTTTTCTTTTTCTTTCTTCCTTTACCCCCCTTCCCAGTATTAAATGCTCTCCCTCTTTAGAATTTCTTCTACCCCCTTTGAGTTCCTTCCCCTTACTCATACCTGTCCCTTATTACTCTTTTCCTTTTCCCTTTTCATCTCCAACTTTTTAATGAGGTGAGAGAAGTTTCTCTATAAACAAAACATGTTTAATATTTTCTCATTGAGCCAAATCTGATGTGGGTAAGATCCACACAATGTTCCTTCCCCTACCTAAATTCCCTCTGATATGATAGGTTTCCCTTGCCATCCAAAAAGAGGATGTAATTTACCTCTTTTTAATCTCCCCTTTTCCCTTTTTTCTGATACAATTCCCTTTCCACTTCTACTTCCCTTTTTTATATTATATCAGTAAAATCAAATTATACATGAACTCTTTGTGTATGTCCATAACAGAAATACAGTTCTCAAGAGTTTGTTTGTTTGTTTGTTTTTACCTTTTTCTCTTCACTTGAGTCCTATAGTTGGAGGTCAAATTTTTTGTTTAGGTCTGTTTTTTTTTTTTTTTTTTTCATTAGAAACAAATGGAATTCAACTGTTTTATTAAATGCCCATCTTCTTCCCTGGAAGAAAATGATCAACTTAGCTGGGTAGTTCATTCTTGACTGCATTCCAAGTTCTTTTGCCTTTTGGAATATCAGATTCCATGTCCTTTGATCATTTAAGGTGGAACCAGCTAGATCATGAGTGATCCTTATTTTGGCTCCTTGGTATTTGAATTGTTTTTTTTTCTTTTTTCCTGGCTGCTTGTAATATTTTTCCTTAGTCTGATAATTCTGAAATTTAGCCACAACATTCATTGGAGTTTTTATTTTAGGGTCTCTTTCAGAAGGTGTCTGATGAATTCTTTCAATGCCTATTTTACCTTCTGATTCTATTATATATGGACAATTCTCTTTGATGATTTCCTGTAAAATAGTATCTATGCTTCTTTTTCATCATAATTTTCAGAAAGTCCAATAATCTTCAGATTATCTCTCCTAGATCTATTTTCCAGGTCTGTTGCTTTTCCAAGTAGATATTTAACATTTTTTCTATTTTTTTCATTTTTTTTTGGTTTTGCTTGACTGATTCTTGATGTCTCAATGAATCATTCATTTCTATTTGTTCAGTTCTGATTTTTAATGAGGCATTTTCTTCATTAGCGTTTTTTTTAAACTTCTATTTGTATATGTCCAATTGAGTTTAAAAATGAGTTGTTTTGCTCTATGGATTTTTTTTTCCATTTCACTATTTTTTTTTACTAAGTTATTTTCTTTATCCAATTCACAAATCATATTTTCCTGGGAGTTCTTTATCTTTTCCAATTCACAAATTCTGTTTTCCTGAGAGTTCTTTACATTTTCCAATTCACAATTCAGGAAGTTGTTTTCTTTTTTTACTTTATCAAATTTTTCTTTTAGAGAGTTATATGTCTTTTCAGTACTCTCTTGTAGAGCTTCTCTTTCCTTTCCCCATTTTCCCTTTAGCTCTCTTTGAAGATCTTTTATAATTTCTTCTAGGAGAGCCTTATGTGATGGGGATCAGATTACATTCCCCCTATGTGGTTTTTGTCTGGAGACTGTGTGCTGTTAGTCTCCTCAGAGTTGAAAACTTGCTCTCTTTCTATATAGAAGATATATACAATTAGAGTTCGCTTGGCCTTTTTACTCCTTTTTAAAAAGCCCTTAGGATCTGCCTTCAGGGCAAGGAGGTTGCCAGCTTCCTTTGCAGAACAAGGATAGATATATGGACAGTAGCTGTCCTGCAAATAGGCTGCAAAGAGTGGCCAAGCTGCAGAAGTGCCCTGGTAAAAGCCCTGCAGAGGTAGTGTCTCTGCCCTGAGAATTGCAGCAAGGCAGTGAAAGTTCTACTGCTCCATGCAGATCCCCACCTCCCCAGAAGTGTAACTGCCCTGGGCAAAAGCCCCATGCTGCAGAATTTGGCTATACAGCTATTCTGTGGTCTGTGCTGAATCACTTCCAATGCTGGGTGGGTGTGGCCAGGTCCTCTTAAATTGTGGCGTTTTTTGAAGTACACTTTGCCTTTGGCTTTAACTTCTCTGCTGCTCTACTGCTTTACAACCAAAGCAGAACAGCCAACAGCCAACCTGTGATAGAGTCCTCCCTGCAATATCTCCACCCACGGAGACCACCCTTGCCCTCCCCCTCTCTCCCACCTGCTACTCAGGGAGCCAGTCTCTGGCTCTGCCCCTTGGCCTGCGCTGGTCTGCTCCCACTGATCAGGACAAACCTTTTTTGGAGATTTTCCAGATAATCTTTGGCTGGTAATTTGTTGTACTCCCAATATTCGTGGATTTTACCAGTCAAGCACTATTTCTGAGGCTGAATTTGGTAATTAGTAGTGAGGGTAGAAGGGAAGCTTAGAATGATACTTTTGTCTTCTCTGCCATCTTAGTTCTGGCCCCCTTCTTACTTGATTTTTAAAGTTTTTTGTGAACTTTCAAGATGACTTTTGAGGCTTGAGACCAATATTTTTAATTCCCTTTGAAGTTTTAAATGTTGGCATTTTGAAATTGTGGTCCTCTTCAGAGTTTTTGCTTGAATCTTTTCCATTGCCACAGTAACCTTCTATGAACAGGGCTCTCTTGATTGGTTTACTTTTGCTTTTTGCCCATTTTGTATAGGTGACCTCTGTTTCTAGGATACAGTGGGCACTGTCCCATACTTCTTGCATTGGGATTCTGATGGGATGTCATTGATGTTTTGTGAAGGCCTTCTGGGTTGGCAGCTTGCCCACTGAACCAGGATGATTCACCTTAGCAAGCTTGTTTCTTGGGTTCTAGGGTTGATAGTTTGCCACCTGTGCTAGAACTGAATGCCTCACAGCTAGCATGTTGTTCTAACAGACAGGTGAACCAGGACCTTAAAGCCTTAAGTACTAATCTGTGTTGTAACTAAGAGCTTTCTGTTTGGTTCCCAGAACATCACCTGTACTGAACTTTATCAACATTTTACTTGAGTAAGTCATATTTTTCTTGAAGTCTTTCTAAGTTATCTTGGATTGGAAAATTGTTTCACTTTTTGAAACAATTGAAAACAATTTTTCCCTCTTTTTTTCTTTTTTTTCCCTCCTTACCATTGTCTTCTTTATTTTTTCATCAATTATATTTAAAGCAATTTTAACATTGCTTTTTAAAAAGTTTTGAGTTCCAAGTTTTGCTTCTTCTTCCTTTCATCACTAAGATAGTAGATTTGAACCAAACAAAAAAAGGTAGAAAATTTTAAATAGTGTTATTCAGCCTGTATGCAGACTATTTAAATTCTTTCTTGGGAGACTGATACTGTTTTGTCATGACTCTTTTGGAATTGCCTTAGATCACTCCATTGCTAAAATGAGCGTTTCAAAGTTCGTCATACAGTGCTATTATTACTTGTAAAATGTTGTCTTGGTTCTGCTAATTTTAATTTGCATCAGTTTATGTAAATCTTTCCAACTTCTTTCTGAAATCTTCCTTGTCATTTATTATAAGTCAATGATATTCCATCACAATCATATGCCACAGCTTGTTCATTCATTCCCCAATTAATAGGCATCCCCTCAAATTCCATTTTTTAAGAATATTGGAAAGAAAAAAAAGCATAAAAGGTTGATCAATAGATAGATTATAAATATATATGTGATCATGTGTCCAAACACATAATATATATATGTGTGTGTGTGTACATTTACACAAATAGTTTCTTTTCCATTTTTTAATATCTTTGAGATACACATCTAATACACCAGGACCATATCCTGTCATCTTCCTAGTGTTTTTCAAAGAGTCAGAATCTTTGTTAATCCTCACAAAACTTAGGCCTCTTTTCAATTGCTATTATTTTCACTTTTCTTCAGACATCTATAACCACAGCCAAAGCTTGAACCTCATTATTTCCAAGGAACAACCATCTATACCTCTTGTTATTTTTGAATTCTTCTCTTAAAACACTACCACCACTTTCAGTTTTCATACTTTATTACTCTTATAGAATTGACTCTTTTCCATCATTTTTGCCCTCAATTGATTAATCAGCATTCATTTATTAAGCTCAACATATTTTCACAAGTTCATTACAGGCTTGAAACAAATTGGCAAAAATGAAACAGTCCTTTATTCAATCAACATTAGGGAATCAACATATCTGTACATTTAAACATACATATATATATATATATATATATATATATATATATATATATGTATATGCAATAAGCACTAAGTAAATGCTAGATCGTTTTGGTGGGGAGATGTAAGTCAGATCAAGAAAGGTATTACATAGGAAAGTATATCTGAGTATAACTTTGAAGATAGATAGGGATTCAAGAACTGAATGTCTGGCATGTGAGATAGTCAGAAATAAGGGGTGTAGTTTTTTGGCTGAACCAGACAGTAATAATGTGTAATGAACTAAGGAACCATACTGGATATGGCTTTAAATTATTTTTTTTTCAGTCTCTTAGAGTATCACAGCTAGAAAACCTTGAAATTTATTTTTATTATAACATTTTATTTATAAGATATATGCATGAGTAATTTTTCAGCACTGACAATTGCAAAATCTTTTGTTCCAATTTTTCCCCTTCTTCCTCCCCAAACCTCTCTCAGATGGCAGGTAGACCAGTACATGTTAAATATGTTAAAGTATAGGTTAAATACAATATATGTATGCATAGCCATAAGGTTATTTTGCTGCCCAAGAAGAATCAGATATTGAAATAATGTACAATTAAGGAAATTGTTAAGGAAATAAAAAATGCAGGCAGACAAAAATAGAGGGATTAGGAATGCTATGTAGCATTTCACACTCATTTCCCAGAGTTCTTTCTCTGGTGTAGCTGGTTCTCTTCATTCTTGAACAAATGGAACTGATTTAGTTCATCTCATTGTTGAAGAGAGTATGGCTTTAAATTCTATAAAAAGAAAAATTTAAATTTTATAGTTGATTGGGAAACACTGGAACTTTTGGAGCAGGGAATTGGCATGATCAACAATCTAGTTCTTTGGAAATTTCACTTTGGCATCTTTGTGAAGGAAGAATCAGAAAGAAGAAATGTTATAATCAAGGAAACTACTTAGAAAGCTATACATTAGCTTTGTAAAAGCAAAAGAAAATAAGGCACCTATGGCATCTATTTGAGTTGAGCAAAAAAAAAAAAAAAAAAAAAAAAGGATGTCAATGAATTAGAAAGTGATAGGATAGAAAGAGGAAGATTGACTCTAAGACTGAGGAACTATGTTACTAGAAGAATAATGAATCTCTTAACTAAAAGAAAAGTTATGAAAATGGTTAGGTAGTCTAGGAAAACATAATAATATGCTAAGTATACTATCATGTTGATTATAAAATGTCTATGGAACATCCTTAATCTTCGAAAATAGCTGAGCTTTTCTTGATTTACTTTACTCCCTTCCCAAATTTTACCCACATGGATGACTCAAAATTTCATTGCAAAATGAACACTGAACAAACTCTTCCCATTTTAAATATAATATACTTAACAGTAGTCTCCAAGAACTTCTATTTCTCAATTTGTCACTATACTACACTGCTAATTCTCAGCTTCAGAAAAAAATTATAGTCATTCTGTTATTTCAAATTCCATTTCAAGGTTAAAGATAGGTTGGTATAGTGGATAAAGTTCTGAAGTAAGAGCTAAGATGACATGAGTAGAATTTTTCCTCAGACACTTTTAATCATGTGACCTTGGGGAAATCACTTAATTCTTTTCAGCTTCAATTTGCTCATCTGTAAAGTGGGGAAAACAGCAGCAGTTATCTCACAGGACTGACATGAGGAACAAATGAGATAATATATGTATCATAATTTGCAAACTTTAAAGTGATATATTTTTTAGCTTTTATAAAGTTTGTGAACACTGCTAGATAAAGTCACATAACTGCTTATAGGTTCTTCATATTAATTCTATCTAATTTCATTGGGGAATCTCAATACTGCTCAATAATCCTCTTATTAATTTCTAGTTGACTGGCTTTTTCAATTCCCCTAACAGCTGTTTCAAAATTGTCCACTTTTCTCAAGTTTCCTAACTGAACTCTCTCTTTCCCTTCTTACCAGTTTTTTAAACAAAATATCCCCGTCATCTCTTTCCCCCTTATTTTAGGAACTCTCAGTGGATATTTTTATTTCTTTATATCTGTCTGTCTGTCTATCCATCTGTCTGTCTCTGTCTCTCTGTCTCTTTCTGTCTCATTATGTCTCTATGTCTGCTTCTCTATCTATCTTTCTCTGTCTCTGTCTCTGGATTTCTCTCTTTTTCAATATCTTTCACAAGATGACTTTTTTATAAAAAATGAAATTTAACAGTGTGTGCCTAGCATTTAATAAAGGAAAGTTGTCTCTGATTCTAGATGACTGATAGCAGAGATTGTGCAGATATATTATTAGAGCACAGATAAGAAATTAATCAAGGTAACTTAATTTTATTGAATTTTTTTTCTCAAGAAGAGCCATCTTCACTTTTTTCTGATAGTATACACAGCAAGCACTCCACTGATGTGATCTCCTGAGTGAATATACACATTGTCTTTTAATTTTTCTACAAATCTTGCTCTTCAACATTTTTTCCTTCTCTTATGCTTTTATTCTTTTGTCTCTCCTACTTCCTTTTCTGGCCTTAAAACTTTTAATGTCTATACTATTTTTGCAAAATTTATTTAGGTTTCATAACTCTTCAGATAGAGAAGACTTCAAAGATCATCTAAGATTAACTCAGCTGCCATTTTGTAGATGAAGAAAGTGAGGTACTAGAAAGTTAAGTGATTTCCCCATAGTTATTAAGATTAAGAATTTGAATACAGGTCCTCTGATTTAATATGTTTCTGCTGCATCATGTTGTTTCACTTCTTTAAAAAAAGTTTATTGATTTCTCTTTCTTCAAGCTATTAATTTGATTTTTCATTTCTCAATTAAGTGGTCTATTTGCCATCTACATTTCCTCACTACATTTTCAGTCTTGAAATCTAGCTTGATCTCACAACTCTAAAATAAATGCTCTCTAAAAAGGCAGTAATGACTGATTGGCAAAACCAGTGGCCTTTCCTCAATTCTCATCCTTTTCAATCTTTGTGTAGCATTCAGCATTTGTTGACATCCATTTCATTCTCAAAGCTGTATCTTTCCTTGTTTTGTGACATCTTATTCTACTGCTTCAGTGGAATACTGCTTTGTTATTATATATATTTTAGGAAATGTTATAATTTTTATTATATTTGCTTGACCTACCCACGAGAGTTTGATATTTTTCCAATTGCTTAGATCTGACTTTATTTGTATGAAAGTGTTTTGTAGTTTTGCTCATATAGTTCCTGACTTTCCCTTGGCAGATAAATTCCTAAATATTTTGTACTATCAATAGTTATTTTAAATGGAATTTCTCTTTGTATCTCTTGCTGTTAGATTTTTTTAGTGATGTATAAGAACACTAATAATGTATGTGCATTTATTTTGTAACCTGTAACTTTTCTAAAATTGTGGTTTATTTTTAATAGCTTTTTAGTTAATCCTCTGGAATAATACCATCATATCTTCTGCAAGAGTGATAACTTGTGGTTTCCTCATTACCTACTCTAATTCTTTAATCTCTCTTTTTTTTTATTCTTATTGCCAAAGCTAACAATTCTAATACAATAGTGAATAGTAATGGTGATAGTGGGCAACCTTGTTCCATCCCTGATCTTATTGGGGATGGCTCTAATTTATCCCCACATGTGATGTTTGCTGATGTTTTTAAATAGATGCTACCGACTGTTTTAAGGAAAAGTCCATTTATTCCTATACTCACTAGTGTTTTTATTAGGAATGGGTGTTGGATTTTATCAAATGCTTTTTTTCTACATCTTTTGAGATAATCATAATTTTTATTAATTTGGTTATTTACATAGTCAATTATGCTAATAGTTTTCCTTATATTGAATCATCCATGCATTCCTAGGGTAAATCCTACTTGGTTGTGGTGTATTATCCTGGGGATGATTTTCTAATCTCTTTGCTAATATTTTATTAAAAATTTTTGCATCAATATTCATTAGGGAGATTGGTCTATAATTTTCTATCTCTGTTTTCAACCGACCTAGTTTAGGTATCAGTAGCATGTCTGTGTCATAAAAGGAATTTGGTAGTACTCGTTCATTCCCTATTTTTTCAAATACTTTATATAGCATAGGGGCTAATTGTTCTTTAAATGTTTGATAGAATTCACATATAATTCCATCTGGTCCTTGGGGGATTTGTCTTAGGGAGTTTATTAATAGTTTGTTCTATTTCTTTTTCTAAAATGGGACTATTTAAGTAATTTATTTCTTCTTCTGTTAGTCTGGGCAATCTATATTTTTGTAGGTATAAAATATACTATCAAATTTATTGGCATAAAATTAGGCAAAATAACTTCTAATAATTGCTCTAGTTTCCTCTTCATTGGTGAATGGTTCTCCCTTTTCATTTTTGAGAAGAAATGAAAAATCTATTCATCTATTTAAAAACAACAAATTTTTACAATTTGATTTTCTATTTTCCTTTTTCTAATCAAATTAACTAAAGGTTTATCTATGTCCTGTTTTTTTTTTTCATAAAACCAACTGTTAGCTTTATTTATTAATTCAATAGTTTTTTTTTTCATTTCATTTTTATTTATCACTCCTTTTATTTTTAGAATTTCAAGTTTGGTATTTCATTGGGGGTTTTTAATTTGTTCTTTTTCTGGCTTTTTTAGTTGTAAACCTAGTTTATTGAGCTTCTCTTTCTCTATTTTACTCAAGTATGCATCTAAAGATATAAAATTTCTCCTTATTACAGCTTTGGCTGCATGCCACAAATTTTTGTATGTTGTCTCATTATTGTCATTCTCTTGGATGAAATTATTGATTGGGTCTATGATTTGGTGTTTCACCCATTCATTCTTTTGGATGATATTATTTAGTTTCCACTTTCTTTTTGATCTATTTTACCCTGGCCTTTTATTGAATGTAATTTTTATTGCATCATGAATCTGAAAAAAAAAACATTTGTTATTTCTGCTTTTCTGAATTTCATTTTGAGGTATTTATGTCCTTATAATGGTCACATTTTGTATCGGTTCCATGAACTGCCAAGAAGAAAGTGCACTCCATTCTGTCTCCATTCAATTTTCTCCAAAGATCTCTTATATCTAGTTTTTCTAGTATTCTATTTATCTCTTTAACTTCTTTCTTATTTATTTTGCAGTTTGATTTATCTAGTTCTGAGAGTGCAATGTTGAGATCTCCCACTATTATAGTTTTGCTGTTTATTTCTTTTTGCAACACTATTGACTTCTCCTTTAGGAATTTAGATGCTACACCACTTTACACTAACATGTTTAATATTGATATTGCTTCATTATCTATGGTACCCTTTATCAAGATAGAGTTTACTTCCTTATCTCCTTTAATTAGACCAATTTTTGCTTTTGCTTGAACTGAGTTCAGAATGGCAATCCCTGATTTTTTTTTATTTCACCTGAAGCATAATAGATTCTGCTCTAGTCTTTTACCTCTAATCTGTATCTATCGCTCTGCTTTAAATGTGTTTCTCATAAGCAACATTTTGTTTGACTCTGGCTTTTAATACAGTCTGCTATCAGTGTACCTTTTATGGGAGAGATCTCTCCATTCATATTTACAGTAAAAAATACTAATTCTGTATTTCCTGCCATCTTATTAGCCCCAAATTATACTTTTCTCTTTCCTTTCCCCCTTTCCCTCTTCCTCAGTATTTTACTTATGATCACTACTTGCCTCAAACATTCCTCCCACTTTGGAGACCCTCTACCTTTTTTACACCTTTCCCCTTCTATTTAGCCTACCCCTCCTCGTTTCCCCTTTCCCCCTCACACTTTTCTATAAGATGAGAGATGTTTCTCAGTGAAATAAAATATATCTAGAGTAAGATTCACACAATATTTGTCACCCTCCCTTATTTCCCCTATTTATAATAGGTTTCTTTGCCTCTTCCTCAGATGTAGTTTCCTTCATTTTACCTCCACTTTCCCTTTTTTTTCCCATTACAATCCACTTTCCACCTCTACTTTCTTTTTTTGAACTATTAGTACTTTTTGTACTAAAATCAGATTATACATGTACTCTCTATGTATACCTATAACAAATATAGTTCTCAAGAGTTTTTTTTTTCTTTTTGTTTTTTATGCTTCTTTTGAGTTCCTTATTTGGAGGTCATTTTTTGTTGTTGTTTAGCTCTAGTCTTTTCATCAAAAATAAGTGGAATTCACCAGTTTCATTGAATGTCCTTCTTCTTCCCTGAAAGAAAATGCTCATTTTACCAGGGCAATTTATTCTTTTTTTAAAAATTTTAATAGCTTTTTATTTACAAGTTATATGCATGGATAACTTTACAGCATTGACAATTGCCAAACCTTTTGTTCCAATTTTTCCCCTCCTTCCCTCCATCCCCTCCCCTAGATGGCAGGATGATCAACACATGTTAAATATATTAAAGTATAAATTAAATACAAAATAAGTATACATGACCAAACCATTATTTTGCTGTACAAAAAGAATCAGACTCTGAAATATTGTACAATTAGCCTGTGAAGGAAATTAAAAATGCAGGCAGGCAAAAATATAGGGATTGGGAATTCAATGTAATGGTTCTTAGTCATCACCTAGAGTTCTTTTGCTGGGTATAGCTGGTTCAGCTCATTACTGCTCCATTGCTGATTTGCTTCATCTCATTGCTCAAGATGGCCAGGTCCATAAGAATTGATCATCATATGTTGTTGAAGTATATAATGATCTCCTGGCCCTGCTCATTTCACTCAGCATCAGTTCATGTAAGTTTCTCCATCCCTTTCTGAAATCATCCTGTTGGTCATTTTTTACCAAACAATAATATTCCATAATATTCATATACCACAATTTATTCAGCCATTCTCCAATTGATGGGCATCTACTCAGTTTCTAGTTTCTGGCCACTACAAAGAGGGCTGCCACAAACATTCTTTTACATACAGGTCCCTTTCCCTTCTTTAAGATCTCTTTGATATATAAGGCCAGTAGTAACACTGCTGAACCAAAGGGTATGCACAGTTTGATAACTTTTTGAGCATAGTTCCAAATTGCTCTCCAGAATGGTTGGATGTATTCACAATTTCATAGGGTAATTTATTCTTGCTTGCATTTCAACTTCCTTAGCCTTTTGGAATATCAGATTCCAGGCAACTTTGATCCTTTAGCATGGAAGCTGCTAGGTCCTGAGTAATCCTTGTTATGGCCCTTTGGTATCAGAATTGGGCCTTTCTGACTGCTTGTAATATTTTTCCCTTGCCCCAAGAGTTCTGAAATTAAGCATGATATTCCTTGGGGTTTTAATTTTGGTGTCTCTTTCAGAAGGTGTTTGATGAATTCTTTCAATGGTCATTTTATCTTCTGATACTATGATATCCAAGCAATTCTCTTTGATGATTTCTTGAAAGATATTGTCTAGGCTTTTTTTCTTTTTCATTATATATATTAGGGAGTCCAATAATCCTTATATTGGCTCTCCTATATCTACTTTCCAGGTCCATTGTTTTCCCAATTAGGTATTTTACATTATTTTCTATTTTTTCCATGTTTTTGGTTTTGCTTGACTGATTCTTCTTTTCTCATTGACTCATTCATTTCCATTTGTTCAGTTCTGAATTTTAGTGAATTATTTTCTTTATTTACTTGTTTTGCTTCTTTTTATATTTGTCCAATTGAATTTTATATGTTATTTTGTTCTATGGAATTTTTCCCTCATTTTACAAATTCTGTTTATTAAGAAGTTATTTTCTTTTTCTGTTTCACAAATTCTGTCTTCTCCACCCCACCCCACCCCGGAAATCGCTTTCTGTTTCCATTTTATCAAATCTATCTTTTAATAAGTTATATGACTTTTCAAAACCTTCTTACAAAATTTTCCTCTCCTTTCTTCATTTTTTTTCCTAGCTCTCATTTAAGATCATTTTAAATTTCTACTAGAAGAGCATAATGGAGACCAGGTTATATCACCTTTTGGGGCTTCATCTGGAGACAGTCTGCCTTTATTGTCCTCAGAGTTTGATATCTGTTCTTCTCTTTCATCATAAAAGCTGTCTATTATCAGAGTCCTCTTTACTTTTTTACTTATTTTATTTTCAAAGTTAAGATCTGCTTTTGTGGGGTGGGGAGTGGGGGTTCCCAAGTTTCCTTTACAAGCAGTGGCTTCTTCCATAAACAGCTGGGCTAGGTCAGTGATGATGCACTCCAGATTTGGGGTGGATGTGATCAGATCCCAAGAGATTCCAGCATTTCAAGGTCCATTATTTATCTTTTCTGTTTGTGTTGGGTGTTTTCTAACTTTTCTGCTGATCTACTGGCTTGCAACCAGAGCAGAGTGCCCAACACTGCTGTAGATTCCTCCCTGTAGATTCTCTGCCACACAGATTCTACACCATCCTGCAGAGTCCACACTACGTGCAGAGTCTGCACCACCATGGGCTTCTTTGCTATCTGTGCTGGCTATCTGTGTTTCTTAGTTTTGTGGGTTAAGAAACTAGATTTTATCTGCTATTACTATGCTCTGGAGAATTGTTTCATGCCACTTTGATGCCACAAAAAAGTTCAATAAGAAACACAATTTATTCATTTAAATGAAAGATATTCTTGACATGAAAATTCCTACTTAACATTTGCATAAAACATTTCCTCTCATTGATTAAGTCCACAGGGGAGACCACAAAAATCATAGCATTTTGTGCGGACTATTAGAAGAGAGAGAGGAGGACTGTTCTCAAGGGAAATATATTTAAACAGTCATCTTATATTATTATCAATATATTAGAAATATTTTGGCTCAAAAAAACTAGTGTCTCCTCTCTCTCTCTCTCTCTCTCTCTCTCTCTCCCTCTCTCTCTCTCTCACTAGCAATTCCATAGATACCTTACAAAATGTGTAATCTTTCATTCTTACTGAAAAATATAACATACATAAAGACAAAATTGGACTTGATGAAAATAAAAAAAAAAAGCTTTCTAGCAATTACAGCCAAGCAAAAGTGTAATAGCCTGCCTCTGAACTTTTCTATTATAGATCTTTAAACAAAGATTGAATGCCACATATTGGTTATGTTAGAGAAGGGATTCTGGTCCAGGTTTGGTTTTGATGATGGGCTCTAGGATTTTGTGATTCTTTGTTTTCCTTGACTGAGTTTGGAAAAATGCTTTCAGTGATTTTATGAGCGCTATGTTCTAAACAGGAGCATACTATAAGCTATCTCCTACATAAAATTGCTTTATGATTAGCCTTTATCTATAACTTTCATTCTGCAGTAAATATTTTATTTACCATGAATTTATGCTATTATTATAATCATATATGGGACTCCAATACCCATCTTGTCTAATTTATATTTAAAACAGTATCTATCTTAACAGTGTTAACAAGCAATCACCTAGTATCTAATTAAAGGCCTCCAATGAAAAGAAATCTTCAATCTTCAGAAGTAACTTTTTCCACTATTAGATACATTCAGTAATTAGGAAAATGTTTTTCCTTGCCTTCTTTCCTTCCTTCCTTTCTTTCTTTCTTTTTCTTTTTTCTTCCTTCCTTCCTTCCTTTCTTCCTTGTTTCCTCCCTCCCTCTCTCCCTCTCTTTCTTTCTTTAGTTTATTGTTTCTTTGTTTCTATTTTGTTTTCCCTCTGATATCAAGTCCAAATCTACCTCATTGCCACTTCTACTTGTTGCTTTTGATTTAGCCAAACAAAACAAGTTTAATCTTCTTTCCTTATGAAACTTCTTCAAATATATAAAAGTATCATGATGTCCCAGTTTTTTTCTGTAAGTTAAACATTCTGTAAGTATAGAATAAAAATATTATAAGTATTTTAAGCTAAATGTTTAATAAGGAGTTGGATACCCTTCATTAAGGTTGGAGTAGAGAAAAAGGAACTTTAAATCTCAAATTAAAAAAAAAAAACTTACGTTAAAATTCTTTTGATGATTGACAACATAACCTTAACCTGTCCTTATATGACAATTGAGGTGACTGATTTCTGAGGTCCCTCTATCTTTAGATCTATGATTTATAATTTTTTTCACCATCAAGGGTTTTCTCCTCTTAACATACTGAAGCAAATCAATATATTTCCTAAATTGTGACATTTATAAGTAAAAATAATACTCCAGGTACTGTTTCTTTAGGGCAGAATATAGAGATTTTATCAGTTCCATTTTTAGATACTATTTACCTTTAAATACACTCCAAAATCACTTAAGATTAAGATTTAAGATCACTTAAAATATACCACTAACTCATTAAGTTTACAATCCACTAAAATCGTTTATTGTTTTTTTCAAATTATGATGTAGTCATTCCTTACTCATTCTCTACTTGTGAATTTAATTTTTGAACCAAATTTAAATCTTTATATTTATGGACTTCAGGTTTCTCACCCATAAAATACAGTGTTTGCATTATATATTCTTTGGGATCTTTTCTAAAGCTTACACCTATATATCTATAAATAAAATCCTTGCTCAAAATGTAAAACAACACAAAGTTAGTCTTTCATCCTTTGGACATTACACTGGAGACATCTTTCTATATTAAAAATGAACAACTTTCTTACTGTTTAGTGCATCTTTTGGGCTTTAGTTGACTCAGTGGATAGTGTTATGAGCCTGGACTCAAAAAGATTCAACTTCATGAGTTCAAATGTGGCTCTATGCCCCTGGGCAAAACATTTAATCTTCTTTGCCTCATTTTCTTTATCTTCAAAATAAGCAAGAGAAGGAAATGACAAACCATTCCAGTATATTTGCTAAGCAAGCCCCTAGTGTGGCTATAAAGAATCCAACATGACTGAAACAAGTGAACAACAACTAAACCATATTACTCAATTTTCTCTGTAAAAACAGCTTGAGATAGTTTATAAAATTATCTTAATTGATCCTTCAGTTCTCTTCATCAATCTTTGTTTTCTTCCTTGATTGATCCTTTATCTTGTTTTCCTGAATGACTATCTCAACCTTACAAATATCAACTTCTAGCCTCTATGGCATAACTTTTCAAGTGAAGAAGCAGAAGAAGAAAAGAGATGAAATGAATGAGAAGTGAATTATATAGATTATTTGAAGGGCTTAGATGAGTTAAGTTTCTAGTTGAAATCAGGGAAAAGAGACATGATGAAATTGAGTATACATTGAAAAAAATTGAGAGCAGAACAATCACAAATGGATTCCATTTGATAATTATAAAAGAAAGAAAATCAAGGACAATTAAGATAAAGGAAAATTAAGGAATAGAACTTTAAAAGATTGGCTCAGAAGATTAGGAGAAAGTATGAAGCAATCATTTTCTTCCAAGATAGCTAATATTTTGTCTTTCTGAGGCACAGATACAAATAAATGCAAAGAATCTAAAATTCAACAAAAAAGAAGAGAAATCTTGACTTCTGGTGATTTACATGGGTACTAGTGACACACCAGAAGACTAAAGATGATGAAGTCTCCAGCAAGAAACCAATGACCATAAGGTTACAAATTATATTTGCCTCACTCTTGCCCACTGGGGGCAAAGAAAACAGAAGTGAAAAACTAATTTGAAAAGTGAACAGATGGCTTATAAAATGGCAGATGAAAATGAGATTTGGATTTAAGGATCGTGGATTATTATAAAGGATTGGCAAATTTCTATCCAGAGATGGAGCATATCAAAAATTCTAATAAGAATGCATGTGTCAAGTGTCTTACAAATCTTTCTGTTAAAAATAGTTTTTGAGTTATAAAACAATAGCACTATCTTTAAGTATTCCCCTATTAAAGATTGCAGAGACTAATCTAAAAAGAAAGAATAACAACTGAGACATTCACAAAATCATAAGAGGTGAAATTCAAAAAAAGAAGATAATTAAGAAACAAAATCTATAAATAATTTAAGTCTAAAAATAAATGCACAGTTTTGGAAACATAAAGGAATAGATCCTAGTACA
Source organism: Sarcophilus harrisii (assembly GCF_902635505.1). Classification (NCBI taxonomy): domain Eukaryota; kingdom Metazoa; phylum Chordata; class Mammalia; order Dasyuromorphia; family Dasyuridae; genus Sarcophilus; species Sarcophilus harrisii. Next base: position 275,234,238 of record NC_045427.1, on the reverse strand, counting down.
AGGAAGAGTAGGCTCAAACTTAACTTTTAGAAAATTAAGGTTAGCCTTTAACCTTGTGGGAAGAGAAAGGAAGTTAAAAGGAATACATACATTAGTGTTCAAATTGGGAAGGCAGAAAGAAGAATGGGATTAAATTTATAATTTTTCACAAATGAAGTAAATGAAAATAGCTAATTATGAAGGGAGGAAGGTTGGAAGTGAGCATCAAATGAACTTGATTCTTATCTTAGAGGAACAAAAGAAGATTTAATGATGTATACAGTTTCATGGAGATATGAACAAAAATATGGAATGGATGTGCCAGATTGTAGAAGAATAATACCAGGGAGCAATTATGTCTAAGTAAAACAAACTTCTTGAATCTGAAGGAGGAGTTTAAAAGGGTGGGTGGGCATCCACTGAACATGCCTTATGTGACCTATTAGAAGATTGAAAGATGGCTGAACAAATTTTGGTGTTTGAATGTAATAAAATGTTATTTCTCTGTTGCAAATATGAAAGCAATGATTTCAGAAAAGTAAAAACTGGGTGATAAAAAGTGAGAATAATGAAATGAGTTGAATCAAAAAAATGTGTTTTTGAACAGAATTTCAACATTGAAAAGAATTACAACTTTAAAAAAAACTTAAAAACTTATTCAATATCCTTATCAATACTATAACCTACCATTTCTTCAAATGTTCTATGAGGAAACATGATACCCAAATCCTGATAAACAGGGGATAGACATAGTTTGCAGAAACACGCATTTTTGGAAATATCACTGTGTGGATTTGTCTTCCTTGATTATTATATTTATAAAGGTGGTATTTTTTTCTTTCCTTAATTTTAGAATGGGATTGTGTTCTTAAGGATACAGCTAGTAATAAATGTTTAAAAAAATAGGGCCTCATATATATATATATATATATATATATATATATATCTATATATATATATATATATATATATATATGTGTGTGTGTGTGTGTACATACAAATATCTTTAAAGAAGAAGAATGCAAAAGAAGGAAATTCAGAAAGAAGCACAGAAAAGCAGGGCAGTTTTGAAAGTAGTGTGAAGAAAAAAAATGAAGGAAACAGTTTCTGTTCTCATCTCTGTTATGAGACTATTCTCTCCAAGATTACAATTTTTTTATGTGACAAAGATAGTAGGTTTTTCTTTATCCTTATTTTTAATCTCCCTAAAGTTTGACTTCTATGATGTTTCCTGATTTTCTTCCTGCTTGATGATTCCTTCTCAATCTCTTTTGTTAAATCATCAAAAATTCTGAGTTCCTCAGTATAGATATAATTAAAAGTTTGGTTCTGGATCAATCAATAATTGTTTATTAAGAAAATACTCTATGTCAGACATTGTACTAGATTACAGTGATACAAATAAAGAAGGGAAACAACTCTTGATCTTGAGAAATTAAATATTACTGGAAAAAACATTTATAAATACATGTACACACATACACATGAATATAAAAATGCAAACAAGATCCTTTTGGATATACAATGTTAGGGATAAAATTCCTTCTTGTATAATGTGGTCCTTGACATGAGATTTTAAAGCAATTTTGGATTCCAAAATGTATTGGTGAGAATAGAGCATGTTTTTAACAAGGCCTACATTCAGGGATAATATGGGGGATGAAAGACAGGATATTGTGTATGTGCAACAGTATGATGGATATTTTCACTATACTATAGTATGAATTAAGGGGAGTAAAATATCAAGAGGCTGAAAATTGGCAGGACCAAATTATTAAGTGCCAAAGAGAAGGTATTCTATTTGATCATAGAGGTAATTAGGAACCAATGGAGTATGTTGAGGAGAAAGGTACATTTGGACTTTAAAAAACAAATCATTTTAGCATCTATGTGGAGCTTGGATCAATATAGTGGAAGACCTGCGACAAGAAGATTAATGAGGAAGCTAAATCATTTCATCTTTTAATTTTCTAATCTCTATGATCTTATCAACTTTCATTGGTTCAATGATCTCTACTCAAAGAAACCTCGAATCTATATCTATTTAAATTTCTCTCTTTCTCTCTCTCTCTCTCTCTCTCTCTCTCTCACTACTCTCCTAAATCCCTAACCTGCATTATTGGCTGACTCGTTAGCATCTCTATATATGTTGACTTAGTGATCCTTGATTCTGCCCTCTTTTTCCATGCCCCATATTCAACCAGATGCCCCAATTTTTCATTTATTGTCTCTACAATATCTCTTTTATCTAAATCTTTTCTCCACCAACAGACAAATCATTCTGATTCAAGCCTTTATCACCTTGACTTTTATACTACAGTTCTAGATAGTCTCTTTGTTTTTCTCTCTCTCCTTGTCCATCCAACCTTCATCTAGCTGCCAAAATAATCTTTGCAAGGCATAGATTGTTTCCCTGCTTATAAAAATGAATCACTCTCTAATACTTCTTATACTTTTAACACTATTTCTTATCACTCCTCTTTAAGTAACAGTTTTCAGTTCCTTGCCACTACAAAAAGAGCTGCTACAAACTTTTTTTTTTTTTTTCACTAGTGGGTTCTTTACCTTTTTTATGATCTCTTTGGGATACAGGCCAAGTAGAGACACTATATTAGTGTCCTAGTTTTTCCACATCCCCTTCAGCATTTATCATTATCTTTTCCTGTCATCTTAGTTATTCTGAGAGTGTGATGTAGTTCCTCATAATTGTTTTAATTTGCATTTCTCTAAACAATAGTGATTTAAAGCATTTTTTTTCATATGACTAGAAACAGTTTTAATTTCTTCATCTGAAAATTCTGTGTTCATATCCTTGGGCCATTTATCAACTGGAGAATGGTTTGTAGTCTTGAAAATTTGATTTTTTTTCCTATGTGTTTTAGAAATGAGGCCTTTATCAGAACCTTTGGATGTAAAAAAATTCCCCATTTTTCTGCTTCCCTTCTAATGTTGTCTGCATTGATTTTATTTGTGCAAAACCTTTTTAACTTAATATAATCAAAATTATCCATTTTGTGAATGCAAACTTCTTGAAGGCCTTTAGATATTTTATTTTAACCTTTGTATTCTCAGTAACCATTTATATAATATATAAATCTTTCTTGTAACAAGTATTTAATAAAAAACTTATTAAATTGACACTCCATTAATTTCATTCATTTAATATTGATTCTTATTCATATTGGTTTCATTTTCGCATATGTTTCATTTGCTGCTTTTACCTAATCTTCTTTTTAATTTATGATAGTGAATTATTTGGTGACTGGTTCTTTATGTATAGACTACACAGACATCCCATGAGGATTTTATCATTGCTTCTTTTCTTTCTCTACAATCTTCCCCATGGTGATTTTTCTATTATCATCACCATGCAAATGACTCTTAAATTTTTAACTCTATGCCTGATTTCCTCCCTAAAATGAATATCTATGTTTCTAAATCTCTCCTTGACTTCTTTTTTGAAAGTCATATTCAACATTTGCAAAATTGAAATTGTTTTCCACCCAAACCATCTCCTCATCATGAAAAATCTGTTTCTTTCAAAAGAATAACTATTCTTTCAGGCCCCAAACTAGAAACATAAAAGTCATTTTCTATTTTCCTCTCTCTCTTAACTCATTCAACCAATTTACCATCAGATCATATTAAATAGAAATCCAATATCCTTCTTATATCTTTTTCATTCTTGCTAGTTTGAAGTTGTATTAACACTCATTTGATCTTTTCCAATAGCCTCATAATTAGATTTTTAAAAAATTTTATTCTGTCCCCTCTATAATGTACCCTCCAATAATCTTCCTGGAATAATTTTTAATCATGCTAGTCTCCCACTCAAAAATATTCAATGGCTCCTAATCATATAATGAAAAAAATCCAAACTCTTTGATTTGAACTTCAAAGTCCCCTAGAGTTCAATGCTTTCTACTTTTCAAATATTGTCTCATGTTATGCCTTTTTATATATTTTATGGTCTTTCTGAGATATTTTACTATGTATTGACCAAACAATGAATTTGATTTCATCTGTGTCTTTATTCATAATGGTCTATTTCCCTTTCTTGTCCTTTCCATTAGATACACATATTAGGATTTTACTTCCATTTCAAGATTCAGATGCATGATTACTTCCTAAATAATATCTTCCTTTTTCTTCTCCTCCTCCTTCTTCTCCTCTTTCTTCTTCTCTTCCTCCTCTTTCTTCTCTTCCTCTTCCTTTTCTTCTTTTTTTCTTCTTCTTTCTTCTCTTTCCCTCCCTCTCTCTCCCATACTTTATTTCCTTACTTTATATCTCTCTTCATACTTCTAAAATATTGTGTTTTATGTAAGATTTATTCACGAAGTCTAAGAAATAAAGAATGGGGAAGACCTGTATTCAAATTTCACCTTAGACACAAACTAGTTATATGAAGTCACTTAGCTGTTTAATGACTTGGTCATCTCTTTCAGACTCTTAAGTTGTCTGCACTGTAAAAGGAAATCCTTACCTGAAGTTCCTAATAATGATAAAATCACAGGTTTGATTTAAAAGTACATGTTTCTTTATATATGTGATACCAGAGCCTACATTTCTTAATGAAGATTATATTCCCAGTTTCAATCAAATTCATACATCCCTACTTGTGAGTATAGCATGTAGAGAGATAGTCACATGGGAAGTGAGGTCATGAACCATGTGCTGCATACAATGAAGTGGTTGGAACCACTAGGGTAATAGAAATAATAAGTGTCCAGAATGAGCCTAGAGGAGTTTTTAATATTATAATCCTAGTCAATGATAATGAAGGTAGAAAAGGAGTGAGCCACCAAACTTTGAGTACAGCTATGGACACAACATCTGAAATAGATTAAAATGTGCCTTCTGGGGAAACATAGGTTGGAAGAAGCATGGAGACAAAAAACAAGTTATCTTCAATAAGTAGTGAAGGGATCTTTAGGTTTTAATTTATAGGATAATAAGCCAATGGTTATCTAAGAAAGTAGATGGAGGGGAAGAGAGCTGAAAATTCAGCTACAACAGTTTCAGTATATCCATGCAATTAGAACAAATTATTGCTTTAAGAGTAAAGAAGAAAGTGAAAAGGGAGGGATAGAAAAGCTAAAAAATGAATAGGTTAGCAAAAGAAAAGGAAGAGAAAGGAAAGGTAAAGTTTAGCAGCAACTTTCAGATAAGATGCAACTTTGAAGGATAGACAAAAATATCTGTTATTCAAATGTTTACTGAAGGGTATGGGCTATCTCCCTGGAGGGCCTAGGGGTCAGCCAGAGTCAGGATAAATTAAAGTCCTTAGTCTTTAGGGGGAGAAGTGAAGGAGGCAGGCAAGCAGAATCCTGGATTCAGGAGTCCAGAGTCACCAACTTCTTTCCTCCTCTTTTCCTCCTACCAAATGCCTCTCTGGCCCCTCTCCCTCAGCCCTCCAACCCTTGCCTATCATTATCTTAACATCAAAAATTCAGCTTAGAAGAGCCATTTATTCAAACATATGCTAAAAGAGTCATTGTCTCACATAAAATAGGTAATTAATCTTAAGTGCTTGCTTGTGTGATTCAAACATACCTTTTTGGAGTTTCAGCCCTCTACAATTGACTCCATCTAATTCCTTGAATCTTATAGAACCTCATTGCCCAAGTATGAGGGAAACTCTTAAATTTGAAATATCTGAGATAATATATGTAGTTAACTTTATCATAAAATGAGCACCATTAACTTTTGTATAGGTGAATGCAGACATTTTATTCTAAAGACAATGCAAAATCTATATAGGGATCACAGCATGTTGATTTTTATGGAAATACTTTCAGAAAAATCCCCCTTAAATCTCTGAAAAGAATTTAAAAGGTGATAAGATGGTTATAAAGTTATTAAGTTAGTCTAGAAAAAAGGATGCTGAAGAAATTATGACTAATAATTTCACTTTCATGCAAATGAAAATGCAGTTCTTAGATCCAGATTTTCTAATCATTTCCACTATCCTTATATAATCATCTATTTATAAAAATACTCCAAAACTTGTAAGAAAGAAAAATGGCCTAGCCTATCCATGTGAACCTTAGAATATGACTTTTTAGAGTTAACATAATACAAGTGATTAGACAGCACTTTCTCAGATAGTGCTGAAATATAACCTATATTTAATACATATTAAACAGTTGTAATATAATATAACAGTAGTTTCTCAGAGGCAGATTGATTAGATTTGTATTTGAAAAGCCATAGCAAAAGATAAAAATGAAAGAAGGGACAGGTATGTAGTAGTTCATTGTCTTTAGGCTCCAATTCAAAGCAGCACACAAAGATTTAGCCAAATAACTCCTACTGCTTCAATGAGAGTCACATGGCTAAATCTTCACACTGTACTTGAAGAATTTATGCCTTCAAGTCAAAATCTTTTATTGCTGGTATATTCATAATGTATTATTCACTATCTATTTTTATTAAGGGTATTTAGACTTTTGTGGTTTCTAGTTTAATTTTATTATATGACGAAAATTTTTTATCTTATTCTTCATTTATTTTATTTTTATACATTTTCTTAATTGATTCTCTAATATCAATCTACTTTCTATTTATCTCTCAAATTTCTTTTCTTCTAAATATTCTATCTATGCATTGATCTAAATGAAGATATAGATTATCAAAAGATAATAGGTATTTGAAGTAAACATCTGAGGGGATAGAAGGGCCTGAGACTTAGCATGGTTCAGAAGTTGAAATATTTGAATAGGTTAGGTTTTTTTAAATAGCTATGAATACTTAAAGACAAAATCTAAAGCATGCATTAATTATGTCCACTCTTTAAAAACATGACCTATGTCATGAATCTGAGAGTTTTTGTCAAAAGACTTTGTCAAAAGAGAGTCAAAGTCTGAGAGACTTTGAAAGATGCAAGATCACTTAGATAAATCTAAAGTTAGTCTATGAAAATAACGAGAGGCAATTGAAATCATTCTGCCTTTTACAAATTTTAATGCTAATTCTTACTAACGTTTTGGTTTTTTATTCTACTTTTTAAAGAGGAAAACCAAGTTCTAAACTTTACAAATATTATTTGTCAGCACAATTGCTTGGAGGGATGGCCAGGAAACAGTAATCTCCAAATCAATGACAAACTGAAGCAACACATTAAGAATATTGTTTTCCTATAGCTAGCTCTTCACATTTTCATCAGTGATTTGAATGATGGAATAAATAGAGGGTGTCTACCAAGTTTAAGATGATGTAAACTATAGAAGTAGATGACACTTGAAGATAGGTGATTTGAAATCACATGGACTTGGATAATTTCAAGAAATAAACCAAAACAGACTGGTTCAGCAAGGACAAAGGACAAACTAGCTACAAAGGCAAAACAAGAACTGAGAACACAAATACAGAACACTTGACAATTCAATTCAATTGGTCTAAACCAGATGAGAATTTCCAAGCATTGAGCCTGTCAGTGATATTAGTATGTATTTTCTTAATCCTGCTTGTAATACTGTGACTTAAAGAAAAGTCTGAACCCTGCCCTGTGGACAAAGATTTCATTACTATGTTCTTATCAATTCCTTTAGTCAAACATTTAATACTTAGGAGAAATTATCAAAAGTTCTGAAAGAGTTAAGTGGTTTCCGCAAGTACAAATCATGAATTGTAAAATATAAAAAAAATTATATAGAACATTGGACTACTTAAATGATTCCCCACTCCCACTCTCTTCAGTCAAGCTTTATTTAGCTTAATTATTTTCCAAACATTGTATTTTTATAACCATTCTAATCTATTTAACCTCATTATTTTTCTTTCCTCCATCTTCCTATTCTATCGCCTCTCTTGTTCTCTTTCCCTCTTTCTCTTCTTCTTTTCTCTTCTCTCCTCTTCCCTCTCCTTTCTGCCCTTCCCCTGCTTTCCTCCTCTCCCCTCTTTTGCTCCCTTTATATTTAGAATCAAAAGAGATACCTAAAGGTAAGATCAGCAACAACTCAAGTTTAAAGTGGATGTGACTGTGAAATGTATAATCCAAAGAAACTGCAAATATAGAAAAACCTGGTCTCCCTTCTAAAAATCTCTATATTGATATAGGCTACATCAAATATACCTAGGCTATTCAGTTAATTTATGATGACTCTGTTTACTTGGAATTCTGTGGAATTATATCTCATTTATAAAGTCTGTTTAATGTGGTGAATGAAAAGTATGAAAGGGTAAAGTACACATTTTCTTGCTAATTCCCATTGACGTATTTCACTTTTAGACATTTAGGAGCACATGACTATATGGGCACATATTTCTCAGTTTGAATTCATTTCATAGTTTTACATTTGCATTTTTCCATTATGTGTTTTTCCATTATTTCTCCTAATGCACAGAGGCATTATTTATCTACCAGTTGTTCTTTCCTCATTTTTTATACCATCCTTACTATTCTATGACTTACGTATTCATTAATGATTAACCTACATACTCTGTGTAATATAATTTTATATTATGTTAAGCATATAAAGCTGATTGCTTCTTTAGAAAAACAAGATGATGTTGAACATAAAAGGCAAAAGATGATGTTTTTATGTGTGATGTGAATCCCCACATTTTTTTTTTACTGTTCATTTTACTCTCTAAGTGTATTATATCAAAGCAAATATTAAAAAATGCCATGTAATTTACAGGCTACAGTACCATCAGCACTAGAGAGCAAATGGAACTTCTAAAGCCTACATGTTTTGCCACTCAAGTTAGCTACGCAGAAGATCATTATGTATTCTTCACCACAGGTCAGTTGCTTAGCGACCAGAGTAGTAGAGAACTACTAATTGAAAGTATTCAGTATTGCTGGCAACATTTGCTACAGGACATTGGACTTTGAAACCGCAGAGACTAAGTCAGATATAAATGTTTCAGGAAGAAGATGAGAGAAAAAGCTTTTCAGTATTTTTTTTTTGATAATAATTTTTAAACCATCATAAATAATTATTGGGAAGATTGTATAGTATTAATATATTTGAATTATGCTTGAGAAGCACTTTGGCATATTTTTATTCTTTTCAATTGTACTGACTCCCAGATACAATTCATTAGAATCTATTAACGCTCCTAAGGGCTATATATGCAATTGGTGAAGAAATCAAGGAGGATTATCTAAAATTTCAAAAGACTTTTCAGGTGATATTGGGAAATACAACCAAATTTCATGGGGAATTTAAAAAAAATAAAAAGGACTATTAAAGAAACACTGCAAATTTGAATCTGTTTTGGATAATATATGAATGGATTAACATTCTATTATTTTAGTGTTTTATCAATTCACCATTGTATAAATTAAAAGCCATCATGATTCTTTACTATCCAAAAAAAAGAAAAAAACACAAAAATTGTAATGGGCTGAGGTTTGAGCTGATGCACTGAGGTCCCAAGTACATGAGGCTAGATAGTAATTGGGCTATACTCTATTAATATACATGATTGGATAAAGAATGGTCCCTGCCCTCCTTAAGTCCTGATGTGTTGTAGGAAATGATGATTTTGGTGGGTGGAGCAGAGAGAGGGAAGACAAGCTGGGAGAGATTGGGCTGGGTTCGAGACTTGAGTTGGTTGTGTGGCTGCTGGTCTAGCTAGCTTCTTGACTAGCTGCACACATTGCTATCGCCGATTCTCTTCCACCTCCGATCCTTCTTCACTGAGAATAAAGACTGATGATTTTCCCCTAACCTGAATTCCTGTCTCGTGCTGATCTTAAATCACGATCTTCACATTTGGCGCCCAACGGTGGGAACCAGGACTGAAGAAGTCTCCGTGACCAGGAACTTGGGTGAGTATTTTAATAGACAAATAAGGAACTTATTTTCTAAAACTAAACCAGCAATCTTTTTTTTCAAAATGGGACAAAGGCTAGCTAAAGACTCTTCATCCCGCCCCAACCCCACCCAAGAGTGGTGCCATGGAAAGCTTGATTAAACTGACAGAAATACATGGGTTACTTATAACTTGGGAACAGATAGCGAGATTTGTGGTATATTAAACTGCATCTCCTTGGATCGTAGAGGAGGACAGATCTTCAAGATAACTGTCCGGGTTGGACAAAGATGTTCATACATTTCAGAGAATATGGTCCTCATTCAATTTCCATGGAGGCATTTTATTTATACAATGTATTTCAGTTAGTATTAAGAATCCCTAGAAGAAAGAAAACCTTTGGCTCCTTCACTCTCAAATTAGCCATGATATTAAGGAGGAAGACAAGAAGAATTAATGACCATATTCCCAAGGGCATGGAGACTTAAGTGAGCAGGGTGTGGTGACCTTTCCTCTGAGGCGGCTTCAGCCCCACCCCAGGAGCAAGTGATTGACTCTCCTCCACCTCCACCCTCTGGGATGGAGGGAAGAGGGGCAGTGGGGGGGGCAGTGAGGGGACCAATCTTGAGCAGGCTTCAAGAGGGCTTAATGAAGGCCAAAGAAAAGGGTGTGGACATCCAGGAACTTCAACCACTTATGTTTCCTGTAATTTCCCAGTCTAATGCCTCAGGTCAACAAAGTCAAAGATAAGCTCCTTTTAACTTAGAAATCATTAAAGATCTTAAAAAGGCCTGCACTAATTATGGGGCTACATCAGCTTATGTTAAGATGCTGTTACAGAATTTGCTTTCAAGTCTGACTCTGATGACTGAAATCTATAAGCAAGGGTATGCCTAGAACCTGGACAAAATTACATGTGGCTTTCTGAATATAGTGAACTCTTAGGATACAAGCCCAACAAAATAGTCAAAATGCTGTTCATGCTGGATCACCTATGACCTACTACAAGGTATAGGTCCATATGCAGATGTCAAGCACAGGTTATATTCAGTAGCAGCATATGAGCAAATTGCTGCTAATGCTATCAAAGCTGGAGTTCGATTCACAATAAAATGATAAAGGTGAGGCCTTCCACAAAAATAATGCAAGGGCCAGATGAGCCCTTTGTTGACTTTGTGGGACATTTGCAGACACGATACAAGAACTAATGGGGAAAATCCAACAACAGATGTTTTAATAAGGCAACTTGCTAAGGAAAATGCTAATGAGGTGTGCAGAAGGATTATTCTAGGACTGCCTAAAGATGCCTTTAGAGGAGTTCATAAGACGCATCCACAGTGGGCACAAATGCCTTTATAGCCAGACTATGATCAGACTTCCCAAGATCCCAACATGGGGAAAGGTCCCTTCCAGCAAGGGACTTCTAGAGACACGTCAATGCTTTCAATGTGGTAAGTAGGCATCTGAAAGCTCAATGTTGGTATAGAGGCAGAATGAGAAAACAGGTGGGAGAACAAGACCCAGTATCCATGTCCAAATGCAACAGAGGCTTCCATTGGGCCTCACAATGTAGACCGGTTCAGGGAAACGGGATGAGGGCCCAGCCCCAGGGCAGGCAAAAACACTTGGGGCATGATGGCAGCCAATGGTGCACCAGAGAGGCCTAGACGGCCACCCCAATATGACCAATCAGCCAGGAAGCCATATGATGGCAGAAAGGGATTACACAATCAATCAGCCAGGAAGCAACCTGATGGAAGAAAGGGATTACAATTAGGGAGAATAGAGTTGTATGAAGCTGAGACAACTGAGATACCCCTGGAGAGGTGAAATCTGTTCCTCTCCAGCCTTGGATCCTTGCCTCCAGGCACAGTAGGCTTGACCATTTTACCTCCTGAGATACTTACAAAACAGTGTCCATCCACATACTGATGTGGGAAACTGGGGAATGTAGATAATATCCCAGTCACCAATACAGGCAGACAATGTATGACTTATTACCAGGAGAAATAGTAGCATCAGGGTTTACTCATACAGAATCCTTAATAAGCAGCCTTGATGTCACGATTCTGATTCCAGATCACAAAATCCAGCAATTTACTAGACAGCAGCTGTAACAATAGACATGCTCCAATCTTATAAATGGCTTCATGGAAGGATTGGTAGACATTGCAGATCGGATGGTCATTAGGGTGCCAGCTGGCCAGTCACTGGCCAAAGATTAAAGCAGACACCTACATGTCTGGTGTAGGAGGATCAATAGAGCTGAAGATGCTGCCCCTATGAGATGGACTTTTGAAGGCAAACAGAGTTTTACTCCTTTATAGTTGAAAAAATCCCCATCAATCTGTGGGGAAGAGACGTTTACAGCAATTAGGGTTAAAAATGAGTACTTCGGTTTTAAGCAGGGCTGCTGTTGAAGGCCTGCCAACACTTTCACCTGTTCCTATCCAATGGAAAACTGATAAAACAGTGTGGATAGAGCAGTGCCCTTAAGTAAAGATAAAATTCAGGCCTTATTAGATATAGTCAGGAACAGCTTGACCAAGGACACTTAAAACCTTCTCAAGTCCTTGGAATTCCCCATGGTTGTTGTAAAAAGAAATCTGGAAAATGGAGGATGTTAAGGATTTAAGAAAATTGAATGAACAGATGGAAACTATGGAACTCTTCAGCCTGGACTTCCATCTCCTACTCAGTTGCTAGAATGGCCTCTTTGGTCTAGATATTAAGGATTGTTTCTATTCTATCCCTCTGGATAAGGAGGATATGAAAAGATTTGCCTTTCAGTGCCCAGCGTTAACTTAGCTGGCCTTATAAAAGATATGAATGGACAGTTTACCAAGGGATGAAAACAGCCCTACTATGTGTCAAATGTATGTTGTTGCTTTGCTCCAGTAAGAAAAGCATTCAAAAGGTTATGCTATTACATTAATGGATGACATTTTAGGATGTGCACTGAGGAACAAATGTTAGAGGCATGTCTACAAAAGACCATAGAAACACTAAGGAATTACAAGTTATATAGACCAGAAAAAATTCAAGACATGCTCCTTTTTCAATATTTAGGATATGAAGTATACCCTAAGGTGCTTAAGTTCAAAAACCTCCTTAAGAACAGAAAAGCTAAACACATTGAATGATTTTCAGAAATTGATAGGAGATATCCAAGGATGCGACCAGTGTTAAGCTGACTACCTATCAGTTACAACCGTTATATGACATTTTAAGGGAGAAGTGCTTTAAATTCACCACGCCAGCTTAGAAAGAAGCCAAGAGGCTTTGAGAGAAGTTGAACTGGCTTTATCCAATGTGGTTGAAAGAGTCACCAAAACCCTTGGAGATATCAGTTTTTGCCACACAAGAGGCACCCAGGCAGTCCTTCATCAAGGACACAGTGTGATAGAGGGTGAACCTCCCGGCACAACCAGATCAAAAGCCTTACTCCCTACCAGTGCTTGTGGCTGAATTTTATTAAAGGCCACTAAGTGAGCAGTACAATTATCTGGGACAAGACCTGATAAGATATAATTTTATACAATACACAAATTAATGTGTGTTGTGAGACCATCCAGAGTGGCAAATTTTATTAGCTATGGCTCCAAATTTTACATGGGTCTCATTAAAGATAACTAGACTATTACATAATTGGCGATGGACTCTTGAAGAAAAGTTTCTAAAGTTCCCTTCAAGGACCAACAATCTTCAGATGCATCCAAACATAATATTTGTGCTGTGTACTCTCATGATCTAACTAAAAGAAGTGTCAGAACTCCTTTTCAGTCCACTCAGCAGAATGAATTGTAGCAATCATTCTAGCTCTTACTTATTTTCCAGGAGACATAAATATAATATCTGATTGGCCTATTCAGTAGGTGTGGTACAAAGAATTGCCACAGCCAAATAAAATTTGCAGCCTCTAATTATATCAGCTCTTTAAGAAACTTCAAAGAGCAAGTGAGAAACTTCAGGTAAGATCTATATATTACATGTCCATTCTCATAGTGGACTTCAGGTCCCATATTTGATGGCAACCAAAGGCAGATAAGCCTTCTAACTATGTTGGTCAATACCCTTTGTTCCAAAAGCTCAGGCATCTCATTCTAATATCATCAGGCTGCTCGAGCTTTACTTTACAATTTGGAATAACAAAGAGGGAAGCTAGGAGATAGTAAAGCCTGTAGGCTTGCCTTCCTTTCCACGCTCCTACACTGCCTCCAGGGAAGAACCCTAGTGGTTTGAGACCCAATGAAATCTGGCAAATGGATGTGACCCATTATAAATCTTTTGTCGTTTGTCTTTATCCATGTTGTGGTAGACACCTTTCAGGATTCACTTTTGCAATGCCCAGCAAAGAGACAGCCAGTGGTCACTGAATTCCTCATACAAGATTTGCCATTATGGGTGTGCCACAAGCAAAAAAACGAACAATGGTCCTGCTTATACTTCAAAACATTTTGCACACTTTTGTGCACAGTATAAGATTTTACACCACGGATACCTTTTAATCCTCAAGGACAGGCAACACTGAGAGGAGAAACAGAATATTAAGACACTACTCCAAAACAAAAGAAAGGGGGAGCCAGGTAACCCTAGAGAACATCTAAATCTAGCTCTTTATACTATTAACTTCTTGATTTTGACAAGATGCACTGCTCCAGCTGACAGGTTTTATAACCCACGGAAGGTCAGTGTCCAGTGCGAGCAGCTCCACTATCTTTAGATAATTGCCAGGTGATGGAGAGACCCTAAAGTGGTGAATGGAAAGGACCACATAGGCTAACTGCTTGGGGAGAGGGTTTGTTGTATCTCACAGGTGGAGAAGGAATCAGATGGGTGCCAACGAGCCATATTCGCCTTGTCCATCGCAGAGAGACGAGCAGACCTTGAAACAAAGGGAAGACCCAAGAAATATCGGGTGGTTCTGTTGCTGATTGTGCTCACCATTGAAAAGCGTGGCAGTTATGGCGTTTGACTCATGGACATCAAAGATTGTTGGACTTAAAACCCTCAGGAATCATTGGATTCTCTAGCCTGGATTGAAAACCCTCAGGAATCTTGGATTCTTGAGACATGGAGAAACTCTCAGGAATCATTGGATTCTCTGAGAAATGATAGACCGTTACAACACTTCAAAATCTGCTGAATCATTGGATTCCCTAACACATAAAAGACTTTTTTCAGGACTTCAAAAACTCAGGGGACCATTGGATTCCCTGAATGTGAAAACAATGGACAATAGATTGGTTTTGGACTATCTCTTGTGCTGAAGAAGGTGTATGTGTGACTGTTTTTATACCCACCTTCTAGGACTTCTGGTGATCTTTTCCAACACCATGTTGATTTATATTGTTTGCTATTCCTACTTGTGTGTAAAATACATGTTTGTTACACCACATCGAGCCTGCACTGACTGAGGGAGGGTCATCCCTAATAACCTCTTGCGTTATTGCTATGTCTTGTGTAATACCTCCCATGCTGATGGGTTTGTGCATATAAGACCCTTCAGCCAGAAACCTACTAGCAACCCCCATTTCCCTTGGTGCTTTCATCTCCCTTCCTGAGATGTCAGGTAGGGCATGATCATCTCCTTTACTGCTTTCACCGCCTTTTCTGAGAAGTCAGGGAGGCTGTATCACCTCCTTGTGCTTTCACCTCCTTCCCTGAGAAGTTAGGGAGGCTGTGATCACCTTTGGGGCTCTGACCTCCTGAGGAGTCAGGGATGGCAAGACCACCGGTGTTCTAAAAATAAAAGAAAGCGGGAAATGTAATGGGCTGAGGTTTGAGCTGATGCACTGAGGTCCCAAGTACATGAGGCTAGATAGTAATTGGGCTATACTCTATTAATATACATGATTGGATAAAGAATGGTCCCTGCCCACTCTCCTTGCAAGTCCTGATGTGTTGTATAGGAAATGACGATTTTGGTGAGTGGAGGCAGAGAGAGAGGGAGGAAGACAAGCTGGGAGAGATTGGGCTGGGTTCGAGACTCTGAGCTGCTGGTTGTGTGGTTGCTGGTCTAGCTAGCTTCTTGACTCAGCTGCACACATTGCTATCGCCAGTTCTCTTCCACCTCCGATCCTTCTTCACTAAGAATAAAGACTGACGATTTTCCCCTAACCTGAATTCCTGTCTAGTGCTGATCTTAAAATACACGATCTTCACAAAAAATCCCAAAACCAAAACTAAATCACCTTAGGTGATGCAGTAGATAGAGTATTGGCCCTGTACTTAAGAATAGCTGAGTTTAAATCTACCTTTATTCACTTATTAATTGTGTTATTCTGAGCAAGTCACTTAATCCTATTTGCCTCAGTTTCCTAATCTGTAAAATGAACTGAAGAAAGAGTGACAAAAAACTGCAGTATTTTTGCCTAGAAAACCCCCAAATGAAGTCACAAAGTGTGGACATAGATGAGATTTAATAACAACCACATCCAAACAATGGAAACTATTACTTGCCTTAGTGCCCCAGGGCAATGAAAAAATTTTTTTCCCATTTTATAAAAAAGGCATTCCTGTAGAAAGTGAAATTCATGACTATTTCAGACAATTCCCATACAAATTTTTGATACTTACACACATTGTTTAGTCTGCTGTTTTATACTTTCTTTTTGAGGAAAAATATTATTTGAGTAATAGAATCTAATCAGTAAATTATCAATCACATTTGAACAAAGTACCCACTTCTTACAAAGGCAATTTGTGTATCATTGTGATGGAATAATATATATATATATACGTATATATATATATATATATATATATATATATATATATATATAATCTTTGGAATTTGAAAAAAAAAACTTTTAAGTTCATCTCATCTAGTATTCATTTTATAAATGAGGGAACTGAGACCCAAAGTGATTAAGTAATTGATTGTGATATATTGAAATCTAATTCAAAATATCTTGATTTTTAAATGCCTTCATAACCTGTTTCCTTTCTACCTTTCTAGTCATCTTACACTTCATTTTCCTCCACTTACTCTAAGATTTAGCTAAGATCTTTCTGTTCCCCACGAACAATATTCCATCACCTTGAACCTTGACTTTGTACTGGTTTTCCTGGTGACTGGGATGTTCTTTCTCCTTTCCTCTTAAAAAATTAAGCTTAACACCTATTTTTGCAAGAAGTCTTTCCTGGTCCTTCTCCTGTCCCTTGTATATACTGGTAATGCCTTTCTTCTAAGTCATCTTGTATGCATAAAATTATTTGCATGTTGTCTCCCCCAATAAAATGTGAGTTCCTTGAGGGGAGACTCAACCTTTCCTTATATCCCTAGGGCTATGCATAGTACATGGCAGAGTATAAAATATCTGATATTCTTCAGTTGTGTCCAACTCTTTCTGATCCTAATTGAAGTTCTATACACAAAGATGCTAAGTGGCTTGTCATTTATTTTACACATGAAGAAACTGGTCTAAGATCATGCAGATAGTGTCTAAGGCTGGATTTGAAATGAGCTATTCCTAAACCTAAGTCCACTGTGCTATGTAACTGCCCAGCACAAACTTAATAAATATTCTTTGATACTAATAATAATAATAATGGGAAAGCTTGTGATAATTAAAATAACTCGGTAACTTCCCAAGAGCAATGAATCCTGCTCTCTTTCTTTTGTTTAATTCTTAAATATTTAAAAGGCCATTTTCCATAACTTTAGAAAAGATTTACTAATGGATGAGCTCTGTAGTATATATGGCCCACTGTATATCACAGACTAGATGGAAGCTTTAATTTAGCCAGCATCAAAGAATCAGAATACAATATCTATTTAGCATCAAGACTAGAAACTTTAATCTCCTTTGACTAGTGAGAATTTACTTCAGGTTCTTTGATCATCATCATTATGAATATAAATTGTTAATCCAGAAAATTACAGCTGTAGAAGATATATGACGGCTTCTGTTTATTTAAAAGTCACATTTTTTTCAGAAAGAAAAAACTATAAATGCAGAAAATAACATAAAATTTTAAAAGCCATCATTCAATTCATCAACTATTTCTTAAATGCTTAAAATTTTCAAGGCACTTTTGTTGGTTCTGAAATACAAAGAGTAAGGAACCTACAATCTAATGAGGAGTTATTTAAGTTATAAATAACTTACACAAGGGAGAGTAAGATAAATTGAAGAAAAAATATGCAGGAATAATTCAAAAAGAGATTTTAAGATAGTCAATTAATAAGTATTTGTAAATATCTATCATAAGCCAGAGATTGTGTTATGCACTAGGAATGCAAAAAAAAAATCCCTATTGTCAAGGAGTTTGTTGTAAAATGAGGAGATACTATGCAAAAAGCTATGGACAAATGATAGATAGAAAGATAGATAGACAGATAGACAGACACAAGTGTATATGTGTGTGTGTGTTTGTGTGTACAAACATATAATAGACATATAGATAACATTCCACACACATAATATCTGTGTGTAGTGTGGTAAATTGTAATAATTTCAGAAAGAAGTTTTTAAGATTAAGGAAGATTGGAAAAAACTTCTTGTAAAGATGGAACCTTATTGATCCCTGAAAAAAAGCAGGGGAGTCAGATGTGAATCTAAAGCTGGTAATTATTTCAGGAATGGGGGATAATGAGTACAAATGCTTCAATTTGAGAGATGGAATTCTGGTGTGAGGAACAACAAAGGATACTGTCACTGTATTTCAGAATATGTAGAGAAGATTAAGGTGAAAGAAATCTGGAAAGGTAAGAAAGGATGAGGCTACAAAATTCTAAAACCAAAATATAAGTTTTTTATTTGGTCCAGAAGATAATAGGAAGTTACTGAAGTTTATTGCATGGGGGAATAACATGGTCATATAGAAGCAGAGAAGTATTCACGAAAGAAATGACTTTCTACTTCTGACTTTCAAAGTCAGAATTGGACTTTGAAAGAATATATACTTAAATGGATAGAGAAAGGAATGGGGACTCTGTTGGGCATGGCATAATCAAACACAGATAGATGAGAGAATAATGAAAGTGGTAAGAGGTGAGGTACAATTTAAATAAATGAAGTGAAATAATATGACAGATAGGTAGACTAGAGGTCTTTTGTTGAAAGACTTGAATGCCTGAATCAGGAGTTGATGCTTTATTTGACTGGCTGTGAGGACCACCTAAAGGTGTTTAAATAGATGAGTGATATCTGGATAATATCCATAGAAAAATAACCTGACATTTCTTTTCCATGGAATATTAATCATGTCTTTTCATAGTCCTTTCTTTATATCATAATTTTCAAAGTTATTAATTAAGTACTTAGGTATTAGATGAAAGTTTTGCTGAGATTTAGTCTAATCTAGCATCATTATTCTGTTCATTCTTTCCTTTTCTATTCTCTTGAGAAAAAGAAGATAGAATTTTGTAAGCCTCATGGTATGAAAGTCAAATAAAATTGGGGGCCACTAATCTATAAAGATCCCTGTAGTCTGCGTATTGTTTTAGTTTTCTTGCATGTCTACTTATTTAAAAAAATATTTTCCAATTACATTTTAATTTGGTTCCAACTGAATTCAGGAGTACTATGGGTTATATGTGGCCCTCCTGTGGCTTGTTTGATACTTCTGTTTAGTACTAAAGGTAAGAACTGTGTGAAATAAAATGCTTTGTAATTTTTTTTTTCATTCAGGTTCATTGAAAGTCCTTTAAATAATATCTTAATTTACTGGATTTGGGGGATTTGTTTTCCCCAGACATCAAGTTGTGAGTGGTAATACAACTTCTCATTTTATTTTAGCATATAGGAAGGGCCTCTTATTGTGATGATGATCATCTTTGCAGTTATTGCAGTTATTACTTATTGCTATTTATTTTACATTTCTCTAATGTCTTTCTTCTACAGAGCTCAAAGCCATCCAAAAATGTAATTAGTGAGCTGGACTTGCCATTTAGTATATTTAGAAATAATTGAATCTATCTACATGGTGCATGTGACTCTATAAAATAATGCATGTATAAAAATTACATTATGAAAATTATGTGTGATTTTGAAACAAGGATACAAACTTCTACTTCCTCCTCATGCTTCTATTCAAGATTTAAATCCAATGAGGAAAGCATTTCCCATCAAGATTTTTTAGGATCAATCAAAATGAGGAATGGAATAGTGGAGTTGTTAAATAAAGAATAAGAATTACTATAATTCTGCTATTTTGCAGTTCAAAATGGTTTTTGAGGCAAGTAACTAGTCATTGTGGTTCATAACCAGTCTTGGACACTAACTATTTGTGTGACCCTGGACAAATTACTTTGTCTCCATCACCTCAGTTTCCTAATCTCTGAAGTGGAAGTAATAATAGCACCTACCTTCAACTGTTATGAAGATCAAATGATAGATAAGTAATTAGATAGATAATAGATATAGGGATATATAAATATACATATATATATGTAATACAATATATACAATATAATATAATATATTGCAAGTCAACATAAGCCCTGGTGGGAAAAATATATATCTCGTTTTTTTTTTTTTTGTTTTGTTTTGTTTTGTTTTGTTTTTTGGTCACGGATAGATCTGCTTTGTGAGGAAACATTTAAAAGGAAATTAAAATTCTTCATTGTGTTTAGGGGATTGTAACTTTTTCTTTGCATTTAGGATACCTTTGCCAGAGTAGTGAAGCCTATGGGCCTTTTCTTATAATGATTTTGTTTTTAAAATTTAATATCTTTGTATTTCCCCCCAGTTACATTTAAAAACATTTTTATATTTGTTTTTAAAACTTTGAGTTTTAGATTCTCTCCCTTAGCCTCACTTCTAGGCCTTATTAAGAAAGCATGTGTGAAATTATGCAAAACACTTCCATAAAAGTAATGCTGTGAAAGAAAACATAAATCCCCCCTTGAAAAAACTCAAGAAAAAAATTAGTAAGCGACAGACTGACAGATAGAAAGACAGAGGGACAGAAAGACAGACAGAGACAGAGAGACAGACAAAGACAGACAGAGACAGATTCAGAGAGACAGAGAGAGTCAGAGAGACAGAGAATGTTTCAATCTATAATCAGATACAATCAGTTTTTTCTCTGGATATGGATAGAAGTTTTCATCATAATTCTTTCAAGGTAGTTATGGATCACTGTATTGCTAATAGTACAGTCATTCAGAGCTTGTCATGCCAGAACTTTGCTAATACTTTGTTCATGGTACATATTATTTTGCTTGTGTTCATTTTTTTTTCTAAAAGCATCCTGTTCATCATTTCCCACAGAAAAATATTCCATCATAACAACATACCATAGTGTATTCAGCCATTCCCCCCCAAAATTGACATCCCCTCAGTTTCCTTTTTTTTTTCTCTGATAAGAGAACTACTATAAATATTTTTGTGTATATGTGCATCCTTTTCCTTTTTCTTTCTTTTTAAATCTCTTTTAAGATTCATGCTTAGTAATGACATCATTAGATCAAAGGATAGGCAAGATTTTATAACCAATTAGAAATAAATCATATCTTTTGATAATTTATCAATTGGGCCATAACCCTTATTTTTTAAAAATAAATTAGACTCGGTTCCCTCTATGTTTGCAAAATGAGGCCTTATCAGAGAAACTTGCTTCAAAATTCTTTTTACAATTACTAGTACTACCTGTATTCCCCCCCCATTGATTCTATTTTCTCTCTGGTTTCATCTTGTCTCTTCTCAAAAGTGTTTTGATATAGACCATTACTTCTCCAAATATGCCTCTATCTATCATCCTCCCCTCTTCCCCTCCTACTTTCCTTCAAAGTAAGACAGATTTCTAATGCTCATATTATGTTATTTCCTCTTTGAGCCAATTCTAATTGGCTCCTTCCCTTCTCCTCCCCTTTTCCCTCTCCATTGTAAAAGCTTTTTCTTGCCTCTTTTTATGGCAGATAATTTAAACCATTCCACTTCTCCCTTTCCTTTTCTCCAAGCAATTCTATTCTCTAACTTTAATTTCATATTTGTTTTTAGATTTTATCCCTTCACATTCACTTCACACCTGTGGGCATCTGCCTATATATACTCCTTCTAGTTGCCATAATAATGAGAAATTTCTAATGAGTTGCAAACATCATTCTCCCATGTAGGAATGTAAACAGATAAACATTATTAAGTCCCTTATGATATCTTTTTTTATTATTACCTCCTTATGCTTCTCCTGAACTCTAACTTTTGATGTTGACTCTGTTATCTTCTTCTGAGTGTATGTTTTAATCTTCCTTGTCGCCATAGTAACTTTCTGTGGAAAAAACTTTTCCTACTATCTACTCAATTTTATAGGTTATTTCTCAGTTTTTAACACATTGTTAAAGTAGGACTCTGTTTCCAGAATGGAAGATTCACTGTCCTGAACTTCAAAGGGTTTTGTGTGGCTGTTTTTAGAGAAGTGACCTGACCACAAGCATTCTTTTTTTGCTCTAGAATTATTAGGAGTGTCCTTACTTGGTCATAGTGTATTATCCTGGGGATAATTTTCTGTAATCTTTTTGCTAATATTTTATTTAAGATTTTAGCATCAATATTCATTAGGGAGACTGGTCTATAATTTTCTTTCTCTGTTTTCAGCCTACCTGGTTTAGGTATCAGTACCATGTCTGTGTCATAAAAGGAGTTTGGTAGGACTCCTTCAATCTCTATTTTTTTCAAATAGTTTATATAGCTTTGGAGTTAATTGTTCTTTAAATATTTGGTATAAGTCACATGTAAATCCATCTGGTCCTGGGGATTTTTTCTGAGAGAGTTGGTTAATAGATTTTTCTATTTATTTTGCTAAGATAGGACTGTTTAGGATATTTGCTTCTTCCTCTGTTAATCTGGGCAAGCTATATTTTTGAAGGTATTCTTCCATTTCATTTAAGTTGTCGAATTTATTGGCATAAAGTTGGGCAAAGTAACTCCTAATTATTGTTCTAATTCCCTCTTCATTAGTGGCGAGTGTTCCCTTTTCATTTTTAAGACTAACAATTTGATTTTCCTCTTTCCTTTTTTTAATCAGATTTACTAAGGGTTTATCTATTTTGTTGGTTTTTCATAGAACCAACTCTGATTTTTATTAATTAAATCAATAGTTTTATTTTTTTAATTTCAATTTTATTGATCTCTTCTGTTATTTTTAGAATTTCAAGTTTAGTGTTTGATTGGGGGTTTTTAATTTGTTCCTTTTCTAGCATTTTTAGTTGCAAGCCCAATTCATTGACCTTCTCTTTCTCTATTTTATGCAAGTAAGCATCTAAAGATATGAAATTTCCTTTTATTACCACTTTGGATGCTGTCTCCAAACATTTTGGTGTGATGTCTCATTATTGTCCTTTTCTTGGGTGAAGTTATTAATTATGTCTATGATTTGCTGTTTTACCCAATCATTCTTTTGTATGAGATTATTTAGTTTCCAATTATTTTTTGGTCTACTTTCCCCTGGCTTTTTGTTGAATGTAATTTTTATTGCATAGTGGTCTGAAAGGATGCATTTACTATTTCTGCCTTACTGCATTTGAGTTTGAGGTTTGTATGTCCTAATATATGGTCTATTTTTGAATAGGTTCCATGAACTGCTGAAAAGAAAGTGTACTCCTTTCTGTCTCCATTTCATTTTCTTCAGATATCTATCATATCTAACTTTTCTAGTATTCTATTTACCTCTTTGACTTCTTTCTTATTTATTTTGTGGTTTGATTTATCTAATTCTGAGAGTGCAAGGTTGAGATCTCCCACTACTATAGCTTTTCTATCTATTTCTTCTTGCAGCTCTCTTAATTTCTCTTTTAAGAATTTAGATGCTACACCACTTGGTGCATATATGTTTAATATTGATATTGCTTCATTATCTATGCTACCCTTTAGCAAGATATAGTGCCCTTCCTTATCTCTTTTAATTAGATCAATTTTTGTTTTGCTTGATCTGAGATCAGGATGGCTACTCCTGCTTTTTTTACTTCACCTGAAGTATAGTAGATTTTGCTCCAACCTTTTACGTTTACTCTGCATGTCTCTCCCTGCTTCAGGGTGTGTTTCCTGTAAACAACATACTGTAGGATTCTGACTTTTAATCCATTCTGTTAATCGCTTCCTCTTTATGGGAGAGTTTATCCCGTTCACATTTATGGTTAAAATTACTAATTCTGTATGACTTGCCATCTTGTTAACCTAACCCCTATTTATGCTTTTCTCCCTTCTTTCCCCCTTCTCCCCCTTCCCAGTATAAAACTTGTGAGCACCACTTGCTTCTCACAGCCCTTCCTTTTTATTATCCCTCCTCCCTGCCTTAGAGTTCCTCCTCCTATCTGACTCCTTTCCCTCACAGTTTCCATTTTCCCTTCTGCTTAGCTTATTCCTTCCCTTTTCACTTTTCCCTTCTCACTTTTCAATGAGGTGGGAGAAGTTTCACCATAAATTGAATATGTCTACAATTTTTCTCTTAAATCCAATTCTGGTGGCAGTAAGATACCCACTATATTCATCCCCCTCCATTCTTTCTCTCAGATATAATAGGTTTCCTTTGCCTCTTTGTGAGATGTAGTACCCCCACTTTACCCTTTTTCTGGTACAATGTCCTTTCCACCTCTAGTTTCTAGAACAAAGTATACATGCATTCTTTTTACATCTTTACAGCAGAAATATAGGTCCCAAGATTTCTTTTTACTTTTTTAGGTTTCTCTTGAGTTCTATATTTGTAGATCAAACTTTTTGTTAAGTTCTGTTTTTTTCATCAAAAATAGGTGATATTCGCTTATTCCATTGAATGACCAACTTCTTCCCTGGAAAAAGATGCTCATTCTGTCTGGGTAAATTATTTTTGGTTGCATACCAAGTTCCTTAGCCTTTCAGAATATCATATTCCAGGCCCTTCAGTCTTTTAATGTGGATGCTGTAAGATCCTGGGTGATCCTTATTTTAGCTCCTCTATATTTGAATTGGATTTTTCTAGCCGCTTGGAGTATTTTTTTCTTCGTTTGAGGGTTCTGGCATTTGGCTACTATATTTCTTGGTGTTTTGATTTTAGGATCCCTTTCATTAAGTGATCGATAAATTCTTTCAATGTCTATTTTGTCTCTGTTTCTATGATTTCTGGGCAGTTCTCTTTGATAATTTCTTGGAAAATATTATCCAGGCTCTTTTTTTTCATCATATTTTGCTGGGAGTCCAATAATTCTCAGATTGTCTCTCCTAGACCTATTTTCCAGGTCTGTTGTTTTCCCAAGAAGGTATTTCATATTTTTCTCCATTGTTTGATCTTTTTGGTTTTGCTTGACTGATTCTTGTTGTCTCCTTGAGTCATTCAATTCCATTTGTTTGATTCTGATTTTCAATGAAGTGTTTTCTTCACTCACTTTATTTATATATTTTTCTAATTGTCCAATTGTGTTGGTTTGTTCTATGGAATTTTTTCCTATTTCACCAATTTTATTTTGTAGAGAGCTATTTTCTGTTTCTAGTTCACTAATCCTATTTTTCAAGGATTTGATTTCTTTATCCATTCTGTCTTTGAGTGGGATGACTTCTCCAGACTCTCTTGCCAAGTCTCCCTCTCCTTTTTCCATTTTTCTTCTAGCTCTCTTGTGAGAACCTTTTTAATTTTTTCTATGAGATTCATCTGTACTGAGGAACAGATGATCTCCTCCTGTGGGGATTCACCTGGAGACAGTCTGTTTTTAGTCTCCTCAGGGTTTAGAGTCTGCTCTCTATCCATATAGAAGCTGTCAATGGTTAAGGTCCTTTTCAATTTTTTGCTCATTTTGTCAGAGAAGAATCAGAGACAAACTAGCAAAGAAAAAAAAGAAAAAAAACAAATGGAATCTGCTTTTTTTGGGGGGAAAGGCTGGGTGGTGTCACCAAGCTTCCTTTACAGACTGCGGGGGGTGGGGGGGGCAGAAGGTGGGTAGCAGCTAAGTACTAGTAGGATTGTGCTGTGCCTGTGCTCTGAGATTCTGAGAACATGCTGAGACATTGTGGGGGAGGGGTGGCCAGGTGTTGGAGAGACTCCAGCTGTTTGGGGTTGTATTCTTCACCCCCCGTGTTTTTAGCTTTTCTGCTGGGCTACTGACTTGCTGCCAGGGCAAAATGTCCAATCCTGTAGCAAAGCTCTCCCCGCAAAGATAGCTGAGTTCACACCCCTCTCCCCTCAAGTCTGCTCAGCTGTGAGCTGCCTCCCATGCTCTAGCTGCCGTTGCCCTCAGCCTGTGCCTGATCTAAAACTGTCCTCACCCTCGAGCAAAACAGACCTTTCCTGGTGAATTTCAAGGATGTCTTCTCTTGGTAATTATTTGTGGGTTTTTTTTCAGTTAAGCATTAATTCAGAGGCATGTAATGAAATGAGTTCTGAAAGAAAATTCAGAGCTTACACAGCTGTTTGCCTCCTCTCCGCCATCTTGGCCAGAAGTCCAGAATCCAGATCAGATTTTAAGGTTAATAGTACTAGTTAAATTGGCCAAGGGTTTATTCCAGTTTTGATTTGGTTTGACAATGATTTTCTGATTATTAGTTTGATTAATTATGGTTAAACAAGGGAAAAGGAAAACAAACATTTTCTTGTTGCAAATCATCTTATGTAAATGAATAATCCTGAAGTACCAAATTACCTTTTAGGAAATTATTTTTTTCCAATTTACTGAATATTATCCTAAAAACAAAATCTTATCTCCCTAAGCATCATCTTAATTCTCTCATTCAGCAACATCAACATCATCATTATCACCACCTTTGTTATCACCTAATTGACATTTATTAATGAATGCCTATTGGTTTGTTTCTATATACTTTGTACAAAAGAATGTGTTTTATTTTTTATCAAATTATCATTTTATATGGCTCCATTGTTAAATATTTTAAAACATTTTAAGGAAAGTTTTCTGCCTTTCACTCTCATTTTATATTAAAGCAAGCTGTTAACAGAAAACAAATCCCTTTCTTACATTATACAAATGTATTACTATGTAATAATACAAGTGTATTACTATGCTCTTACTTCTCTATGTAGTATTTGCTCCTCAATGTAAAGTTAAAATTCATCTTTTTTAGGCATCCTGACTCATAGGTAAGGACTCTACAATAAAATATTTTGATACTCCTCTGCAGATTAAAGAAAAAAAAAACTAGAGCCATCTTAATCAGAAGGTCTTAACTAGCATGTGTGAATTTGGATAGATAAAGAAATATTATTAATATTTATTTAGACAATAATTACATATAGATCACATATCTATATTGCATATACACACATAATTTTAAAGTGTATTTCAATATAAATAATATCTTTTGAAATCCTAGCTAATCTATTTTGTGAATTTAAAAAGTCATTCTGGGAAGTAGTCTTTGGTTTCTCCAGACTACCAAAAATAAAAATCAAGAGCTACTTTGTTAGTTAAAGTAGATTACATTTTGAGCCAGGCTTTCATGGTAATAAATAGATAGATAGATAAATAGATAGATAGATAAAAGCTGTAGATTCCTATCATCACCAGTATAATCAAGACACTTAAAAACTTACTTCCTCATGAGGGGAAAAAAAATTTTTTTAAGGTTACTGAATTTCCTAATGGCTGGCCTAATGTCCAGCCTCACACTTTATAAAACATATGCAATTTAAATTCTAGACATGGCTTATAGAAAGCAAATTTGCATATCCAGATTGTAGCAGCAGAATGTCTATCCAGTTAACAGCTTCATTTCCCTTTTCCACTTTGCTAAAAGAGATTTGACCTGATAATTCAAAAGAGCTTTTATTGGGGTAAGAAAAAATATGTACTGGACTCGATGTTTCCCATGATAATAGTCATATACCTTCCTACATATGCTGTTTTATCAAAATGCTGTCTGTCCAAAGAAAGTGGTTCATTAGTTTAAGCAATATCAACCAAAAGGGAGTTTCATAATCCTGGAGTGATGCCATGACAAGGAATTTATAAGCTCTGGTTATCCTTTTTGTAGCTCTCAAAGTCAGAAAATAATTTCTTTCACTTACCAGTTTTGGTGATTTCAGAATAAAGGCAATTCCTACTTTATAAACTTGAGCCTAAAATTGTTGTCCATTCCTTGTGTCTGTAACTCATAATGCTATATTTTTTTCTTATAGGAAAAAGAAATTGAGACAGCTAGATGTATGTGTGTGTTTATACATATGTATTTATATAGCTGAAAAAGAAATCATGATGCTAAATGAAGTTTCTGAAGTTTACATATCAAAGGCTATTTAATCCATAAATTTAGTATATTCTAATCATCAATAATAGTGCTGATGACCCTAAGAAAAAGAGTGGTTTAATAAATAAATAATTGGTCTCAGAGTCAAAAAGAAGATCGAGATACTTAGTATGTGATAAAGGACAAGTTTTGTTACCTCTCATGGCTCTATGAGACTATAAATTGCAGAAATGATAAACTACATTAAGAGAGAGAGAAAATTTACTCATCCTTCCTATCCTGATGAAACTAATATATTTCTGTACATAAGCATATATGCTCTTAAAACATTTTTCTTAGTTCCCTCAATGAAAAAGTCCAGAATAGATATTAATAATAGGTTTCTGAACACAAAACTTTGAAGTACAATTCATTCACCTTCAAGAGGGAAAATAGTCTCAGGTTTTCCTGGGAATAGCCTTAAAGAAGCTAGTATAGAAATGGGGCCCATAAATTAAAGAACAAAATGTTGGGATTAAAGAAGCTAGATAGAGTAGTGGAACAGGGAATGTTGCAGAAAATCAGAAATAGAGATTTGCCCTTTCATCTTTCTTCAGTGCAACAAGGGATCCCAATGGAAAGAATTCTTAGCCTGTACTCAGGAAGACTCACCTTCATGTGTTCAAATCTGTCCAGCTGTGACTCTAGACAAGTCATTTAACTCTGTTTGCCTCAATTTCTCATCTGTAAAATTAACAGGAGAAGGAAATGACAAAGCACTCCTGTGACTTTGCCAGGGAAACCCCAAATGGAGTCATGAAGAGTAAAACACCTAAAAACAAATAATTAACAACTTTCCTTCATCATTATTAGTATCACAGCTCCTTATTGACTACTGAAGAAATGGTAAAGTGGATGGCCCTGTGTAATAGCCAGTGGATAGAGAAGTAAAGTAAAGAGGAACAGGAAATCCCCAGCTGAGTAAGAATAAAGCTGGTCTTCCAGATATATGAGCCATGCATAAAAGGGACTCCTGTAATTTGGGTACTGTTTGAACAATAATCTGAAAAAAATATGACTTCTGAATATTACAGGATTGTTAGGATGGCAGGAGAGATAGCTTCAAAATATTTTTATTTCCCCTTTTCACTTGGAATGTTGACTTTTCTCTGTATGTTTTCTTTCATTAATTTTCATGTCTTTCATGCATTGTTTTCACTTTTTTTCCCTCCCCCTATATATACTATTTCTTTGCTCACTGTATGTTTGTTTGGCTGGTTTTCTGGGCAGAGAGCCCAGTTGGTTTAATTTGTGCTTATTATTGTCTATAGCATCACATATTTTGTTTTGGAGATGGGCACTTTATAAATTATTAATGATTATTATTATACTTCAAATTCCACTTTGCTTTTGGATTTTAGAAACAAATAACAAATATGAAACCCAATAGATAATAACTAAGACTATCAAATATATCCCCTATGTTATCATTTATGGAAGGAAAATGAAGGTTATCTTGGGAATATAAACAGTAGAGCTGTTTTTGTTAATGGTTAAAACTTTGCAGAAATATATGTTAAGGGTCCAATTCATCTCTAGACAAAATGGTCATAATTTTCATTTATTCTCATTTAACTCATTCCAATTCTTTTCAATTGAATTATTAATTATTGACTATTGATAAACATAATGCACAGTGTGTATCCTAAGAGAAAAAGGCTTATCTGATAGTCATACATGTGTGAAATCTTGCATCATATATATATATATATATATATATATATCATCAGGCTTTGAAAAATGCATTAATAGTACTTTATAGAATTTAAGGTTTGCAAAACACTTTACAAATATCTAATTTACTTTCTCAAAGGCCTTGGAAATTTAGATGCTATTTTAATTCACATTTTACAGATAATGAAACCTACACAAGCAGAATATGAATGATTCGCTGGCTAGTAGGTGTCTTAGCCTGGATTTGAAGTGAGGTTTTTTTGTATTCAAGCTCAGACTTGAACCTACTGGGCCACACCAGTTCTGAATCAGCCTTTCTACACCAAGAGCAACTACCTGATAGAAACCATTGAAAATCAAGAAGATATTATTTTCATAGAGTAAAACCTGTCTTTTTTTAAATAAAATTAGAAAATTCTATCTTCCTCTTTTTATTCCCACAAGTTTCCTTCATTAAAAAGTTTAGTAGAAGAGCTTATTCAATAATTTAAAAGGAAAGCTCAGAATAAGAAGCAAATACAGCCCTATATAATAAAGAAATATTGTGGAAATAGAGGCAGAGTGAGTTTTTCATTGAAATTGAATAAAGAATACTAATAAAATGAGGTTTTTTATCTCTTAGCTATAATATAACACATTTATTTAAATGGACTACATATTTTCCACAAAGAACATTATAAACTTCATTTTTTTTTTCTAAGAGAAAAGCAAACCCTCTCTATACCCCCCTTTCTTGGCACTAATATTGACAGAATAACTTTAAAGCTGAGGATTATATTTTTTGTTTCATAAGAGATCCCAAAAAATTCTAACTGAAGACTAGTTTAGGAGATGTTAAATAATAAATATTTCTCAGTTGCATATTACACTATTAAACAAAATATACTGCTGGCTAATGAGTTTTTAATACTAAAGTAAAAATTTGAAAGATTATCCAAAATAATTCATAAATCTCTCACCATCACTCTCTCTTTTTTTAAACATTGATAATCTTATTTTAAGGCCACTTCCCAGAAATTGGTTTGGGGGATTTTGATTTATTATACTGTGATTTTGAGTGTTCTTAGCATTAGAACATTCCCCAATTTCCATTATTCTAATATTGATTCTACTTTGTTTTTAATTTGTATCCAAAGCAAATAGTGTGCCTATACTTGTAAAGGATATGCATTATCAGAATACAACACCTGCAGGACAAAAGAGAGGTTAATTTCATTGTTGCTATGAAGCAAAAGGAGATCATTATGGAGCCTGCAGTAACCAAGCTCTGTGAAATAGCTGCATTAGTCATTAACTTTCCAACACTAAATTTCATATCAAACTCAATTAACTACTACATAGCTTTTAATGACAATATTTTTTCAGATGCAGCTCTTGTTTACTAATAAGATTTCCCCTCACGACTATCTGTTCCATTACTTCTTCCATGTTAATATTCAAGTCTTGATTTTCTCCCAAGAAAATGGGGCAATGAAAATTGCATTTGCTAAAAGTTCTCTGTGAATTATGCTTCTACATTTCAAGTGTTTTAATGTAATGTTTTAGAAGCTAAAGGGAATGATTATAAAGCAAGGTGAAGTCCCCTCTGCCTGTTCCTAGTTCTGATTAAGGTTACTGCTTATGTATATTTGCCCATGACATTGCAACCTCATTTGAGTTTATCATGATCAGAAGCATCTAAATCAGAAATTTCCTATTGTTTATTTTTATCACAAAGTCAAACCCCAGAATAATAAAAGTCACAAAATTAATGTCATTGGGAAACAATTTACATGGCTAATTAGCATAGCATTCTCATATAAAAAAAGACTTAATTAATTAATTAATTAAGGGATCAGGTCATCCATTGTCAGCAGTGAACTGATTCAGTCCTTAATCCCCTGCTGTTTGCTCTCCTTGGGTGCTCCTTTTATGGACTTAGAGAGATCCATGTTTAGATTCACACTCATATGTTGAAATGTGTCATCTTTAACTTCCTTTAACATTTTAAAAAGTCTTATTTTTATTCTCACTTGTAAATGTGTTCTTTGTTTCTCTTAAAAACAAGTACTGTTGAGTTGGTGAAAGGAAATTTGGGATTTCATGTATCTAAATATTCTGACAGCTGCTTTTGGAAAAAAAAAAAACACAAAAATCCCCATTAGTCATGTACTGTATACATACATGTCCAGTTAGAAAAGCAAATAGAAAATGTCTATTCCCCAAAGAAAAGCAGTTGGAAATTATTTTGGAAGTGATACTTCAGCACCAAGGATAAAGGGAAAGCTCAAAAAAGTAGCTGTTAATGAGCATAATAGCAAAAGGGCATATTTTATAAATAGAGGCACTAAATGAGAGATTTAAGTTCTCTATATTTTAAGACATTCAAAAATGATTCCCAGGGTAAATTTCAATATAGATGCTTAAATATGTACTTCATTTTATAGTTTTAGAAGGAACTAGGCAAAAAAAATTTTTTTTTCTTATGTTAGTGGGAGAAGGAGAAGGAAACTGGGACCAGATTACATCAGCCATGTATTCAGAAGTTTAAATAACAATTGTTGTTCCTAAGGCATCAGAAGGCAAACACAGGACAAGTTTTATAAAACTTTACCTTAATTTAATTTTCTTTTTATGTGGAAGAAAAGAAAAAGGAACAGCAATATTACAGGACAACTTCAGAAATGGTGTAGAAGAAGACTAGCCAAACCACTGAGGAGGTCATCCAGACAGCAGGAATATTAGAAAGATAAGGGAGAGAAGTATTCCATACATTACAGCTTCTTATTACAATTCATTTTTTATGCTAAATGTTTTGTTTTGTTTTGTTTTGTTGTCCTAAATTGAAAAACTGCAAGTGATTTCAATGGCCTTCAAATCTAGAACCCTAGGGAGAAATCCCAAGTGTAATGCCCTAGTTGCTGTTGTAGTAAGGACCCTATCATTTTACAACAGCTTTTTACTTAGTGGTTAAATACTACCTGGATTATTTTTTTCTGTGTTGGATTCCTACTTTGGTAGGCAGGGCAGAATAAATAGTCTATATAATCTCTCTCAAATCTAGGATTCAATATTTGACTTCATTTAATAGAAATTACTTTTGTTTCTGATTTCCATTCTTTCCCCACCTACCTCACACATATTCATCAATAATGTAAATGATGGACTGACTAACTTTGAAAGATATATTATAAATTTGTATTTTTTTTAATTTGGTGCCTTTTAGTTTCCAGGTAGATCTGAAAAATGCCAAATTGAAACTGAAATTAAAGTTAAGTTAAACTCAAACTTTAAATTAATTGGCATTTTTTAAATAAACAATGACATTTATCCTTTAAAAAAAACTGATCATTGATTTCTATTTTTTCATACCATATAATTAATACTTGACCCAGTTTCAAACTCCAAATTGACTTAGATTTATTGTGCCTCATCAGTAGAACCATAAACTATAATACTTTTTTTGCCTGGGATAAATTAATTTGTAGGGTAGAGGTAGTATATTTAAAGGTTCCCAGCAAATCTAGTCCCAATGCTCTATGACACAAATAATGTAATACCTAAGAAAAGACACAAAATAAGGTATTATGTAGGTATGGGGATGTGATGTAAGATGGGCCTATGAGCAAAGCTAGAGTTTTTGCTGTGATATTAAGCATTTAGAGGATCATAAAGTTAAGAAAATTGTGCAAAGGATAGTACAGCTAAAACATACCTCACTTTCTCCTAAATCTGCCATGTAAGACCAAACCCTAATGTTCATACCCTTTTGATTATAGCTTTTATCTAATATTCATATAGGAAGAGGTAACTAAATTATATCAGTCTTAATTATCTCACTCTAAATGAAACCAGGACAAAAGAGAAGAATTTGTATTGTATGGAAATATAGTAGTGAAAAACTTTACTTCAAAGAGATAAATAATAAAAATTTGCTGAAGTGGTTTTATTGTACATCATTTCATAGAATATTTAGTTATCTCATATTTCAGTATTAACAATAAGCATTTATAAATACGTTACCATGAAAATAACTGCAACTTATATACCATCATCTGTTGTAAAGATATGTATAGATTTTAGATATTATACATGTAAGAGAAATTATGTGGAGAATTCTATAGGAGCAGAATTACAATAAAAAACAAAAAATTTTTCCAAGAAACCCAACTGACCAAATTCATTACAAGTAATTAAATTCACCCAAAAGTCATTTGATGATTAAACTAAAAGAAATAAAAAGTAATTTTATTGAAGATTTTATAATTATCTTCATTATCAGTGACAGTAAAATTCTAATGTTGCATTTCTCATTTGATAACATAAAGAAAAAGAAATGTCATAAATGGGGAAAAGGAAAGAATATCTACAGTAAGTCTTGTAAAGACTAGGGATTCCATGTTATAGATCAAAAGATTAAGGGGTGAATTTTTCAAGGATTTTAAAAGAGGGAAATAAAACAAAAACTTAGTAAAAATTTTATATTGCCAATAAAAGATGATGGAATGTTAAAATTGTTGACTCATACATAACATTTTTAGTTCTGCAATTTTTTTATAATAAACTACACAATATTGAGAGTTTTCAGGAAATGTTTTCTCTAAATTTATCAAAGGTTTCTTAATTCTCAAATACAATGGTTATTTCTCAATCATCCTTCTTGCCTCATGTATAGATGATAATGTTGACAATGTTAATAATTCCTCATGGAGTTTTCCTGACTCTTTTTTGTTATGCTTTTTTTTTGTTTATGCTTTTTTCCTACCAATCTGGTACTCCCTTTTATTCTCCTTTGTTGGATCTTCATCTAAATCATGTACAGTAACTATGGATTCCCCTCAAGCAAGGATCCTTTTTTTATTTTCTCTGTATACTCTCTCAGTTGGTTACATTATCATCTTTATGAAAATAATTTATTCTTGACTTCTGGCCAAGATGGCAGAGAGGAGGCACAAGAGACTTGTTTGGTTCTGTACACATAGATTGTATCAAGGATATACCGTGACATATTTAACATATATAGGACTGCTTTCCACCTAGGGGAGGGGGTAGAAGGAGGGAAGGGAAAAATAGGAACAGAAGTGAGTGCAAGGGATAATGTAAAAAATTGCCCTGTCATGGGTTCTGTCAATAAAAAGGTATAATTATTAAAAAAAAAAGAAAATAATTTATTCTTTCAACCTTAGTCTCTCTCCTGAGTTCAGTTAAACATTCTCAACTTCCTCTTGAATACTTAATACTTCATACTGGATATACTATACAAATTTTAAATTTAACAAGTTAAAAATTAACTTCTGCCCAAATTTGTCCCAATTCCAAACTTCCCCACTGTTGGCTAGGTGTATGCTTATTGTCACTTAGGTCTGAAAATTGGCAACCTCTGTGTCATTCCCTTACCCCAAATCTCTCTTAATTTTTAACTTGTATCTTCTTCATTCCATTCACAACTTCTGCTCCAGGAATTTATTATCTATCACATTTAGACTGTTACAACATCTTCTTGATCAAGTTCCCTGTTTGAAATTTCTCCTGTACTGTTCGGGGATTATTTATATAACCTTGCAGTCATTCTACTTATGGTCACACTTCATTATTAGAAGTCTCCAAAGCCCTGAAGATTCAGAACATCTGGTCAATTTCAGAATCCCCATGGAAGAGTGGCTTTTTGATTGCCAATTCAGCAAGTATTGTCTGTATATTCCAAATGTCTATTGAAATAGAATATCTGGCATATCCCACCAATACCTCTGTAGACCAGTACCACAGTGTTGCCACCTCATATATATAGGTCTTTATAGATATTTTAAAGTCCTATGCAAGTCCACAGTCAGGTAGTTTAATGGCATCTTTATCATCTATCAATAGATTCTGAGATTTTAAATCTCTGTGAAGAACTCTTTGTGAGTGACAAAAGACAATGCCTTGTAAGATTTGGTTAAAATTATTTTTAACAAGTGAAGAATCCATATACTGACCATGAGTAATAGAATCCAAGTATTTATTGAGATCCATGGAGAGGAATTCAAAATTGAGGCAGAATCTAGTATCTTTCATGAATACATATTAAAGTCTGACAATATCAGTATGATGAAGTTCTTTCCACAAAGAAATTTCTCGAATTGCAATGCACGAAAAGTCCTCTTCCTCACTCTCTAATCTTAGAAGCCACATGACCTGTAGTTTTACGTCAGCCCTTATATACAACATCATACCTATGTTTGCAAATTTTCTCAAGTTTTGTGTAGTCTTGTTTTTTAATATGCTTTACACTGAGAGCAGGTTTAGACTGAAGGGGTAGCAATGGTTACTACAATGATAGCAGAAGTATCTATTCTACCTTAACTTTCGAGACACTGTTCTGTCTTTTTTAAGACTCAATTCAAGTTAACTCATCATATATTAACACTTTTCAGTTTTCTCCAGCAGTTAGTCTTGTCTGCTAAAGTCACCTTCCATCTAATCTATATTTATTTTGTATAAGTGATTTATATATAGGTTATCTCTCTCCTTAGA
This sequence comes from Sarcophilus harrisii, assembly GCF_902635505.1. Taxonomy (NCBI): domain Eukaryota; kingdom Metazoa; phylum Chordata; class Mammalia; order Dasyuromorphia; family Dasyuridae; genus Sarcophilus; species Sarcophilus harrisii. Next base: position 275,198,173 of record NC_045427.1, on the reverse strand, counting down.
ATGTGAATCCCTAAAACTTAGGGTCTTTATTTTTTGCTTTATATAACATTGATGAGTGTAGGTATAATTTTTTGAGAATGATTCTCTCCGGAGATTTAATCAATTATATTCTATTATAAAGTTTCCATCTCTCTCTCTCTCTCTCTCTCTCTCTCTCTCTCCTCTCCTCTCCTCTCCTCTCCTCTCCTCTTCTCTTCTCTCTCTCTCTCTCTCTCTCTCTCTCTCTCTCTCTCCTTCTCTTTTTCTTTTTCAACCTATAGGCAATATATTAGCTTCTCAGGTTGGGAATTTATACCAGATGAAATGTTAGTTATCACAAATAGCTCAGAGACCCTGTGAAGCAGATAACTAATATAAGACAGAGTTTGATGCATCAGAGTAATTTAAATTTATGTTTTTTTTTTCCTTTAGCTAATCTTTAGTCATTTTAAGTTAGATGGTGTAATGTCCAGGCTAGCTTTCTTGAGGATCTCTGGACAGGCCTTGGTCTTAGCAGGAGAGTCACCACAAGGAGGGTATATCTCCTTAGTTCATTAAGTACTAGGTAGAGTTAGGGAATCTGTCTTCCTAATTTTGCTTCTATTCAGCTCTTGAACTAACCAATCTTTCCTTTTGATAAATCTCACAGATAGTTTGTATTTTTTTAAGAATTCCTGGTTTTGATTCAAGTCCCACTTCAAGCTCAGAGGTCATGATAGTCCCAAACATGCTTCAGGGCTATCCAAAAGTGGTTCTTGGCACAATGTAAGTGCTTAATAAATATCTGTTATTTATTGACATTCTAATTAGGGAAACAACATGCATATGCACACAAAATACATGCAAAGACAGTTTATCTTCTTGAGGAGGAGGATGACAGGTACTTCCAGTTAGAAAGAAGCACAAAAACATCCCATGAAGAAAATGACAGTTAGCTGAATCTTTAAGGGAAACAAGAATTTCTAATAAGTAACCATAGGAAGAAACCACATCAGGAATATGGGACATCTAGTGGAAAAGGTTTGAGATGGAGAATGGAGTGCATTGTTTGCAGTGACAAGTTTGGCTGCATGGTGAATGAAGGAATATAATACATTATCAAATTAGGAAAATAAAATAAGTTAGTGAAAAACTTTGAACATCAGTCAATGAAGCTTATATTTAATCCTAGTGAGTCATTTAATTTTTTTAGGTAGAGGGAGGGCATTGTCAGTCTTGTGCTTTAGACCAATTACTATGGCATGCTGCAGGAGGGCCATACATTAGAGTGAGGAAATTTGAGGCAAGAAATTACTGAGAAAGCTATGTGAATGGCTATGTGATGAGACAGATGCAAGATACCTGGAGATGAAACATTTGATTGGAAAAGTGAGATAAGGAATTATAAAGCATCAGGGATTTCATGGTAGTTGTGTCCTTGATTGGAAAGAAGGAAGTTAATATTTTCAACAAAAAATGAGGGAGTTGGGCAGAATGGTGGATTTGGAGTCATAAATCATGAGTTCTGCTTTAGTAATTTGAGATGCCTCCTGGAAGCCTGATTTGAAAGGTCCAAAACACAATTGGTGAGGTGAGACTAGAGTCTGTAAAAGAATCTAAGGTATGAATATATAGTTCTGGGAATTATTGCTATTGATTTAGCTGTTTATTTTACTACTTCTGGAGGGTGCAAGATAGTTTTATTCATTTATTCAGTCAATGGTAAATTACAGGCACATGAATTTACTGCTATCTTGAAAATGACATCAGCTTATACACTTAATTGATGGACAAAAATTATACACATACATCTATCTATATGTAATTATAATTTTTTAATTTTTAAAAATGATTTATTTTACTCTGAAGTTAAGAAATAAAACAAGCATTTCCATAATATTGTAGAATAGGAGGAAAATGATTTTATGTGAAATTGAATATCTATTATGTGCAACTTGCTAATCATTTCAAGTTTATAATAAAGTCATCATGTAATATTATTTTCCCCCTTTTTTCTTCTCTTCCCTTCTTTTTAGATATGGCTATTGTTAAATACAAATATGTACATATGTGTATATATTTATATGTGTAAAATAATAAATTGATAAATAGAAGCATGTATATAATTTATGGATTTTAAAATATTTCTTATCTGACCTTTTATTTTTTAATAGAGTATTCTATTACTCCATCCTAAACCCACTTTTGATTTTAAGCTATAATTTCTTCTTCTAATAGGACTATGCAAATATTTTAATAGAAAAGACAATCCAAATACTTCAATACTTATAGACTTGTGAAACAAGTCAAATCTGTCAGTAGATGGAAGAAGGAGGACACTGGCTAAGAGGCATCCAGGTATATGAGGAAAATATTGGAGTATGATCCTGAAACATAAAAACTGAACTCATAAAACTTTTTCAATGAATGTAAATAAGGGACATTTAAGACAATCATCCAGTGGAAAAATAAGGACTTGAAAATGATCACAATTCATCCAATTATATCCATCCATAATATCAAAATTCAGAAATGTAGAATTTGGATTGATTCTTCATGACCCGAGTTGGGGTTTTCTTGGCAATGACACTGGAATAATTTTCTGTTTCTTACTCCAGTTAATGTTATAGATGAGAATCAGAGGCAAATGGAATTAAGTGACTTGCCCAGAGTCATAATAATTTGGAAGCTTGAAAAGGCTATTATATGACATTAATTTTGTTCCTGAAAGAGCCATGATGTGAGAAATTGCATAAAAAATGAGAATGATAATCAAACCACAGATCTAAAAAGCAATTTTTGCATTATTCAGTTATTCAAATGATAAACAACATCCTATTGTTATGGGAGATTAATGGGCTTGGAAGATTCATGTTCATTAGTTCAAACCTAGCCTCAGATATGTACTATCTGGGTGACCCTAGGCAAGTCATTTAACCCCATTTACATCAGATCTTCATCTGTAAAATGAGCTGGAGAAAGAAATGGCAAAATGTTCCAATGTCATTGCCAAGAAAACCCAAATCAGCTCATGAAGAATCAAACACAATAGAAAAAGGCTCATCAACAAATCTGAAAGCTTCATTCCTACACCTAACCATAGACCACATCCATTGTTGGAATGATTGTCAAAGAACTAAAATGATCTTTTATGATATATTTTTAGTCTTTTTGGAGAAATGTCTACCATCCATATTTAAGTTGAAAATATTTTCAATTTTACTTTGGCATCATAGGGCTATTTTTTTTTTAATTTTGCAGTTAATCAATATTGTCTGTGGGATAGCTGTGTGAAAAGGACCAGAAGGCAGAGTCTCAAATGGAATACATGACAAAAATGCCAAAGAAAATTCTTGGAATTAGAGGGGAAGGGGGAAGACAGTGACTTGGTTTGGCTTTTTTTTAATAATAACTTTTTACTTATAGAACCCATGCCAGGGTCATTTTTTTTACAACATTATCCTTTGCACTCACTTCTGTTCCAATGTTTCCCCTCTCTCCCTCCACCCCCTTCCCTAGATGGCAAGCAGTCCTATATATGTTGAATATGTCGCAGCATATCCTAGATACAATATATGTGTGCAAAACCAACTAGTTCTTTTGTTGCATGGGGAAAATTGGATTCAGAAGGTAAAAATAACCTGGGAAGAAAAACAAAAATGCAAACAGTTGACATTCATTTCCTTCTTTCTTTGGGTGTAGCTGCTTCTGTCCATCATTGATCAATTGAAACTGAATTAGGTCTCTTTGTCAAAGAAATCCACTTCCATCAGAATACATCTTCATACAGTATCGTTGTTGAAGTATATAATGATCTCCTGGTTCTGCTCATTTCGCTTAGTATCAGTTCATGTAAATCTCTCCAAGCCTCTCTGTATTCATCCTGCTGGTCATTTCTTACATAACAATAATATTCCATAGCATTTATATATCACAATTTACCCAACCATTCTCTACTTGATGGGCACCCATTCATTTTCCAGTTTCTAGCCACTACAAACAGGGCTTCCACAAACATTTTGGCACATACAGGTCCCTTTCCCTTCTTTAGTATCTACTTGGGGTATAAGCCCAGTAGTAGCTGGTTTGGCTTTTGAATAAAAAGGATTTTGCAAGAAATTCAAGCATAGTCCTTGGAATGCATGATCACATCTTTTATTTATCTGTTCATCTTCAGAACAGAACAGCCAGAAATGGAAAATAATGCTCTATTCCACTGGGATTTCCTTTTTCTTTATGTTCTTTAATTCAATTAAAAGCAAATATGGAACTTTTGTTTTTTTCTTTTTAATGTTGATATGGAGTCCAAAGAAAAAATTAAATTTGCTTAAAAAATAATTTGGAGTCCCCTGCCTCAATATTATATTTCTGGAAATCAAAGACCAAATGAACAAAGATGACTACCTATTCACCAAAGTTCAGCTAATATTTGGAAAGGGACTATTAAGTGTGCTAGTTAATGAGGAAGATGGAAAGAAAATAAGATAAGATCCTTGCTTGGAAAGGGTTTACTATTTAATAGAAAGCTTTGAATTTAGTACCTTTAGCATTATGAATAGTTTAGTAATATTTTAATTTAGATAATTTCCCTGTTTAAAATGAGAAATTCCCCTTTTTGAGGGAAGGGTTGAAAGTGGCCTACCTGTACCAGATCTAGAATTATATTATAAAGCAATGGGCATCAAAACCATTTGGTACTGGCTAAGAAATAGACTGGTTGATCAGTGGAATAGATTAGGTTCACAAGACAAAATAGTCAATAACTACTGAAGGCCCCAGCTTTGGGGATAAGAATTCACTGTTTGACAAAAACTGCTGGAAAAATTGAAAATTATTATGACAGAAACTAGGCATTTATTTACCCACACTTAACACCACACACCATGATAAGATCAAAATTGGTCTATGATCTAGACATAAAGAATGAGATTATTTATTTTATTTCTTTTTCCCATTTTTCTTTTAACAAGAAATTCTTGTTAAGAGAGCTTTGTGAGATGGAAAACAAATCATATTAGCCTTTGGGGCTTCATCTAGAGATGTTTTGCCTTTAATATCTTCTGGTTTGGGAGTCTGTTCTTTTTTGTCTCTATAAAAACTATCTATGGTCAGAATTCTTTTTGTTTTCTTTTTGCTTATTTTTAAAGGTTGATGTCTTCTCTTAGGGCAAAGTGGAGATTGTCCCAAACTTCCTCTATGTGCAATAGAAGCTTCATTTTGCCTGGTTTGGGTTTTGGTGGCTTAATGATTAATTAATTGATTGATGATGACAAGGAGTACATGATTATAGGAAAGGCTGTTTGATACTAAAAGGAGCAATCTAGCTTCTATAAATATATTTTTTGTTCTTTAGTCTCTTTGCTTGTGCTTGCAGAATACAGTAATACAGTATTGATAGATGACTGTATTTATCTGTGGTTCTGTATCACGATGGTTCAGGTCCTGCACAACACTGGTAATAGAGAAGAAATTACTAACAAAGGTTGTGGTGACATTTAGGTTATAGATGATTATCTAAATTAGTACAGTTGAGTTCATTCTGATATCCTGTGTCCAGCCACTGACACAAAGCATGAAGCATGTTCTTATTTTCTAATACACCTGTGAACATGGTATATACTTTCCCTATTAGTCACAGATGTCCTTTTGAGGATTCAGGCCAAGGTTTGTATTTCTACCCAATGCCTAGTATAGTACCTGGCATTTTTTTAGTTACCATAAAGAACTATTAGTGATTGAAGAAAATATAAAATCACCTTTTATAGTTTTCCTTGGAAATGAAGTCAAAATGAAGCTCTTATTTGTTCCTGAAAGAGCCATGATTTACTGGATAGTGTTGTAGAAATGAAGCAAGGATAATGTGGATTTAAATCCTGTCTCAAACGCTTTCTACCTGTGTGACTGTAACTGGGTTTTATAAAGCCTAGCAAAGTAGATTTGGAAACAGAAAAACCTTAATTCAACTCATGTCTTTAAAAAAAAAAAACTTTGGCAATATTTAATTTCTCTATTCCATTTTCTGCATTTATGAAATTACAAAATTAGGCAGATGGTCTGTGAAGTCTCCAACCCCCTTTCTAGCCCTTTGTCTTTGAGCCTATTATGCCTTAATAATAAAGTTAACCACTCTGCCTTTTTCCTTACTTGTAAAATTAGGGGTTTAGGTTCAAAGATCCTTAATCTGTGACTCTATGATTTGAAGGGATGTGAGAAACATGGAATTCTATGTTCCCAATCTGGAAATAGGAATATTTTTGACTAGTATATCATAGAGAATATGGATGAGGGCTCAGATAGCCACATTATTGAGAGTCTTCCTATCCTTCACATGTTTCAACCATAAACTTGTACTTACATGAGAAATTTTCCTCTTATGTAGGGAATTATATGTGGAAATAACTAACAGTCAAAGAAAAAAATAACTTTATACATTTAAATCATTCTGGTATGTCAGAATTTTCTATAATCTTAGGGAACTAAATAATGGGAGACCTCCAAACCCATGCACCTCTAATAAAAATTCACATCATAATTTTAAATTGGTTATTTCTCACAGCTCACACAACTTTAATTTGAAGTGTAGCCTCAGGGGTGAAAGGCCATTAAATAACTTACTGATCCATAAAGACAATTTCAAAATTTGCAGCAGGTAAAGTAATATGAGTTTGTTTCTGTGTTTGCATGTTTAATTCGTCAAAGCTTGAGAGCATTATTAAAGATGTTTCCCCATGATTGAGTGTTTTTGTACATAACAAACCAATTGAACTTTCAGACACTCATAACCTCCTATTACCCTAGATTCAAAACACAAGTCTGATGGATGTGGCCTTTTCCCATCTCCCCACAATGCCTCTAAGTATACCACACACTTCTCTCAAAAGATCTATATATGTAAATGATCAAAAAACCTGTGAAACTTTGCAGGATATAGAGGCATCAACATTTTTTATGGACTTTATGTAATATTTAATTTTTCTATGAACTAGAAAATCGTCAACATATAAAATCATTTCTTTGTTAAATGCCATAAAAAGCACATTATATAAAACTATTCATATATTATTATTTGCCATATATAGATATATCTTCAGCTAATCTATTTCTATACTGAACATAATAATAATGTGTTATTTAATTGTCTTCTAGGCTTGCCCTATTCTTTATTTTTATCACTATCTCTATCACTGCTCATTTCTATAATACTTTTCCTCAATGATAAAAAGATCCTTTCCTCATGATAAATAATTATACTTTAAAAAACATCTATATAGTATCAGTTGGGCTGATAATGTGCTTCTACATTTTTACTGTCATTCCATCATTATTCTACCAATTCCACCAAGTAATAAGAAATGTGCATGTTGTTTATGGGTAGGTTGAGTTAATATAGGGAAAATGGCAATACTACTTAAATTAATCTAGTTATCCAGTGCCATACCACTCAAACTTTCAAAGAATCACTTTACAGAGTCAGAAAATGTAATAAAAATTTTTGATCAAAAGATCAAAAATTTCAAGGGAATTAGGGAACAAAATGCAAATGAAGGTGGCCTAGCTGTACCAAAGGTAAAACTAGATTATAAAGCAGTAATCATCAAAACTATGTAATATTATCTAAGAAATAGAGTAGTTGAACTTCTGGCCAAGATGGTGGAGAGGACACACACATATACTAAAGCTCCATCTTTTCTCTCAGAAAAATTTACTTCATGACAAGCCTTGGAATTAGTGCTTGACTGAAAAAAAAATACAAATAATTAGCAAGAGAAGACATCCTCAAAATTCACCAGGAAAGGTTTTTTGTTCACTGGTGGGGACGGTTAGATCAGACGCAAACTGAAGGCAGACAGCAGCACCACAGCAGACGGAGTAAGGCAGGAAGCTCACAGATGAGCAGACTGATGAGGGGGAATTGTGATCTCAGGCATTTCTGTGGGGAGAGCTTTACTACAGTGTTGGCTGCCTTGCCCTGGCAGCATGCCAGTAGACAAGCAAAGAAGCTAAAAAGACAGGATGTAAAGGTTATATAACCCTGAAAACCTATGGTCTCTTGAGACCTGGCCACATCCATGAAGAGTATCTCAAGAGACTCTCAGAGTCTCAAAGCACAGACACAATGCAGCCATTGCTGTCCTGCTGGTGCCTTGCAGTGCCCACTGAAATCTGTAGAGGAAGCTCAGTAATACTACCCATTCCCTGCCCCCGCCAAAAAAAGCAGACTGCATTTTTTGTTCTTGTTAGTTTGTTTTCTTTTATTTTTCTTTGAAAAAATGAGCAAAAGGGGGCGGAGCCAAGATGGCGGAGAAGGCAGACGCGACTTTCTAAGCTCTTCTCTTACCCTCTTTATCAATATTATATCGAGCCTCAAAAATAGTCTTGACTGCTACAATTCGTAAAGATAAGAAGTAGAACAACTCACCAGCCGAAGAAAATCTGCAGTCTCGCCAAAAAAAGTTTGCTTCTGGGGCCAGGGGGGAGATCAGCGCAGACGGGGAGAGAAATTAGGTTCTGAGGAGAGCCTCAAACCGAAAGTGAAAGCACAGCTCTCAGCACAAGCGCACAGCCCCAACCCACAGTACGGGCTTTTCCTTGGGACAGCTGTGATCCTGCACGGCAGGAGGACACAGCCCGGGTTAGCCTCCAATCTGCACAGTGGGGAGCTTGGCTTGGGGCCATAGAGCTTCTCCAGGGCCGATTTGCATCAGGCAGAGACGCTGGGCAGAGTTTGCGGCAGTCTGCGGTCTGCGATCTGCGGTCTGTGGTCAGCTGCTAATACTCACAGTCCCACAAGAGGCTCAGGCCTGGGGCAGTGACACTTTCACCCCTTAGTCTCTAGCCCACGGGCAATCGCTAACCCACTCAGCCCAACTGGGCACTTTGATAGCTCGGCCAGTGCTGAATCCACTTCCTGTTGGGGGAAGGGAAGACTCTCACTCAGAGCACTCCCATACCTTGGAGCCGGAAATCGGTTTACATCTCTCCCTGCTCTGCAGAGGAAGCTGGTACCCCTTGCCTAGGAGACATACCCTAAAGGCTTTAAAACATGAATAAAAAGATGAAAAGAACGATCGACAGCTTCTATGCAGAAAAAGAGCAGGTCAGCAAACCTGAAGAGACCTCAAACAGCAAAAATGCATCAGACTGTCCTCCTTACATGATGCTCTCTTAGAAGAGACCATTAAAAGTCTCAAAAGAGAGTTAGAAGATAAATGGAGAAAGGAAAGAGAAGCCTTACAAGAGAGCAACAACTTCCTGAAATACTAATTGGAAAAGTTAAAAAATTCCCAGGAAGTGCAGGGAAACAAAATTGGTGAATTGGAAAAAATAAAAAAATCTCAGGAAAGTAAGAATTGTGAATTGAAAAAATAAAGAATTCACTAGAAAGTAGGATTTAGAATTGGAAAAGACAAAGAACACGCAAGAAAGTAGGATCTGTGAATTGGAAAAGAAAACACTCACATAAAAAAAAAAATTCAGTGAAATGGAAAAAAAAATTCCACAGACCAAAACAATACATTTAAAAAACTCAATTGGACATATACAGAAAGAAGTAAAAAAGCTAATGAAGATAATAATTTTTAAAATTAGAACTGAACAAATAGAAACTAATGATTCATTGAGACAGCAAGAATCAGTCAAGCAAAAAAACAAAAAATGACAAACTGAAAACCATGAATTATCTACTTGCAAAACGACAGACTTGAAAATAGATCTAGGAGAGATAATCTGAGGATTATTGACTTTCCTGAAAACTATGATGAAAAAAGAGCCTAGATACTATTTTACAAGAAATCATCAAAGAGAACTGCCCAGATGTAATAGAATCAGAAGGTAAAATAGGCATTGAAAGAATTCATCGAACACCTTCTGAAAGAAACCTAAAATAAAACCCCCAAGGAATATTGTGGCTAAATTTCAGAACTATCAGATTAAGGAAAAAATTTTACAAGCAGCCAAAAAAAAACCATTTAAATAACGAGGTGCCACAATAAGGATCACCCAAGATCTGGCTGCCTCTACATTAAAGGAAAGAAGGGCCTGGAATATGATATTCCGAAAGGCACAAGAACTTGGGATGCAGCCAAGAATAAACTACCCAGCTAAGTTGAGCATTTTCTTCCAGGGAAGAAGATGGATATTTAATGAAACAAATGAATTCCATTTGTTTCTGGAAGAAAACCAGAACTAAAGAAAAAATTTGATCTCCAAGCATAGAACTCAAGAGATGCAGAAAAGGTAAAAATAACTCTTGAGAATTGTATTTGTGTTGTGGATATACAAAAAGAATACATTTATAATTTGATTGTGCTGATATAACATAAAAAAGGGAAGTAGATATGGAAAAGGGATGATGGTAGAATAAGGTGGGAAGGAGGGACAAAAAGAGGGAAACCACATCCCACAAAGATGCAAAGGAAACTTATCATATCTGAGGGAACTTAGAGAGGGGGAGGAACATTGTGTGAATCTTACTCTCATCAGAGTTGGCTCAAAGAAAAAATAATTGACATTTGTTTTAGAGAAAATCTCTCTCGCCATTAAAAAGGGGGAGAGGAAAAGGGAAAGAAAAGAGAATAAGGGAAGGAAGGGGGAAAGTCTCAAAGGGGGGAGGGAGGGATTATAAAGAGGATAAGCATTGTGATACAAGAGGGGTACATAAGTTTAAAAGGGGTAAGAGGGTTGGGGGAGGCAAGAATAAGTAAAGCATAATTTGGGGGAATTAGGATGGCAGGAAATACAGATTTAGTAATTCTAACCATAAATGTGAATGGGATGAACTCCCCCATAAAGAGGAGGCAGATAGCAGACTGGATCAAAAGTGAGAACCCTACAATATGTTGTTGTTGAGATAATCTGAGAATTATTAGAGTTGCTGAAAAATATGATAAAAAAAGAACCTGGACATATTTTCCAGGAAATTATCAAAGAGAACTGCCCAGATGTTATACAAACAGAGGGTAAAATAGACATTGAAAAAACTCATCGATCACCTACTGAAAGGGGCCCTAAAATCAAAACTCCAAGAAATATAATGGCCCAATTCCAGAACTATCAGATGAAGGAAAAAATACTGCAAGCTGCTAGAAAAAATCAATTCAAATATAGAGGATCCACAATAAGGATTACTCATGATCTAGCAGCATCCACATTAAAGGTACAAAGGACCTGTAATGTGATATTCTGAAAGGCTAAGGATCTTGATATGGAGCAAAAAATAACTTACCCAGGTAAAATGTGCATCTTTTTCTAGGGAAGAAGATGGACATTCAATGAAATATGTGAATTTCATGTCTTTTTGATGAAAACACCAGAACTAAACAAAAAGTTTGATCTACATATATAGAACTCAAGAGAAACCTAAAAAGGTAAAAAGAAGTCTTGGAAACTATATTTCTGCTATAAAAATATATAAAGGATACATGTATACTTTGTTCTAGAAAATAGTGGTAGAAAGAAAATTGTACCTGGAAAAGGGTAAAGTGGGGGTACTACATCTCAGAAAGAGACAAAGAAAATTTATTATATCTGAGAGAAAGAATGGAGGGGGGATGAAAATAGTGTGTCTTACTGCCATCAGAATTGAGTATAAGAGAAAAAAATATTAGCCATATTCGATTTATGGTGAAACTTTTCCCACCTCATTAAAAAGTGTGAGGGGAAAAGTGAAAAGGGAAGGAAAAAGCTAGGTGGAAGGGAATACAAAAATTGGGAGGAAAAGAATAAGATGGGGAGGATTTTTAAGGTGGCAGAGGGATATTAAAAAGGGAAGGCTGTGAGAAGCAAGGGGTGCTCATAAGTTTAATACTGGGGAGGAAGGTAAGGAGGAAAAAAGGGAGAAAAGCATAAGCAGGGGTTAATAAGATAGCAAGTAATAAAAAATTAGTAATTTTAACCATAAATGTGAATGGGATAAACTCCCCCATAAAGAGGAAGTAGTTAGCAAACTGGATTAAAAGCAAGAATCCTACAATATGGTGTTTACAGGAAACACACTTGAAGCAAAGAAATACATAGAGAGTAAAAGTAAAAGGTTGGAGGAGAAGCTACTATGCTTCAGGTGAAGTCAAAAAAGCAGGGGTATCCATCCTGATTTCAGATCAAGCAAAATTAAAATTTGATCTAATTAAAAGAGATAAGAAAGGGCACTATATCATGCTAAAGGGTAGCATAGATTATGAAGCAATATCAGTATTAAACATATATGCACCAAGTAGTGTAGCAACTAAATTCTTAAAATATAAATTAAGAGAGCTGCAAGAAGAAATAGACATCAAAACTATAATAGTGGAAGATCTCAACCTTGTACTCTCAGAATTAGATAAATCAAACCACAAAATAAATAAGAAGTCAAAGAGGTAAATAAAATACTAGAAAAGTTAGATATAATAGATATTTGGAGAAAACTAAATGGAGACAGAAAGGAGTACACTTTCTTCTCAGCAATTCATGGAACCTATACAAAAACTGACCATATATTAGGACATAAAAACCTCAAACTCAAATGCAGTAAGGCAGAAATAGTAAATGCATCCTTTTCAGACCGTGATGCAATGAAAATTACATTCACTAAAAATCCAGGGGGAAATAGACCAAAAAATAAATGGAAACTAAATAATCTCATACTAAAGAATGATTGGATGATACAGCAAATCATAGACATAATTAATAACTTCACCCAAGAAAATGATAATAATGAAATATCATACCAAAATGTGTGGGATGCAGCCAAAGTGGTAATAAGGGGAAATTTCATATCTCTAAAGGCCTACTTGCATAAAATAGAGAAAGAGTAGGTCAATGAATTGGGCTTGCAACTAAAACTGCTAGAAAAGGAAAAATAAAAAACCCCCAGTCAAACACTAAACTTGAAATTCTAAAAATAACAGGAGAGATCAATAAAATTGAAAGTAAAAAAACTATTGAATTAATTAATAAAAATAAGAGTTGGTTCTATGAAAAAACAAAATAGACAAACCCTTAGTAAATCTGATTTAAAAAAGGAAAGAGGAAAATCAAAATGTTAATCTTAAAAATGAAAAGGAAGAACTCGCCGCTATTGAAGAGGAAATCAGAGAAATAGTTAGGAATTACTTTGCCCAGCTTTATGCCAATACATTCAATAACTTAAATGAAATGGAAGAATACCTTCAAAAATATAGCTTGCCAAGATTAACAGAGGAAGAAGTAAATATCCTAAACAGTCCCATCTTAGAAAAAGAAATAGAACAAGCTATTAACCAACTCCCTAAGAAAAAATCCCCAGGACCAGATGGATTTACATGTGAATTGTACCAAACATTTAAAGAACAATTAACTCCAATGCTATATAAACTATTTGAAAAAATAGGGATTGAAGGAGTCCTACCAAATTCCTTTTATGACACAGACATGGTACTGATACTTAAACTAGATAGGTTGAAAATAGAGAAAGAGAAAGAAAATTATAGACCAATCTCCCTAATGAATATTGATGCTAAAATCTTAAATAAAATATTAGCAAAAAGATTACAAAAAATCATCCCCAGGATAATACACTATTATCAAGTGGGATTTATACCAGGAATGCAGGCCTGGTTCAATAGTAGGAAAACTATTAGCATAATTGACTATATCAATAACCAAATTAGGAAAAACCATATGATTATCTCAATAGATGCAGAAAAAGCATTTGATAAAATCCAACATCCATTTATAATAAAAAACACTTAAGAGTATAGAAATAAATGGACTTTCTTTGAAATAGTCAGGAGCATATATTTAAAACTGTCATTTAGCTTCATGTGTAATGGGGATAAACTGGAAACAATCCCAGGAAGATCAGGAGTGAAATAAGGTTGTCCACTATCACTATTGTTATTCAATATTGTATTTGATATTCTAGCTTCAGCAATAAGAGTTGAGAAAGAGATTAACGGAATTAGAGTAGGTAATGAAAAACCAAATTATCATTCTTTGCAGATGATATGATAGTATACTTAGAGAACCCCAGAGATTCTACTAAAAAGCTATTAGAAATAATTCACAACTTTAGCAAAGTTACAGAATACAAAATACATTCACATAAATCCTCAGCATCTTTATACATCACCAGCAAAATCCAACAACAAGAGGTAAAGAGAAATTTTATTCAAAATAACTGTTGATAGCATAAAATATTTGGGAATCTATCTACTAAATGAAAGTCAGGAATTATATGAGCAAAGTTAGAAAACAATTTCCATGCAAATAAAGTCAGATTTAAATAATTGGAAAAATATTAAATGCTCTTGGATAGGCCAAGCAAATATAATAAAGATAGCAATACTTCCTAAACTAATATATTTATTTAGTGCTATACCAATCAGACTTCCAAGAAACTATTTTAATGATGTAGAAAAAATAAAAACAAACTTCATATGTAAGAACAAAACGGTGAGAATTTCAAGGGAATTAATGAAAAAAAAATTTAAATGAAGGTGACCTCACTGTACCTGATCTAAAACTGTATTATAAAGCAGCGGTCACCAAAACAATTTGGTATTTACTAAGAAATGGATTAGTTGATCAATGGAATAGGTTAGGTTCACAGGACAAAATATTCAATAACTATAGCAATCTAGTGTCTGACAAACCCAAAGATCCCAACTTTTGGGATAAGAATTCATTATTTGACAAAACCTTGTGGGAAAAGTAGAAATTAGTATAGCAGAAATTAGGCACGGACCCACACTTAACACTGTATACCAAGATAAGATCAAAATGGTTCCATGATTTAGCCATAAATAACAAGATTATAAGTAAATTAGAGGAACATAGGATAGTTTACCTCTCAGACTTAAGGAGGAGGAAGGAATTTGTGACAAAAGACAAACTAGAGATCATCATTGATCACAAAATAGTAAATGTTGATTATATGAAATTAAAAAGCCTTTGTACAAACAAAACTAATGCAAACAAGATTAGGAGGGAAGCAACAAACTGGGAAAATAATTTTTACAGTTAACTGTTCTGATAAAGGCCTCATTTCCCAAAATATATAGAGAATTGACTCTAAGTTATAAGAAATCAAGCCATTCTCCAATTGATAAATAGTCAAAGGATATGAACAGACAATTTTCAGGTGATGAAATTGAAACTATTTCCACTCATATGAAAGACTGTTCCAAATCACTATTGATCAGAGAAATGCAAATTAAGACAACTCTAAGATACCACTGCACACCTGTCAGATTGGCTAAGATGACAGGAAAAAATAATGATGATTGTTGGAGGGGATGCAGGAAAACTGGGACACTGATGCATTGTTGGTGGAGTTGTGAACAACCAACCATTTTGAAGAACAATCTGGAATTATGCCCAAAAAGTTATCAAACTGTGAATACCCTTTGATCCATCAGTGTTACTACTGGGCTTACATCCCAAAGAGATACTAAAGAAGTGAAAGGGACCTGGACGTGCCAAAATGTTTGTGGCAGCCCTTTTTGTGGTGCCTAGAAACTGGAAAATGAATGGATGCCTATCAATTGGAGAGTGGTTGGGTAAATTGTGGTATATGAATGTTATGGAATATTATTTTTCTGTATGAACTGACCAGCAGAATGAATATAGAGAGTTTTGAAAGACTTATATGAACTGATGCTGGGTGAAATGAGCAGAATTAGGAGATAAATATACAGTTCAACAATAATACTGTATGAGGATGGATTCTGATAGCAATGGCTATCTTCAACAAAGAGAAGATCTAATTCAGTTCCAATTGATTAATGATGGACAGAATCAGCTGCACCCAGAGAAGGAACACTGGGAAATAAGTGTGAACTGTTTGCATTTTTGTTTTTCTTCTAGTTTATTTTTATCTTCTGAATCCAATTCTTCCTGTACAACAAGAGAACTGTTAGGTTCTGTATACATATATTCTATCTAGGATATACTATAACATATTTAACATGTACAAGACTGCCTGCCATCTAGGGGAGGGAATGAAGGGAGGGAAGTGAAAAGTCTGAATAGAAGTGAGTTCAAGGGATAATGTTGTAAAAAAAAATTACCTATGCATATGTATTGTCAATAAAAAGCTATTAAAAATAAAAAAAGAAATAGAGTAGTCGATCACTTGAATAGGTTAGGTTCACAGGACAAAGAAGCTAAAGACAATAGTACTCCAGAGCTTGACAAACCTAAATGCCCTAACTTTTAGAATAAGAACTCAGTATTTGACAAGTGCTAGGATCATTGCAAATTAATAGGGCAGAAACTCAGCATTAACCCACATCTAATACCATATACCAAGATAAGTTTGAAAAGGGTTCATAATTTAGACATAAAGAATGATATTATATGCCACTTACAAGATCATGGGATAGTTTACTTTTCATATCTGTGGAGGAGGAAGGAATTTGTGTCCAATGAAGAACCAGAGCTCATTACTGAACACAAAAATATAAATTTTGATTATATTAAATTTAAAAAGTGCCTGTACAAACAAAACTAATACAGGCAAGACTATAAGAGAAGCAATAAACTGGGAAAACATTTTTACATTCAAACATGTTGATAAAGGCCTCATTTCTAAAATATATAGAGAACTGACTCATTTGTAAAAATTCAAGTCATTCTCCTATTGATAAATGGTCAAAGGATATGAACAATTTTCCGATAAAGAAATTGAAACCATTTCTAGTCATATGAAAAAGTGCTCAAAATCACTATAGATCAGAGAAATGCAAATCAAAACAACCCTGAGATATCACTACACATCCCTTAGATTGGCTAAGATGTCAGGAAAAAAAATGATGAATGTTGGAGGTGATATGGGAAAACTTTTTCTAATATATTGTTGCTGAAGTTGTGAACAGATTCAACCACTCTGGAGAACAATTTGGAACTATGCCCAAAGTGATCATGAAGGAGAGAAAGGGCCACATGTGTGCAAAAATTTTTGTGGCATCCCTTTTTGTAGTGGCAAGAAACTGGAAACTTCATGGATGTCCATGCAATGGAGAATGGCTAAATAAATTATGGCATATGAATGTTATGAAATGATATCATTCTATAATAAATGATCAGCAGGGTGATTTTTGAGAAGCCTGGAGAGACTTACATGATCTGAAGCTAAATGAAATAACTAGAACCAGTAACAGCAAGATTATATAATAATCAATTTTGATGGACTTGGCTTTCTTCAATGAGACGATTCAGGCCAGGTCCAATGGTCTTGTGATGAAGAGAACCATCTGCATCTATAGAGGTCTGTGGGAACTTTGTGTGGATTTCAACATAGTATTTTCACTCTTTTTTGTTGTTCTTAGCTTGTATTTTGTTTTCTTTCTCATTTTTTTTTCATTTTGATCTGATTTGTCTTCTACAGCATGTTAGCTGTGGAAATGTGTATAGAAGAATAGCACATATTTAACATATATTGGATTATTTACAATCTAGGGCAGTTGGTGGGAGGAAGGGAGGGAAAATTTAGAACACAAGATTTTGTAAGGGTGAAAGTTGGAATTTTTCTATGTATAAATTTTGAAAAAAAGCTTTAATTTAAAAAGTTGTATTTGTTCATATACTTTCTAGAGATGTGATTATTTACTGAATTACTAAGAGTCCTTAGGTCTCTTTAAAATTGCCTACCTTGCAGCAACACTCCTAATGAAAGACAGAAGGAAACAGTATCATTATGTAGTTTGAAGTGTCTATTTATACTATATGTTATTTATTAGAAAAATGCTAAAGAAGGAAGAGACAGAAATTGAGAGAGACAGAGAGAGAGAGAAATGAAAAAGAGAGAGATCATTGTGTGAGGTATCATTATTATTATAATTTTATTACTATCAAAAGACGTGAAATATTTTTCTACATTTTTCAAATATTGACTTCAGTATTGTTAGTTATATGTCAACTTGGTTTTGCCTTGAAACCAAATTATTTAGGATTTTTCTGTAGACTTTATGACAATTTTTGTGAATGTATATTAGAATCCCAAAATTTGATTGAAAAAAGGATAAAGCAAGGTCAACATTATTTCGTGGATCTATTTTCCTTTACCTTATTATTGATGTAATTATACTTTATATAGATCATAATCTAATTTTAACCAAAATTTCTTCAGAAATGCAAGAATATTTGAAATAAAAATATTTATAAATGTACAAAGGTAACATGGTTAAGTGTCATAGTAGTGACTAATAAAAAGAATTCACCATGAAGGTCTTGTTACTATGTTTCTAATATTATATCCTTTGAAGGAAAGCTGCATTGGAGGTTACACACAGATTTTGCTTGATAATGTCCCCATTGGAGTCATCAAATTAAAAAATATATACAGAAGTAGAATTAGTAGAGAAATTTTAATAAAACAAACACCATTTAAAAATATATGGCTTCCAAATTATCCTGGGAGAATTTAACATTTTTTTTTCTGTTCAAAACTATAAAATTAGATTTAAAATCAAAGTGCTGGCATTGGAAAGAAAGTGACAATCCTGCATTAACTTTTTCATTGCTGAGAAGTAGATGGAGACTTGAGAACCAATTGGTTTTGAAATGAGGAACTAGGATCATTTGAAATTATGGGGCTGCAAAAGGGAACTTTAACCAAGCTGTAGACTAACTCACGAAAAGGGTTTTGCTTTTTAATAAGTTCAGTAGAAGGGGACAGAGAAAATGCAGTTTGCAAATGTAATATCCAACAGGAAGATTGATAAAAATTGTTATATTTAACTTGAAAGCTAAAGGATTCAACTAGGTTAAAAAAAAAAAAAAAAGGTTCCCAAGGCTTTATTTCTGCCTCATAATATTTTTTTGAAAATAATTTCCAATGTAGGAGAAATAATGTTTTTTTGCAATGTTCAACTATAGTGTGGAATCTTACCATGAAATAATGGAGAAGTCCGGAAAAATCAATTTTTCTGAAAAAAATATAGTATTATACATATTACCATATAGAAAAACCATATTCTGTGGAACTATTATTTTCAATATCAGTTTTTCCCCCATTGAGACATTTTTGTCATAAACAAAGGGTCATTGTCCTGATATTTACTTATTAGTGGAAACAAAGCATTGGTCATTTAAATGCTTTAGAATACACACACACACACACACACACACACACATATTCAAAAGGTCAAGAAGTTTTCTTC
The DNA here is from genome assembly GCF_902635505.1 of Sarcophilus harrisii. Lineage (NCBI taxonomy): Eukaryota > Metazoa > Chordata > Mammalia > Dasyuromorphia > Dasyuridae > Sarcophilus > Sarcophilus harrisii. The sequence goes on along the minus strand of NC_045427.1, from coordinate 275,179,094 downwards.
TGAATTGCACTTCAACATCTACTATAACTCATAAAACATTAAGAACAATGTTTGTCTGCTTTAATTATCTCTATAGTAATTAATTATTGAAACATCAGAATATACACAAGTGTCATTCTAAAGAAGACATGAAACAGTCTATCTAAAACAAAACAAAACAAAAATTAGAGATGTATTTGCTTAAATTTCAGGTACAAAATTACATGCCTATTCTTTTTAATTCCAGAACATCTTGAAACCTACAGTTTTGACTATTACAGGGGTCCACAAACTTTTTAAATAGGGGGCCAGTTCACTGTCCCTCAAACTGATGGAGGGCTAGACTATAGTAAAAACAAAAACTTGTTAAATAAAGACACTTCATAGCCCTGGGTGAGGGACATAATCGTCCTCAACTGCCACATCTGGCCCACCAGCCGTAGTTTGAGTACCCCTGGATTAGAAAATAGAATCCAAGTTCCCTTAAGGCTTGGGATAATTTTAGAAATCAATGACATTTATATTATCTGGTCTATGGGAAAGTCCCTAAATATCTGGAATACAAGTTTCATTAGTAGTTAAAATAGCTTTAACTGGGTCAGTACCAGTTTAGCTGTGAAGGAGCAGAAGTGAAAAGATTATATTATGTTCCATCTATATTAAAATATAGAGGAGGAGAAAAAATATTTTGACATTTTATGAACTAATGAAATTTAAAAATAAATCAAATTCTATTAAAATTAGTCATTTCTATTTTTCTATGGAAAAGAGAATTTAAAAGAAACTTATAAGAAGCTGTGAATCCATCTTTGACAAAGAGAAGATCTAACTCAGTTTCAATTGATCAATGATGGAAAGAAGCAGCTACACCCAAAGAAAGAACACTGGGAAATGAATGTCAACTGTTTGCATTTTTGTTTTTCTTCCCGGGTTATTTTTACCTTCTAAATCCAATTCTTCCTATGTAATAAGAGAACTGTTTGGTTTTGCACACATATATTGTACCTAGGATATACTGTGACATATTTAATAGGTATAGGACAGCTTGCCATCTGGGGGAGGGAGTGGAGGGAGGGATGGGAAAAGTTGGAACAGAAGTGAGTACAAGGGATAATGTTGTAAAAATTACTCAGGATGGGTTCTGTCAATAAAAAGTTATAATTATTTAAAAGAATAAAAAAAGAAATTGTGAATCCAAAACTCAAAAATGCAGGTTTTGTTCTATACATAAAAATAGAGCCATTATGATAAATATATGCATGTGTGTGCATATATACACACACATTTATATGGGTATATTCATGCAAATGTAAGTAACCATGTGTGAGTGTACTTACACCAATATATACATGTATGTACCAGCATAGACCCAGGGTGGTGAGGACTCTGCATGGTGGAGTATCTACAGGGAGGAATATACAGCAGTGTTGTGTGAAGATCGCGTATTTTAAAATCAGCCAGAGTCAGGAACGCAGGTTAGGGGACAATCGTCAGTCTTTATTCTCAGTGAAGAAGGATTGGAGGTGGAAGGGAATTGGCAATAGCAATGTGTGCAGCTGAGTCAAAAAGTTAGGTAGACCAGCAGCCACACGACCAGCAGCTAGGAGTATGGAACCCAGGCCCAATCACCCCCAGCTTCTCTTCCTGTCTCTCTCTGCCTCCACCCACCAAAATCGCCATTTCCTATACAACACATCAGGACTTGCACAGAGAGTGGGCAGGGACCATTTTTTATCCAATCATGTATATTAATAGAGTATAGCCCAATTACTATTTAGCCTCACATACTTGGGAACTCAGTGCATCAATTCAAACCTCAGCCCATTACATCTCCCACTTTCTTTTATTTTAGAACACAGGTGGTCATGCCATCCCTGACTCCTCAGGGAGGTCAGAGCCCCCAAGGGGAGGTGATCACAGCCTCCCTGACTTCTCAGGAAAGGAGGTGAAAGCACCAAAAAGGAGGTGATCACGACCCCCCTGACATCTCAGGAAGGGAGATGAAAAGCACCAAAGGGAAATGGGGGTTACTAGCAGGTTTCTGGGCTGAAGGGTCTTATTATGCACAAACCCATCAGCATGGGAGGTATTACACAAGCACATAGCAATAACGCAGAGGCTATTAGGAATGACTCTCCCCACAGTCAGTGCAGGCTCCATGTGGTGTAACAAATATGAATTGTACACGAATTGTACACATTCGTGTAAAAGGCTGGAGTAGAATCTGTTATTTTTCAGGTGAAGTTAAAAAAAAAAAAACAGTGGTAGCCATTCTGATCTCAGATTAAGCAAAAGCAAAAATTAATCTAATTAAAAGACATAAGGAGGGAAACTATATCTTGCTAAAGGGTACCATAGATAATGAAATAACATCATACTGAACATATATACACCAAGTGATATGGCATCTAGATTCCTAAATGAGAAGTTAAGAGAGTTGCAAAAAGAAATAGACATCATTTCCTATACAACACATCAGGACTTGCACAGAGAGTGGTTAGGAAATATTCTTTATCCAAGCATGTGTTTTTTGCCTGGGGCCCTGGGGCTGGGATCCTCATCCCATTTCCCTGAGCCTCACATGCTCGGGACCTCAGCCAGGAAGCAACCTGATGGGAGAAAGGGATTAAAATTAGGGAGAATATAGTTGTATGCAGTTGAGACAACTGAGATACCTCCTGGAGAGGTGAAATCTGTTCCTCTCCAGCCTATGGATCCCTTGCCTCCAGGTACAGAAGGCTTGACCATTTTACCTCCTGAGAGTACGTACAAAACAGTGTCCATCCACACACTGATGTGGGAAATTGGGAAATGTGTAAATAATATCCCAGTCACCAATACAGGCAGACAATGTGTGACTTGTCACCCAGGAGAAATAGTAGCATCAGGTTTACTCATACAGAATCCTAATAAGCAACCTGGTGATAGTCACCCAGATTCTGATTCCAGATCACAAAATCCAGCAATGTACTGGACAGCAGCTGTAACAACTGACCGACCTATGCTCAAGATCTATATAAATGGCCTTCCATTAGAAGGATTGGTAGACACTGGTGCAGATCGGACGGTCATTAGAGGTGCCAGCTGGCCCAGTCACTGGCCAAAGATTAAAGCAGACACCTACATGTCTGGTGTAGGGGGATCAACAACAGCTGAAGTAAGTACTGCCTCTTTTGAAGGCAAAACAGGAGTTTTTACTCCTTTGAGAGTTGAAAAAATCCCCATCAATCTGGGGAAGAGACGTTTTACAGCAATTAGGGTTAAAAATGAGTACTTCGTTTTTTTTAAGCAGGGCTGCTATTGAAGGCCTGCCAACACTTTCACCTGTTCCTGTCTAATGGAAAACTGATACATCAGTGTGGATAGAACAGTGGCCCTTAGGTAACGAAAAAATTCAGGCCTTATTAGATATAGTACAGGAGCAGCTTCACAAAGGACACTTACAAACTTCTCTAAATCTTTGGAATTCCCCAGTGTTTATTGTAAAAAAGAAATCTGGAAAATGGAGGATGTCAACAGATTTAAGGAAAGGTGAATGAACTGATGGAAACTATGGGAACTCTTCATCCTGGACTTCCATCTCCTACTCAATTGCCTAGAGAATGGCCTCTTTGGGTCATAGATATTAAGGATTGTTTCTATTCTATCCCTCTGGATAAGGAGGATATGAAAAGATTTGCCTTTTCAGTGCCCAGTGTTAACTTATCTGAGCGTTATAAAAGATATGAATGGACAGTTTTGCCACAGGGAATGAAAAACAGCCCTACTATGTGTCAAATGTATGTTCTGCTGCTCTTGCTTCAGTAAGAAAAGCATTCCCAAAAGTTATGCTCTTACATTATATGCATGATATATTGGGATGTGCACCTGAGGAACAAATGTTAAAAGCATGTCTACAAAAGACCATAGAAACACTAAGGAATTACAAATTATACATAGCACCAGAAAAAATTCAAAGACATTCTCCTTTTCAATATTTAGGATATGAAGTATACCCTAACATGCTTACAGTTCAAAAACTGTCCTTAAGAACAGAAAAGCTAAACACATTGAATGATTTTCAGAAATTGATAGGAGATATCCAATGGATGCGACCAGTGTTAGGTTTGACTACCTATCAGTTACAACAGTTATATGACATTTTAAGGGGAGACAGTGCTTTAAATTCACCATGCCAGCTTACAAAAGAAGCTCAAGAGGCTTTGAGAGAAGTTGAAGTGGCTTTATCCAATGTGGTTGAAAGAGTCTCTCAAAAACCCTTGGAGATATCAGTTTTTGCCTCAGAAAAGGCACCCACAGCATTCCTTCATCAAGGAGACAGTGTGATAGAGTGGGTGAACCTCCCGGCACAACCAGAACAAAGCCTTACACCCTACCCAGTGCTTGTGGCTAGAATTTTATTAAAGGCTACTAAATGAGCAGTACAATTATCTGGGACAAGACCTGACAAGATATACACCTTTTATACCAATACACAAATTAATGTGTGTTATGAGACCATCCCAGAGTGGCAAATTTTATTAGCCATGGCTCCAAATTTTATACATGGATCTCCATTAAAGACAACCAGACTATTACATAATTGGCGATGGATTCTTGAAGAAAAAGTTTCTAAAATTCCTCTTAAAGGACCAACTATCTTCACAGATGCATCCAAACATAATATTTGTGCTGTATACTCTCATGATTTAACCATTAAGAGAGTAATCAGAACTTCTTTTCAGTCCACTCATCAGAATGAATTGTACGCAATCATTCTAGCTCTTATTTATTATCTAGGAGACATAAATATAATATCTGATTCGGCCTATTCAGTAGGTGTGGTACAAAGAATTGCCACAACCCAAATAAATTTGCAGCCTCTTATATATATCAGCTCTTTAAGAAACTTCAAGAGCAAGTGAAAAAGCATCCAGGTAAGATCTATATATTACATGTCCACTCTCATAGTGGACTTCCAGGTCCCATATTTGATGGTAATTCATTGGCAGATAGCCTTCTAACTATGTTGGTCAATACTCCTTTATTCCAAGAAGCCCAGGCATCTCATTCTAAATATCATCAGGCTGCTTGAGCTTTATGTTTACAATTTGGAATAACAAGAGAAGAAGCTAGAAGCATAGTAAAAGCCTGTACAGCTTGCCTTTCTTTCCACGCTCCTATACTGCCTCCAGGGAAGAACCCTTGTGGTTTGAGATCCAATGAAATCTGGCAAATGGATGTGACCCATTATAAATATTTTGGTCTTCTGTCTTTCATCCACGTTGTGGTAGACACATTTTTGGGGTTCACTTTTGCAATACCAGCAGCAAAAGAGACAGCCCAAGTGGTCACTGAATTCCTCACACAAGCATTTGCTATTATGGGTGTGCCCCAAGCAATAAAAACAGACAATGGTCCTGCATATACTTCCAAACATTTTGCATACTTTTGTGCACAGTATAAGATTTTACACTCCACGGGCATACCCTGTAATCCTCAAGGGCAGGCAATAGTAGAGAGGAGAAGCAGAGATATTAAGACCCTCCTCCAAAACCAAAAGAAAGGGGGAGCCACAGGTAACCCTAGAGAACTTCTAAATCTAATCCTTTATACTATTACCTTCTTGATTTTTGACAAAGATGCACTGTCTCCAGCAGACAGGTTTTATAACCCACTGGAAGGTCAGTGTCCAGTGCGAGTAGCTCCACTATCTTTAGATAATCGCCAGGTGATGTGGAGAGACCCAAAAAGTGGTGAATGGAAGGGACCACGTAGGCTAACTGCTTGGGGGAGAGGGTTTGCTTGTATCTCTACAGGTGGAGAAGGAATCAGATGTGTGCCAACGAGCCGTATTTGCCTTGTCCATCGCAGAGAGACGGAGCAGACCCTTGAAACAAAGGAGATGACCCAAGAAATATTGGATGGTTCTGTTGCTGATTGTGCGCACCATTGAAAGAGTGTGGCAGTTATGGCGTTTGACTCATGGACATCAAAGATTGTTGGACATCAAAGCCCTCAGGAATCATTGGATTCTCTGAGACATAGGACTTAAAAACTCTCAGGGATCATTGGATTTTCTGAGAAATGATATGACTGTTACAGGACTTCAAAATCTGCTGCAATCATTTGATTCCCTAACAAGTAAAAGGACTTTTGCAGGACTTCAAAAACTTAGGGGGATCATTGGTATCCCTGTTGTGAAGCAAGGGACAATTGATTGGTTTTGGACTATCGCTTGGCTACTGAAGAAGGCATATCTGTGACTGTTGTTTACATACCCTCCTTCTAGGACTTCTGGCGATCTTTTACAACACCATGTTGATTTATATTTTTTGCTATTCTGCTACTTGTGTGTACAATTCATGTTTGTAACACCACATCCAGCCTGCACTGACTGTGGGGAGAGTCATCCCTAATAGCCTCTGCATTATTGCTATGTGCTTGTGTAATACCTCCCATGCTGATGGGTTTGTGCATAATAAGACCCTTCAGCCCAGAAACCTGCTAGCAACCTCCACTTCCCTTTGGTGCTTTTCATCTCCCTTCCTGAGATGTCAGGGAGGGCATGATCATCTCTTTTTTAGTGTTTTCACCTCCCTTCCTGAGAAGTCAGGGGGGTCGTGATCACCTCCCTTGAGGGCTCTGACCTCCCTGAGGAGTCAGGGATGGCATGACTACCTGTGTTCTAAAACAAAAGAAAGCGGGAGATGTAATGAGCTGAGGCTTGAGTTGATGCACTGAGGTCCCAAGCACATGAGGCTAAATAGTAATTGGATTGTACTCTATTAATATACATGCTTGGATAAAGAATGGCCCCCGCCCACTCTCTGTCCAAGTCCTGATGTGTTGTATAGGAAATGATGGTTTTGGTGGGTGGAGGCAGAGAGACAGGAAGAGAGACTGGGAGAGATTGGCATGGGTTCTATGCTGATAGCTGCTGATCGTGTGGCTTCTGCTCTAGCTAGTTTATTGACTCAGCTGCACACATTGCTATTGCCCATTCTCTTCCACCTCCGATCTTCACTGAGAATAAAGATTGACGATTTTCCCCTAACCTGAATTCCTGACTCTGGCTGATTTTAAAATACGCGTTCTTCACATGGCAGAAACTAGGCATTGACTCACACAAACACCATATACCAAGATAAGGTCAAAATGGGTTCATGATATAGATTTTAAAAATGATATTAAAAACAAATTAGGAGAATAGAAGATAGATTACCTCTCAGACTTGAGGAGGACAGAATTTGTGACTAAAGAAGAACTAGAGATCGTTTTTGATCAATTTTGACTATATTAAGTTAAAAAGATTTTGTACAAACTAAACTAATGCAGACAAGTTTAGAAGGGAAGCAATAAACTGGGAAAACATTTTTTACATTCAAAGGTTCTGATGAAGGCCTCATTTCTAAAATATATAGAAAATCGACAAAAATGTATAAGAAATCAAGATATTCTCCAATTGCTAGATGGCCAAAAGATATGAATAGACAATTTTCAGATGAAGAAATTGAAAACATTTCTAGTCATATGAAAAGCACTCCAAATCACTATTGATCAGAGAAATGCAAATTAACACAACTCTAAGATGCCACTTCCCATCTGTCAAATTGACTAAAATGACAGGAAAAGATAATGATAAATGTTGGAAGGAATGTGGGAAAACTGGAACAGCGATACGTTGTTGGTGGAAGTGATTGGCTCCAACCATTCTGTAGAGCAATTTGGAACTATATTCAAAAACTTATCAAACTTTGCATATCATTTGATCCAGCAATATTTCTACTGGGCTTGTATCCCAAAGAGATCTTAAACACATGTGTAAAAATGTTTGTGGCAGCCCTTTTCATAGTGGTAAGAAACTGTAAACTGAATGGAAACCCATCAATTAGGGAATGGCTGAATAAATTATGATTATGAATGTTACAGAATATTATTGTTCCATAAGAAATAACCAACAGAATGATTTCAGAGAGGTCTGGAGAGACATGCATGAATTGATGCTAAGTGAAATGAACAGAACCAGGAGATTGTTATACATGAAAATAAGACTATATGATACTCAATTCTGATACATGTGGCTCTCTTCTACAATAAGATGATTCAAAACAGTTTCAATTGTTCAGTGATGAAGAGAGCCATCTTCACCCAGAGCAAGGACTGTGAGAACTCAGTGTGGATCACAAAATATCATTTTCATTCTTTCTGCAGTTATTTGCTTGCATTTTGTTTTCTTTCTCAGGTTTTATTTTTTTTTTTCTTGATCTAATTTTTCTTGTGCAGCAAGATTGCATAAATATGTATACATATATTAGATTTAACATATATTTTAACATATTTAACATGTATTGGACTACCTGTTATCTAGGGAATTGGGGTGTGGGGAAGGAGGGGAAAATTTGGAACAGGTTTTGCAAGGGGCAGAGTTGAAAAATTACACAAGCATATCTTTTGTAAATAAAGAGATTTAAAAAAAAAGAAATTTGTTGCTACACATTTGGAATCCTCCATGATATTCTGCTTTATTTTTTTTATTTTGTTTTTATCTTCTTTTGTATTTGCTTTATTTGAATAAAAATAACACCGACAGATTGAGGAAGAAACTGTTAAGAATGCTCTCTATCTCTCATTGTCTCTCTGTTTCTCTCTGTGTGTCTGTCTCTATCTCTGTTTCTCTCTCATACACACATACACCTACATACTTCCCTACAGGAAATATAAACTCATTGAAAGAAGAAATTTTATTTTTTTATTTTTTATTTTTGTATTATTTGGAAACAGCTCAATACCAGGTGCTTGACAAATATTGATTCATTGATTGATATCCTTCTCAATTGTGGTACATATAAATGAAGATTATTTCTATTTGATGTGACATTTTATCTAATTATTATTTTGAATTTTAACCCCATGATTTTCATTTCTAAATTTTACCTGTTTCTAATGCTATTCCTTTTACCTTCTGACAACTAACTAAAAATCTGTCAGTGGAAATAATGAATCAAATTATACCTTTCTGCATTGACTATCACCGGATGATCATCCTTACAACTGAGTGTCTTTGTCAGTAATAATATTGCCAACTTTCTGCTTTGTGCCATTTTGCTTCTTTCCTGTTTTATTTGCACAGATAAACATACAGTGGAAATGCCTACCATGTCAGAACTGAAATATTAAATTAAATTCTTTTCTAGTAACAATGGAAGAAACATTGGGTACAAAGAAAAGAAGGGGGGAATTAATTTTCTATTATTTCCTGAGCAGAGTACTAAGCATTTTGTTATTAGTAATTGATTTGAACTTCACAACAATCCTGAGATAGATGCTATAATTATCTCCATTTTATAGACAAGGAAAGTGAGGCAGACAAATGCTAAATGACTTAACCAAGTTTGAACAATTATTAAATGTCTGAGATGAAATTTGAACTCAAATCTTCTGGAGACTAGAACTATCACTCAGTCCATTGTGTTACCTTGCTTCCTCGGTTAATATCTCATGAGATGAATTGAGTTCAAATATTAAGTCACATGATATATTTAAATTCTGTGTGGCTTCTCTTGCTTTTAGTCTTACATGTATCTGTCTCAGCTTGATTTGAATGTTTGTGTGTTCAACCTAATGACAAGCAGTTTCTGTATGCCTAGAAGGATAAAAGTGAAGTTACAGACCTAGCTCACTATTTAATTCATATACATTCTGTCAACATAAGTATGGATTATTAATACAACTTTGGCCATGAAGGATCTCATAAGAATTTTTCAACAGCAGTGAAGAAAGCATATGTATGATAGCAGATTCCTATGGCTTGCTGTAAGAGATAGTAATTGTTAAGCTATTTTGTGGAGTGGTTGTCAGCTTGGGAATCTTTGTTATATGCTGAAAAGGAGACATATTCTTTGAACAATATAGAAAATATTAAGAAACTTACTATTTATATTAATTATTTTATGACTGATAATATCACTGAAATTCTAAGAATTTAGCTTTCAGTAAGTATATCCATAATACAATTAATTCATATGTAGCATTTGGAAACAGATTCAAGTAACATAAGTAAAATGTGTATCCTTTTAACACAGTGATGATATAAAAACCAATAGTATTATAACAATGCTCCAATGAATCTGTGATCAACTGATATGGGACTTCATCCTAATGCTTAAGATAGCCATCCATCTATGCCTACCATGTTATGCAAAATAAGTTCAGGTATTTCCATAAATCGTATTTCATAAAACATTTTTCCAATGGAAGCATTCCCACTGCATGTATATCAGTAGAAATGGTGGGTAACAAGTATCACTTTTTTTCTGATGATATATTTATTATTAATAAGATGCTAATCAAATAATTGATAATTGGATTTATCATTAATTGCTAGAAAAATCAAGAGGAGAATCCCTACCTATTACTTTGACTTAAAGAAGTAATAGTGGAATGAGATAAGGGTAGAGTGGGGAAAAGAAGAGGGATAGTTGAGAAAGAAAGTGATATAAAAACAAAAGATGTCACTAAAACTTATAAAAATAAACCCATTATACTCAATAGTTTGAGGTATAATTACATCTATTCTTTAAACAAGAATAAACAGCAGTCATTATATTCTGCTTTTCTCTGAGAGATGTTTGTCCTAAGGAAAAAAACACATAAGTAAAAGACATAGTTAATAAAAATCATATTATAAAAGTATATTATGAGATATTGTGATATTGGCTTAGAAACTGGATTGTACTTGGAAAAAATTAATGGATTAAATTTGCAACCAACACTAAATGTTGGGCAAAAATTTAACAAGTAAAATGGCACAATCTTTCACATCTGTAAAGTTTAATCATTTAGTTTACTGGAATTTACTATTTGCTTAAGCCTCAAATACAAATTCTCCAACAGCGTAAGTATGCCCTGATACATTGGGAGTATGCAATGATGCAACTGAGTGAATCTATTAGTTGGAAGACTTAGCCTCTACATTATCATTAGTACCTTCATTGACAAAGATTAATGTTATCCCCTCAGACACTCCTTTCTGTCCAAGTATCTCTAATTTCCTCTTTCTGAGTTCTGGTACTTTATTATATATATGGCAACAATAATAGAGGTTAATCTTTGAGAGAATTTTTTTTTAAAAAGCAGACTTTGTTTTAAAACAAATTCATATTTTTTTGTTGATTTTGGTAATGCTTTGATTAGTTTCATTATGGTTTCTCCCTTAAAACCTTAGGTGGCCAAAATGGACAGAAATTTTAGAATGTGAATGAATGAGGAAGAAATATAAAAATAATATGATTTGTCATTCATTAATTGTTACTAAGGTATATAGTGGAAGGGACAAGTAGGTGACAAAGAGGATAGATCATAGACATTGGTGTCTGGTCAAAAAAAATTAATAACTTTGTGGTCCTGGGCAAGGCACTTAATGCATATTGCCTCCAAACACACATACAAAAAAATTAAAATAAGCAATATATTTTTATCTTTGGATTTATGTAAAAATGGTCAATTGCACATTGAGAAATTCTAGAAATGCTAAATAATTCACTAGTAACTACCCAATGTCAAGGAAAACATAGCCCTTCGCTACTTAGTTCAATCCTTCTATTCATTCAATCAACATTTATTAAGTTACTATTATTTGCCAGGCATTGTACTGATTGCTGGGGATACAAAAAGAGGTAAAAAACTTCCTTGTCCTCAAGGAGCATATAATTAAATGAGGAATTTAAGGTGCAAATAGATCTATAGCAAGCCATGCATAGGATGAATATGAAGGAATGGCATTAGGATTAAGAGAAATTGGAAAAGGCTTCCCATAAAAAATGGGATTTATTTAGGATTAAAAGAACACAGGGAATTCAGTAAGAGGAGCTGAGAAAAGGGAGCATTTCCAGCACAGTGAGACAGAAAAAAATGTCCCAAGCCAAGAGATGAAGTCTCTTTTTCATTGAATAATCAGAGAGGGCAGTATAATTGGATTTAAAAGTGTATTACAAATTAATTTTTAAAAGATTCAAAAGGTAGCAGGGGCTAAGTTATAGATGACTTATCATGCCAAATTGCATTTTCTTTGGATGCAATAAGGAGCCAATGGAGTTTATTGAATAGGAGAAAGACATGATCGTATTTGAACTGTAGGAAAGTCACTTTGGTGACTAAATGGAGGATGCATTGAAATAGGGAGTGAAAAAAGACAAGCAGACTCACCAGCAGACTATAGAAAAGACAATGAGGACCTATATTAGAGTTGTGCTGTGTCAGAGGAGAAAAGGTGAAATATATAAGTGACACTGAAGAGGTGAAATCAACAAGCTTTTTAAAAGGCTTGCAGTTGGCATAAAAGATAGTGCAGAGGAATTATATGAGAATAGGAATTAGAGTCAAACAAGATGAATAAATATGGACCCAGATCTTTGAATACAATACCCATACCAATAAGATGAGAGATTCAACACATTCTAAACACTGAAATATCAAAGTTACATATAGGATCTTATTTGACTCCCACAACAATTCTGTGAAAGTTTTGATTTTAGCCCCATTTTACTAAGGCTGAGATATATCTAGTGATGTATTTGTGGTTATACAATTCATAAGATTTGAAGATAAGACTTGAGCTTCATTTTTTCTTGTCTTTAAGTACTTAATTTTCCCTTCTCTGTTTTTCCTTTTCCCATCTCTCCATAGTGATTAGTCTTTTCTTATTGGAAAGGAAACTAGACATTTGGAAAGGAAAATGTCACCGTGCTATCTATGGGCCTATACCTGCCTCTAGAAATGATGGGGCTTGGAAAAAGTCCTTCTTTCATATGCTCTACCGCATGTTCTCTAATTTTCTCTGCCCACATACAGAACACATGCAGATGCTAACAGCTGTGATGATGACGATAATGTTGTATATTTATATAATGTTCTGTGTTTTTTGAAATGCTTTCACATCTGCTCTCTCATTTTTATTATATCTTCCCAAAAACCTAAAAAGGTAAAGAAAATCTTATTATCACCATCATATATCAAAGAAACTTGAGACCCAAAGAAGTCTATGTCTTTATAGATAGATAGTAATATAGCAGGGAATTCTCTGAATTCTTCTTGGATTCTTCCTCTTGAATCATACTATGTAAAAAAAGAAGACGACAAAGAAGAAAACATTTGATTAACTAAAATATTTTTTTTTAATTTTTCTTAAATGAATAAAATGCATGCATTTATTTAAAATACTGAAACATTTAATATGATGCAATTTTAAGGGAAAAGAATACATAGTTCATTAAAAATATTCCCTTGTATTTTCATTTTTTAAATATTTATAAAAATATAAAAAAATCAGAGAAAAGAAAGAAATGATAATAAGATATATTACTTGCATCTTTAAAAGTTCTGGCCTGATTTATTTTATAGGTCATAGCTACAGTTTTCTCAAAATTTGTTATTATATAAGCTATTTTTCTAAAGTTTGATATAATATTCAAAGAAATTAAAAATGAATGGCATAGAAAGCCTGGACTTGTTAACAAAACCTAAGCTTATATCCTGACCTTGGCACAAATTAGCTATATAACCGTGGAAAATAAGTTAATCAGTCCTAGCTTTAGTTTCCTCATTTATAACATGAAAATCATAATGCCATAGGAGCCTATCTTACAAAAGATCTATGAGACTGGAAGGAATTAATGTATATAAAATATATTGCAACTTTAAAAATCACAAAAGAAAGTTGACAAGAGAAAGTCAAATGGGGTGGGGGGAGAGAGTTATCCGGGCAGGGAAGAAGTCAAAGAACTCCAAAACGTGTGCAGCCAGGTTTTTGTCTGTCTGTTTTTAAGTCAAGGAGGATCAATGACATCAGTGACATCTTAACTAGCAAGGAAATTGGATTTAAGTGAGGCAAGACTATGCAAAGTCATCAGCATCACTTTTTCCTCTAGAGTCATTGGAATTTACTAGTAGTGAGACATAGGCCCCACTGTACTTCCAGATACAGTGGGAGAACTTGCCTTTTTTAAGCTAACATCTTTTCCAGGTGTCAGTTAGAACCCATTCAGTGAATAAAGGATAGGTAAAAATTGGAGGAAAAAGATGGCTTTCTCAGTTTGCTTTCTCAAAAAAGTCAGTCTAAGAAGAAAAGGCCCTCAGTGTTTTTGGCCAAAACAAAAACACATTCACTCTGAGCCTTCAAAACCCAAACAATGAGCAAATGAAGCCTGAGCTGCTCCCTATTGTTGGCCAATTAGTGAGAGACAGAGTGATTTGGGTTTAAAGATACAGTCACCTAGCTCCATTTGAATCCCAAAGGTTTTTATCAAATCTCAGTTATTCAGAGCAATATTCCAAGAAATCATAAATAAAACTACCTGTGACAAAAGAATTGAGCCTCAGTTTTCCAGGATGGGGGCAGGGAGGGGAAATAATAGAAAAAATAGATAGGTAGGAAAGAAAAATCTAGTTCTCTCCCTCCAAACCCAGGATATCTTGTGAATTATAATCAAAATTTATACCCCATTTGAAAGAGCACCTGCTTGTAAGGGTAAGACTCACCATGTGGACAGAGAGAGGAAAAAAGAGGAGAAAAGAAAGGAAGGAAGACAAGAAAAAAATACAAAGAAATACAGGAATGAAGAAAGATGCAGCCAGATGAGAGAAGGGTAGATAGCTGCCTTCTCTTATTTTCTTAAATGGAAGAATATATAGCTCTATATCCTCCAGTCAGAAAGATAAAGGGTACTGATGATTAGGTAACAAGGTTCATTGGCTCTTAAAATATGATCAGATTTTCTACTGATTAAGTTAACAGGTGGGGTACTGTAGAGAGCTGAAACTCTTGAGTCCTTGCATTGAGGTTGGTTCAAGCACTTAGGGCTAATTACTGATTGGACAATACTCTATGGGCATATGCTTGTTAAATGGTCCTCCCCACTATACTTTGCTGGCTCAATAATTGGTGTATACAGAGGATTGTAGGAGGGGCTAGGGGGTAGAGTAAGACAAGCCAGAGTCACTTTAACTGTAGATGAGGAAGAAGATGGTTGCAGAGATTCTCTTCCATCCCCTTCACTTCTACACTTAAAGACCAAGGACCAAGATTAAGGACTTTTGCTTATCCTGACTCCAGCTGATTCTGAGGTATCCTGGGTGCTAGCCTGGTTGTTATAGGGTATAACAGATGGGGTGGGAGGAACAGGTAGGGAGGATGTTAAAAAAAAATGAAACAAATCCAAAATAATTGCAGCTAGGTGGGGAAAAGATGTCTGAGAAGTTTCCGTGAATTTTCTTTTCTTTTTTTTTTTTAGATTAAAGAATGCAATGATTGTGATCTCCTCCTTAAATTTTGAGGCAGTGACTACATTTTGATTCTTTTATGTGTACCTCTATTTCAAATGTTTTTCTTGTAAACAACATTTTGTAGTATTCTGTTTTTTAATCCACTTTGCTATCATGTTCCATTTTGTGGGAGAATTCACACCATTCACATACATGATTAAGAACACCAGCTGTGTATTTCCCTCCATTCTATTTCTCACGTCTGGCTATACATTTGTTTTCTCTTTCCACCTTATTTCTCCTTAATAGTGTTCTGTTTCTTCTCCACCCTCTCCTCAACCTTCCTTCCTTCTTTCCAGTCCCTTCCTTTTCTTTCCCCTTCTTCCTCCTACTTCCTCATAGAGTAAGATAAATTTGTATGCCCAAATAACTATGTTCATTCCCATTTTGAGCAAAAAATTATGAGATCAAACTTCAAAATATTCTCATCCCCATCCCTTCTTTTCCCTTATTGTAATAGTTCTTTTGTGCTTCTTCATGTAATAGAATTCATTCTATTTTATTGTCCTTTTCCTCTTATCCCAGTAAAATTTTTTCACACACCTTAATTTATTTTTCATTAATATCATCACATCAAAGTCAATTTATAAATATACTATACATTTTGTCTATTATGCCCTTACTCTAACTGCCCTAATAAAAAGTAGATTTCTCAAGAGATACAAGTATCATTATCCCATTTAGGAATGTAAAAAGTTTAACCTTTAAATAATAAATTGTAGTTTTTTTTTTTCCTTTCCTCTTTACTTTTCTATGTTTCTCTTGAGTCCTATTTGAAGATGAAATTTTCTATTTAGTTCTGGCCTTTTTGATAAAAATTATGATTTAATTAAAGATCTATCTGTTCCCCTGAACAACTGTCTTAAGTAGATGATTCTTGGTCATAATTTGAGGTTCATTGCCTTCTGGAACACATTATTCCAGACACTGTGGATCCTTTATTTTAGAAGCTGACAGTTACTGAGTAATTCTGACTATTGCTCATTGATATTGGAATTGCTTTTATTTGGCAACTTGCAGTACTTTTGTTTTAAGATTATAGTTATGGTAAAAGGGAAAGGCTGTTTTGAGGGAGGTGGTGATCAGAAGTAAATCACTGGGGAAGAGGGAAAGGAAAGAGAAAAACACACCTGGGAGAAAATAAGATGGCAGGAAATACAGAGTTAGAAATTTTAACTGTAAATGTGAATGGGGTAGACTCCCCCATAAAATAGAAGTAGATAGCAGAATGAATTAAAAGCAAGAATCCTACAAGATGTTGATCATAAGAAGCACATTTAAAATGGAGTGATGCCTGTTAGATTGGCTAAGATGACAGGAAAAATGATGATGATTGTTGGAGGGGATGCGGGAAAACTGGGACACTGATACATTGTTGGTGGAATTGTGAATGAATCCAACCATTCTGGAGAGCAGTTTGGAACTATGCTCAAAAAGTTATCAAACTGTGCATACCCTTTGATCCAGCAGTGTTACTACTGAGCTTATATCCCAAAGAGATCATAAAGAAGGGAAAGGGACCTGTATGTGCACGAATGTTTGTGGCAGCCCTCTTTGTAGTGGCTAGAAACTGGAAAATGAGTGGATGCCCATCAGTTGGAGAATGGCTGAATAAATTTGGTATATGAATATTATGGGATATTATTGTTCTGTAAGAAATCACCAACAGGAAGATTTCAGAAAGGCCTGGAGAGACTTACATGAACTGATGCTGAGTGAAAAAAGCAGGGCCAAGAGATCATTATATACTTCAACAACAATACTATATGATGACCAATTCTGATGGACTTGGCCATCCTCAGCAATGTGATCAACCAAATCATTTCCAATGGAGCAGTAATGAACTGAACCAGCTACACCTAGTGAAAGAACTCTGGGAAATGACTAAGAACCATTACATTGAATTAACAATCCCCATATTTTTGCCCCACCTGCATTTTTGATTTCCTTCACAGGCTAATTGTACAATATTTCAAACTCTGATTCTTTTTGTAAAGCAAAATAACGGTTTGGTCATGTATACTTATTGTGTATCTAATTTATATTTTAATACATTTAACATCTACTGGTCATCTTGCCATCTGGGGGACGGGGTGGGGGAAAGAGGGGAAAAATTGGAACAAGAGGTTTGGCAATTGTCAATGCTGTAAAGTTACCCATACATATAACCTGTAAATAAAAGGCTATTAAATTAAAAAAAATAAATAAATAAAAAATAAAATGGAGTGATACATAGAAAGTAAAGGTAAAAAGCTGAAGCATAATAAATTATGCTTCAGCTAAAAAAAAAAAAGCAGGACTAGCAATTCTGATCTAAGATCAAACAAAAACAAAAATATTTGATTAAAAGAGATAAAAGGGAAACTAGATTTTGCAAAAGGGTACCATAGATTTTGAAGTAATATCAGTACTAAGTATATATACACCAGGTGGTATTGCATCCTAATTCCTAGAGAAGTTAACAGAGCCCCAGTGCCCCAGTTTAGTGCCCCAGTTTTCCCACATGTCCTCCAACATTCATCATTATATTTTCCTGTAATCTTAGTCAATCTGAGAAGTGTATAATGGTATCTCCAAGTTGTCTTTGCATTTCTCTGATCAATTGTGATTTAGAGAACTTTTTCATGTGACTAGAAATGATTTAAATGTCTTCATCTGAAAATTATCTGTTCATATCTGTTGACCATTTATCAATTGGAAATGCTTTGAATTGTTATAAATTTGAGGGAATTCTCTATGTATTTTAGAAATGAGGCCTTAATCAGATTCTGTATATGTAAAAATGTTTTCCTATTTTATTACTTCCTTTCTAATCTTGTCTGCATTAATTTTGTTTGTTCAAAAACTTTTTAGCTCAATATAATAAAAATTATCTGTTTGGTGTTCTATAATGAACTCCACTTCTTTGGTCATAAATTCCTTCCTTCTCTACAAATCTGAAAGATAACCTATCAAATGTTCTAATTTGCTTATAATATCACTCTTCATCCCTAGTCATGAATCTATCTCAATCTCATCTTGTTATATGGTGTTTGGTGTAGGTCGATGCCTATTTTCTGCCATAATATTTTCAAATTTCCCCAGCAGTTTTTGTCAAATAGTGAGTTCTTATCCCAAAAGCTGAGGTCTTTGGGCTTGTCAAACACTAGATTGCTATAGGCATTGGCTATTTTGTCCTGTAAATCTAGCCTATCCCACTGGTTGACTATTCTATTTCTTAGCCAGTATCAAATGGTTTTGATGACTTCTGCTTCACAATATAGTTTTAGATTTGGCACAGCTAGGCCACTTTCATTGGCATTTTTTTTATTAATTCCCTTGGCATTCTTGATCTTTTGTTCTTTCAGATGAACTTTGTAATTATTTTTTCTAGATCTGTAAAATAAATTCTTGGGAGTTTGCTTATTATGGCATTAAATAAGTAGATTAATTTAGGCAGTATAGTCATTTTTATTATTTTTGCTTGGCCTACACATGAACACTTGATATATTTCCAAGAGACTAGATGTGACTTTCTTTTATGGAAAGTGTTTTGTAATTGTGTTCATATGGTTCCTGACTTTGCCTTGGCAGACAGATCTCCAAATATTTTATACTAACAAAAGTTATTTTGATTTGAATTTCTCTTGGTGTCTCTTCCTGCTGGACTTTGTTGATAATATACAAAAATGCTGATGATTTATATGGATTTATTTTATATTGTGCAACTTTGCTAAAGTTGTGAATTATTTCTAGTAATTTGTTAGTTGATTCCTAGGATTCTCTAAATATGCTATCATGTCATATACGAAGAATGAAAATTTGATTTTCCCGTTACCTGCTCTCATTCTTTAATCTCTTTTTCTTTACTAATTGTCAAAGCCAACATTTCAAATACAATATTGAATAGTAACAGTGATAGTGTACAACCTTATTTTAACCCTGATGGTATTGGGAATGCTTCTAGTTTGTCTCTATTACATATAATGCTTGCTGAAAGTTTTAAATAGATGCTACTGATCATTTTAAGGAAAAGTCCATTTATATCTAAACTATCTAGTGTTTTCAATTGGAATTGGTGGTAGATTTTCTCAAATACTTTTTCTGCAACTATTGAGAAAATAATATGATTTTTGTTAGTTTTGTTACTGATGGAGTCAATTATGCTAATAGTTGTCCTAACATTGAAGCAGCCCTGCATGCCTGGTATAAATCCTAATTTATGGTTGTGTATTGTCCTGGAGATAACTTTGGCAAAACTATTTGCTAATATTTCATTTAAAATTTTTGCATCAATATTCATTATGTAATGCTGGAGAAATTGAGCAAGACAGAGATTAGAGAACAATTTAGTAGTTTATTAAATGGAGAGATTTACTGGGACCAAATGGATCTATGTTTGGTCCCAGGACTGAACGAGACTATCATCTCAAAGAATCAAGCACTGAATGTCTGAAAGCAAGACTCTTTTATAGGATAACAAAAACAATTACATAATTGGGGAGGGACCTGGATGGGGATAATCTAATGTGGGGGAGGCACCTGGGATGACATAATGGAGGGAGGTACTAGAGAGGTTACTGATCTTCTAATGATGTCTAAAATGGATAGACCTTTATCTTGTCAAACATTAAGAAGGAATGATTATAGCCTAAAGATATAAAACCTTTATCTTATCAAACATTAAGAGGGAGAGGTTATAACCTGAAGCAGAGTAACTAAATAGGACAATTGGGAAACTGGGTCAGGACATTAAAAGGGAACTGTGGCATAACAATTAGAAAAATTGGGTCTATAATTTTCTTTCTCTGACTTACCTAGTTTACTTTCCTACCTAGTTTAAGTGTAAGCACCATATCTGTGTGATAAAAGAAATTTGGTAGGACTCCTTCTCTCCCTATTTTTTTCAAATAGTTTATATAGTATTGGGATTAATTTTTCTTTAAATGTTTGATAGACCTCACATGTAAATCCAGGTAGCCCTGAAGATTTTTTTCTTAGGGACTTGATTAATAGCTTGTTCTATTTCTTTTTCTAATATGGGACTATTTAATTAATTTCTTTTTTTTTAAGTTGAAAGACGTTTTTATTTTATTTTACTTGGATATGTAGTCAAGATATACAAAACCATATACTTGAACATACAACAAAATATAATTCACCTCTGTGTACGTTCTCTTTTTTTATGTCGTTCAGCGTTTCTGACCTACATCACAGAGATTAATCCTGTATGGGAAAAAAAACTAGTCCAAAATGATCTCTAAACCAATCAACCATCTCTTTACTGAGTTCCTATTTTGCCCTTTTCATTGTAGAGGGCATAGATAAATTGCATTGTCTACTTCCTTTAAAAAAATTACAGTCTATTTAAGATAAGATAAATACACACAAAGAAAAAGCAAATTATGTAAGACAGTATATAGTGAAGTGTTTTGTTTTGTTGTTTTTTTTTAAATTTTTTTATTATTTATTTAATAGCCCTTTATTTACAGGTTATATGCATGGGTAACTTTACAGCATTAACAATTGCCGAACCTCTTGTTCCAATTTTTCACCTCTTACTCCCCACCCCCTCCCCCAGATGGCAGGATAACCAGTAGATGTTGAATATATTAAAATATAAATTAGATACACAATAAGTATACATGACCATGCTGTACAAAAAGAATCAGACTGAAATATTGTACAATTAGCTTGTGAAGGAAATCAAAAATGCAGGTGGGCATAAATATAGGGATTGGGAGTTCAATGTAATGATTTTTAATCATCTCCCAGAGTTCTTTCTCTGGGCATAGCTGGTTCAGTTCATTACTGCTCAATTGGAAATGATTTGGTTGATCTCCTTGCTGAGGATGGCCAGGTCCATCAGAACTGGTCATCATATAGTATTGTTGTTGAAGTATATAATGATCTCCTGGTCCTGCTCATTTCACTCAGCATCAGTTCATGTTAGTCTCTGCAGGCCTTTCTGAAATCATCCTGTTGGTCATTTCTTACAGAACAATAATATTCCATAATATTCATATACCACAATTTATTCAGCCATTCTCCAACTGATGGGCATCCATTCAGTTTCCAGTTTCTAGCCACTACAAAGAGGGCTGCCACAAACATTCGTGCACATACAGGTCCCTTTCCCTTCTTTATGATCTCTTTGGGATATAAGCCCAGTAGTAACATTGCTGGATCAAAGGGTATGCACAGTTTGATAACTTTTTGAGCATAGTTCCAAACTACTCTCCAGAATGGTTGGATTCGTTCACAACTCCACGAACAATGCATCAGTGTCCCAGTTTTCCCGCATCCCCTCCAACAATCATCATTATTTTTTTCTGTCATCTTAGCCAATGTGACAGGTGTGTAATGGTATCTTAGAGTTGTCTTAATTTGCATTTCTCTGATTAATAATGACTTGGAGCATCTTTTCATATGACTAGAAATAGTTTCAATTTCTTCATCTGAGAATTGTCTGTTCATATCCTTTGACCATTTTTCAATTGGAGAATGGCTTGATTTTTTATAAATTAGAGTTAATTCTCTATATATTTTGGAAATGAGGCCTTTATCAGAACCTTTGACTGTAAAAATATTTTCCCAGTTTATTGGTTCCCTTCTAATCTTGTCTGCATTAGTTTTGTTTGTACAAAAACTGTTCAGTTTGGTATAATCGAAATTTTCTATTTTGTGATCAGTAATGATCTCTAGTTCTTCTTTGGTCATAAAGTCCTTCCCCTTCCACAGGTCTGAGAGGTAAACTATCCTGTGTTCCTCTAATTTATTAATAATTTCATTCTTTATGCCTAGGTCATGAACCCATTTTGACTTTATCTTGGTGTATGGTGTTAAGTGTGGATCAATGCCTAGTTTCTGCCATATTAGTTTCCAATTTTCCCAGCAATTTTTATCAAACAGTAAGTTCTTATCCCAAAAGCTGGGATCTTTGGGTTTGTCAAAGACTAGGTTGCTATATTTGTTGACTGTTTTATCCCTTGAACCTAACCTATTCCATTGATCAACTAATCTATTCCTTAGCCAATGCCAAATGGTTTTGGTAACTGCTGCTCTATAATATAGTTTTAGATCTAGTACAGCTAAGCCACCTTCATTTTATTTTTTTATAGTAAAGTGTTAAATTACATGGTATATATTATGAATATCATACACATAAAATGTTCTCTACCAAAGAAATCCACTAATGATTCATTGTGATGTGGAGGCAGCCTGAATTCTTAAAGGCTATGCCAAGAGATCATGAGGTCTTTCCAATCCTACTAAATTGGAAATTTTTGTTTGTTTGTTTGTTTTTAATTATAATAACTTTTTATTGACAGAACCCATCCAGGGTAGTTTTTTTACAACATTATCCCTTGCACTCACTTCTGTTCTTATTTTTCTCCTCACTCCCTCCACTCCTTCCCCTAGATAGCAAGCAGTCCTATGTATGTTGAATATGTCCTAGATACAATATATGTGTGCAGAACCAAACAGTTCTCTTGTTGCACAGAGAGAATTGGATTCAGAAGGTAAAAATAACCTGGGAAGAAAAACAAAAATCAAACAGTTTACATTCATTTCCCAGTGTGCTTTCTTTGAGTGTAGCTGCTTCTGCTCATCACTGATCAATTGAAACTAAATTAGGTCTCTTTGTCAAAGAAAGCCACTTCCATCAGAATACATCTTCATACAGTATCGTTTTTGAAGTATATAATGATCTCCTGGTTCTGCTCATTTCATTTAGCATCAGTTCATGTAAGTCTCTCCAAGCCTCTCTGTATTCATCCTGCTGGTCATTTCTTACAGAACAATAATATTCCATAACATTCATATATCACAATTTACCCAACCATTCTCCAATTGATGGACATCCATTCTTTTTCCAGTTTCTAGCCACTACAAGCAGACTGCCACAAATATTTTTGTGCATACAGGTCCCTTTCCCTTCTTTAGTATCTCCTTGGGATATAAGACCAGTAGTAGCACTGATGGGTCAAAGGGTATGCAAAGTTTCATAACTTTTTGGGCATAATTCCAGATTGCTCTCGAGAATGGTTGGATTAGTTCACAACTCCACCAACAATGCATCAGTGTCCCAGTTTTCCCGCATCCCCTCCAACAATCATCATTATTTTTTCCTGTCAACTTAGCCAATCTGACAGGTGTGTAGTGGTATCTCAGAGTTGTCTTAATTTTCATTTCTCTGATTAATAGTGATTTGGAACACTCTTTCATATGAGTGGTAACACTTTCAATTTCTTCATCTGAAAATTGTCTGTTCATATCCTTTGACCATTTATCAATTGGAAAATGGCTTGGTTTCTTATAAATTAGAGTCAATTCTCTATATATTTTGGATATAGGGCCTTTATGAGAACCTTTAACTGTGAAGATGTTTTCCCAGTTTGTTGCTATCCTTCTAATCTTGTTTGCATTAGTTTTGTTTGTACAAAAGCTTTTTAATTTGATGTAATCAAAATATTCTATTTTGTGATTAATAATGGTCTCTAGTTCATCTTTGGTCACAAATTTCTTCCTCCTCCACAGGTCTGAGAGATAAACTATCCTATGTTCCTCTAATTTATTTATAATCTCGTTCTTTATGCCTAAATCATGGACCCATTTTGATTTTATCTTGGTATACAGTGTTAAGTGTGGGCCCATGCCTAATTTCTGCTATACTAGTTTCCAGTTATCCCAGCAGTTTTTTCAAATAATGAATTCTTATCCCAAAAGTTAGGATCTTTGAGTGTGTCAAACACTAGATTGCTATAGTTGACTATTCTTTCTTGTGAACCTAACCTGTTCCACTGATCAACTAATCTATTTCTTAGCCAATACCAAATGGTTTTGGTGACTACTATTTTATAATATAGTTTTAGATCAGGTACAATTAGGCCACCTTCATATGCTTTTTGTTCATTAATTCCCTTGAGATTCTTGACCTTTTATTATTCCTTATGAATTTTGTTGTTATTTTTTTCTAGATCATTAAAATATTTTCGTGGAAGTCTGATTTGTATAGCTTTAAATAAATAGATTAGTTTAGGTAGTATTGTCATTTTTATTATATTTGCTTGGCCTATCCAAGAACACTTAATATTTTTCCAATTATTTACATCTGACTTTATTTGTGTGGAAAGTTTCTTGTAATTTTGCTCATATAATTCCTGACTTTCCTTTGGTAGATAGATTCCCAAATATTTTATGCTGTTGACAGTTTTTTTGAATGGAATTTCTCTTTGTATCTCTTGCTGTTGGATTTTGTTGGTGATGTATAAAAATTTTGAGGATTTATGGGGATTTATTTTATACTCTGCAACTTTGCTAAAGTTATGAATTATTTCTAATAGCTTTTTAGTAGAATCTCTGGGGTTCTCTAAGTATATCATCATATCATCTGCAAAGAGTGATAGCTTGATTTCCTCATTGCCTACTTTTATTCCTTTAATCTCTTTCTCCACTCTTATTGCGGAGGCTAGTGTTTCTAATACAATATTGAATAATAATGGTGTTAGTGGGCAACCTTGCTTCACTCCAGATCTTACTGTGAAAGGTTCCAGTTTTTCCTCAATGCATATTATTCTTATTGACAGTTTTAAATATATGCTCCTGACTATTTTAAGAAAAAGTCCATTTATTCTTATACTCTCAAGTGTTTTTTATTAGGAATGGATGTTGGATTTTATCAAATGCTTTTACTGCATCTATTGAGATAATCATATGGTTTTTGTTAGTTGGTTATTGATATAGTCAATTATGCTAATAGTTTTCCTAATATTGAACCAGCCCTGCTTTCCTGGTATAAATCCTACTTGGTCATAGTGTATTATCCTGCAGATGATTTTCTTTAATATTTTTGATAATATTTTGTTTAAGATTTTAGCATCAATATTCATTAGGGAGATTGGTATATAATTTTCTTTCTCTGTTTTCAGCCTACCTGGTTTAAGTATCAGTACCATGTCTGTGTCATAAAAGGAGTTTGGTAGGACTCCTTCAATCCTTATTTTTTCAAATAGTTTGTATAGCATTGGAGTTAATTGTTCTCTCTCTTTAAATGTTTGGTACAATTCACTTGTAAATCCATCTGGTCCTAGGGATTTTTTCTTAGGGAGTTGGTTAATAGCTTGTTCTTTTTCTAAGATGTAACTCTTTGGGATATTTACTTCTTCCTCTGTTAATCTGGGCAAGCTATATTTTTGAAGGTATTCTTCCATTTCATTTAAGTTGTCAAATTTATTGGCATAAATTTGGGCAAAGAAATTCCTAATTATTGCTCTAATTTCCTCTTCATTAGTGGCGAATTCTCCCTTTTCATTTTTAAGACTAACAATTTGATTTTCTTCTTTCCTTTTTTTAATCAGATTTACTAAGAGTTTGTCAATTTTGTTGGTTTTTTCATAGAACCAACTTTTAGTTTTATTAATTAATTCCAAGAAAGTATTTCACATTTTTCTCCATTGTTTGATTTGTTTGGTTTTGCTTGACTGATTCTTGTTGTCTCCACAAGTCATTCAATTACATTTGTTCTATTCTGATTTTCAATGAAGTGTTTTCTTCACTCACTTTTTAAAATATCTTTTTCTAATTGTCCAATTGTGTTGTTTTGTTCTATGGAATTTTTTTCCATTTCACCAATTTCATTTTTTAGAGAGTTCTTTTCTGTTTCCAGTTCACTAATCCTATTTTTCAAGGATTTGATTTCTTTATCCATTCTGTCTTTAAGTGAGTGGGATGACTTCTCCAGACTCTCTTGCCAAGCCTCCCTCTCGTTTTCCCATTTTTCTTCTAGCTCTCTTGTGAGAGCCTTTTTAATTTCT
Organism: Sarcophilus harrisii; assembly: GCF_902635505.1. NCBI lineage: Eukaryota > Metazoa > Chordata > Mammalia > Dasyuromorphia > Dasyuridae > Sarcophilus > Sarcophilus harrisii. The sequence continues at coordinate 275,153,019 of NC_045427.1, read as the reverse complement.
TCTATGAGATTCATCTGTGCTGAGGAACAGATGATCTCCTCCTGGAGATAGTCTGTTTTTAGTCTCCTAAAAACAGTTTAGAGTCTGCTCTCTGTATAAACCCTGTCAATCATTAAGGTCCTTTTCAATTGTTTGCTTATTTTGTCAGAGAAGAATCAGAGACAAACTAGCAAAGAAAAAAAGAAAAAAAAAAAAACCCAAATGGAATCTGCTTTTTTGGGGGGAGGGGCTTCATGGTGTTACTGAGCTTCCTCTACAGACTGCAGGGCGGGGGTAGGGGGGAATCAGCAAGGCACTTTCAGGATTATGCTGGGCCTGTACTCCAAGACTCTGAGAGCATGCTGAGATGCTGTGGGGGAGGGGTGTCCAGGTCCCAAGAAACTCCAGCTGTTTGGAGTTGTATTCTTCACCCCCCCATGGTTTTAGCTTCTTTGCTTTGCTACTGACTTGCTGCCAGGGCAAAGTTTCCAATTCTGTAGCAAAGCTCTTCCAGCAGAGATGGCTGAGATCACACCCCACCCCCCTCCAGTCTGCTCGGCTGTGAGCTGCCTGCAGAGCTGGTGCTGCCGCTGCCCTCAGCCTGTGCCCGATCTAAAACTGTTCTGTCCTTGAGCAAAAATTGACCTTTCCTGTCGAATCTCAAGGATGTCTTCTCTTGGTAAGTATTTGTGTTTGTTTTTTTTTTTTTTTTTTTTCAGTCAGGCATTAATTCAGAGGTTTGTAATGAGATGAATTCTGAGAGCTTACACAGCTTATACAGCTGTATGCCTCCTCTCTGCCTTCTTGCCTGGAAGTCCTGAATTGTTTTTCCTAAAAGATATTTCATATTATCTATTATCTTCTTTTTCATTTTTTTTTTGTTTTGTTTGACTGATTCTTGAAATCTTATTGTGTCATTCATTTCTATTTGTTTAATTTTTTTTTTTTAGTGTATTATTTTCTTCAGTTACCTTTGTTAGCTCCTTTTGCAATTGGCCAATTAATTTTTTTATTGCATTCTTTTATCCATTCTTTCAATTTCTCCTTGCAATGATCTCATTTCATTTCCCCATTTTTCTTCTAATATTTCTTCTAATTCTCTTTTTAAAACCTTTATGCAATTTTTGAAGAAACTTTGTAAAAGCTATCTTATGTCTCTCTTTGGGGCTTCTTCTGGAGCTGCTTTGCCTTTAAAAACCTCAGGATTTGAGGTCTGTTCTCACCCTTCATAAAACTGTCTATGGTGAGAGTTCTTTTTTTGTTTTTTATTTATTTTTAAGGCTTGAGTTCTGTTCAATGCAAAGTAGTGACAGCTGCTTTAATTTGCCCTTGGGTGGTTCTGCTGATTAATTTCTGATGCTCTGGAGTTTTTCCAAAGCTCAGTGGTTTACAATTTGTCTTTAGTAGCAAATCTACCAAACCATCTGCTTGCAACCAGGACAGAGTAGCCTAAGAGCCTTACAGAAGATTTCTAGGTGTATGCAACTGCAATGCTCTGACTTACCACCCCAGCTCCTTGCCCCATCTCCCTGTGCTGCAGTCTTGGGTTCTGCACTGTCACCCTACCCGATTGAAACAGATCTGTTCTGAATTCTTCTAAGATTTCTCCTTCTAGAAATGTTCTGTATGCCAAATATTTGTGGATTCTTTGACTTCAAATCAGTTTAGAAGTTTAATCTGCTGTTGGTTTGAGAGAAGGTTAGAAGAGGTTACAAAGAATATTGTCTGTTTTCTACCATCTTGGCTCTGCCCCTGGAAGTCAGTAAGAAAAACATAATTAGCCATATCAATGAAAGCATAATTAAGTATATCAATAACCAATTTAACAAAAAAAAATGATCATCTCAATAGACACAGAAAAAGCACTTGATAAAATCCAACATCCATTCCTACTAAAAACACTAGAAAGTAAAGGAATAAATGGATTTACCTTTAAAATAGTCAGTAGCATCTATCTGAAAATATCAGTAGGCATCATATGTAATGGGGATAAACTGGAACCATTCTCAATAATATCAGAGGTGAAACAAGGTTGCCCACTATCACTATTACTATTCAGTATTGTATTAGAAATGCTAGCTTTGGCAAAAAGAGAAGAAAAAGACATTAAAGGAATTAGAGTAGGTAATGAGGCAACTAAATTATCACTCTTTGCAGATGATATGATGGTATGCTTAGAGAAACCTAGAGAATCAACTAAAAGCTATTAGAAATAATCTACAACTTTAGCAAAGTTGCCAGATATAAAATAAATCCAAATAAATCATCAGCATTTTTTTATATCACTAACAAAATCCAACAGCAAGTGGAGAAAGAAATTCCATTTAAAATAATTGTCAATAGTATAAATGCTAACAGAAAGGCAGGAGCTATATAAGCAAAACTACAAAACACTTTCCACACAAATAGTTAGATCTAAACAAATGGAGAACCATCAAGTACTCTTGGATAGTTGGAGCAAATATATTAAAGATGACAATACTGCCAAAACTAATTCATTTATTTAATGTTATAACAATCAAACTCTGAAGAAACTATTTTACTGACCTAGAAAAAATAATAACAAAATTTATCTGGAAGACCAAAAGGCAAGAATTTCAAAGGAATAATGAAAAAAAAAGGCAAATGAAGGTGGCCTACCTGTACCAGATCTAAAACTATATTATAAAATAGCAGTCATCAAAATTATGTAGTACTAGCTAAGAAATAGAGTAGTTGATCAGTAGAATTGGTTAGGTTCACAGCATAAAGTAGCAAAAAATTATAGTGATCTAGTGTTTGACAAATCCAAAGCCCCCAGCTTTTGGTATAAGAACTCAGTATTTTACAAAAACTGCTGGGAAAATTGGAAACTAGTATGATGGAAACTAGGCATTGACCAAAGCCTAACACCATATATCAAGATAAGGTTGAAATGGGTTCATGATCCAGATGCAAAGAATGATATTATAAACAAATTAGGATAGTTTACCTCTCAGATCTGTAGAGGAGGAAAGAATTTGTGACCAAAGAAGAACTAGGGATCATTATTGTTCACAAAATAGATAATTTTGATTATGTTAAGTTTAAAAAACTGTACAAAGAAAGCTAATACAGACAAGATTAGAAAGGAAGCACAGGAGTCCCTTCTTTTTGGACCTACCTGCTCTCATCAGGAAACAGCCTGTTTTCCAGGACTAATAATTTGTTTTCTGTACTAGGATTTCAGATTGCTACACTGGTTTGTTCTCCTACTGAGCTAGGACTAAGCTAGGATCTCTATTATGTCTGGAACTAAGAATTTTAGTTTTCAGGCAATGTCTGGGAAAGAGGACTTTCCCTTGAGTTAAAGCATCAAAGAGGAGGAAGTGTGTTCTGACACACTGTGAGATTCCCAAGCTGTTAAGTATTGTCTACTATTTGGAATGAAAAGCAAGGGTCCAAGGAAGTAGCCACTAGATGAAGGAAGAATGCCCAGTTATGCATGCCCATTAAGTTTTAGAAATCTGATTAAAATCCCAATCCCAATAGTATTGCCTCAGATATAACTGTTCTCTACCACATATTAAACCATAAGGACTTCTTTATCTCTTTCTGAGCCTGTGGCATTTCCAATAAGTCTGTTCATTTTTAAGTTATAGTATTCAAAGTTACCAGGATCACTTTAGCTTTTAACCTCAAAGCTAACCCACTCCATGATATACGGCATTACTGTTGGAATTTTTACAAATTATTAAGTCATTAGAGTTGATAGAGACAATAATTATCTAATTTAGGATGGTTCAGTATGATTAATATGATCTTATGAGATGTTATGGGCCAGAACTTGAAACAAGGTACTAAGTATAACTGATAGAAACAATGCTTGTGTTCACACCTTTAGAGAGCTCTTATAAGCAAGAAGTATTTAAGTACTCATTGGAGTTCACACATTTGGGAGATTTTAGGGTTTAGTATGAGATATCTGAATTCACACCTCCCTTAAAGCTTTTAGGGTCAGAGAGCACTCTGGAAGAAACACATAATCCCATTCTCTCAGAGGAGGAGTTAACCTTTGGGAGATCATATATATAGAGGAAGCTCTTAGAGCTTCAAGGAAATTACTTTGGAACATTGACTGGGGTCAGAGAGGAGGAGCACTCTGGGAGGAAGCCCACAAGCCCTCTCTCCGAGGCAAGAGAGATTCATTTTCATCTTCCACCTTGATGCTGGCTGGAGGCTGAAGGAACAGATGCAGAAGCAAAGGACACATTACGCTCTTACTTCCACACCTGAGATATGTTAATTTTTTTTAGCATTTGATTACATTTTAGAGGATGTCTGCTGTCAAAACCATATAGAAACTAATCCACCAAATATATAGAGATGTAACATGATATTGTAAATAAAAAAGCTAACATGATATTGTAAATAAAAAAGCTCATCTTCAAGTCAGGAAAACCTGGAGACAGATTTCATATCAGACATCTACTGATTGTCTAGTCTGTAATATGGGGCAAGTAACAGTCTTTCAATCATTTAGGCAACTAGGGAGTTATATGGTACATTCCCTAGAATTCTAGGCTAAAAGTCAAAAAGAACAGAATACTTTTAAATTTAGTCTCAAATACTTATGTCTTGTCACTTGGGCAGTTCATTTAACCTCTGTCTGCTTCATTATCTTCAAGTATAAAATATGAACAATTACAGTATCTTTAAGAGTTATTGTCATGCTCAGTTGAGATATTTGTACCTAACACTTAGCAGAGTACCTGGAATATAGCAAGTACTAAATAAATGTTTATTACCTCCCTCTAAGAAACTAAGTTGTAGAAGGCCACAGATAGTGGGGGAACTCTGAGTAAGGTATAAGACCCTTTTAGCCCAGAGGAAACCCCCTGATAATATCTGTTTAGCTCCCCACCTCCTTTTGGTGTTAACACCTTTTCCTGAGAAGTCAAGGAGGGCATGACACCTGTGTTCTACTTGAAGCAAGGGATACATATGGCAGGGTGCTTATAGTTAGCACTTACTCAGTGTAATTGATGACATAATGGTTCTCTAGTGGGCACATACTTAGTGTGATGTAATGATGTAATCAAACTGAGATATTTAGGGCTGAGAAGACTGGAAATGACATACTCCATAAACAGACATAAACAGACTCCATCTTAGATCATCCATCCTGGTGGCTTTCCTGCCTACTGCACCCCTCCACAAAGATCAAGGCTGGCCCCAAGATCCTCCAGAGAGCTAGTCTGAACATTAGGTTAAATTGTAGAGAAAATATGGATGATTTTTGATAGAGGAAATTTTCTTTCTAATAATAAATTACAGTAAGAAAATAATTCATCTGTTACATATACCTATATTTCTTTATATACATATATAGATATATAAACATATATAAAAAAGGAGAGAGAGGAATGGAGAGGGGGAAAGAGAAAAAGAAGGGAAAAGAGAGAGGGAGGGTGGTTTGCATAGACATTGCTGGAGTGGCACCTGAACATACATGGGAAAATAGATCTCCAAAAGTTTCCATGATCCAATTATAATAGGAACAATTATGGGCTAAGAGTGGAACTAGCTTCAAAGATCACTTAGCCTAACTGTCTCATTTTACAGATGAGGAAACTGAGACCCAGAGAATTTAAATGACTTGCCTAAAGTTATACAGGTAGTAAAAAATAAAATCTGAATTTGAACTCAAATCTTCTAATTCTAAATGTATTTATTTTTCCACTCTGTCTTTCTGACATCATTCTTTTTCATTCAATTTATCTGGTTGCTACTTGTACAAAATGTGGTGATTTTAAACTTAATCAGCTCCACATAAATTAAAGTAATTGCTTTAAGCTCTCTTTCATTAGCTACTTGTATTCTGTGTACTGTACAGGATGCCTCTATCTTCTATTTTGTTTTTTAATACAATTTTAATGATTTATAGATAAAACATAAGATAAGTTTGTGTTTAATTTTAGTCATGTTTGTTTTGATGCCAAATTAGTGAGGATTTTTAAAAAGAGATTTTAGTTGCAATATCTTTTTAGAACCTAAATTAGGTTGTTTTCTTTTTTAATTTGGCTTTATTCTTAGTTAAGCCCTTTTAAGACAGTATTAGCTTACTTTTTTCCTAGAGGGTTTGAGGGTTTTTCTTCTCAATATGATCATAGAACATTTTTCTTATTTTCTTATTGCTAGAAAAGAGTCAATGTCTAAAATCCATGACAAGAAATACTTGGTTTTTCAAATGTTATATTTAAAAAAGTATTGTTGAATTATATTACTTTTTAATATACTGAATCAGATTTTCCCAAAGATAAACTATTCCATAATTGTAATTGTCATTTTCAGGGTTTTTTTCCCGAACATTTACTAGATGGCTTAGTAAATCATTGTTTTACTGTATTATAAAATGAATATCATTTCAAATTTTCTAACTTTCAAAAGGTCTTGTTTTCATGATTTTAATTGTTTTCTCAACTTATTTCATCTTTTCTTCATACCCCTATAACATAATGGATCTCTAAAGAATACTTCTGTTAACAACCTGACCTCTGCAGAGTATATTTGGAGGATAAATGATCATTGAATTCAGTATACCTTTTAACTTGTACTAGGAATACAGTTCCTCCTGGATCTGCCTTCCTGACCCTTTGGACAATTTTATGATTCTTATATAAGAACCCTGGCTTTCTGTCCAACCTTGGGACAAATTCCCTGATCTTTCCACACTGAGAATAGATCTTCTGACCATACTTGGATCATAATGTTGACCTTATTCACTGCATTTTATGGGCGAATCTTTCTTACTGGCATCATTTGCATTAACAAGCCATTTTATTTGATTGCTTTGTCTCGTTTCCTGATCTATAGCCATTGCACACATCTCATGTTGTATATGTAGAATATGAACCACAATCTTTTTATTATTACTACTTGATGTTTTCTCCTAATATAAAAGTGCTTATACCTTTACAAAATGTTAAGCAAACTGTTACTGGGTAAAAGTGTCACTGTAATTAATATAAAAGAACAATAACATCCTAAGAAGAGAAATTCAGTACATCAACTAATTTAACATTTATTAAAAATTTATTATGAACAGGACAACATAGGAACTGGGGGCATAGAATTAGAACTCAGGCAGTTCCAGCCCTTAAGGAATTAGAATTGTAATGGAAAGCATGCAAAATGAACACAAAAATGTTTTGCATAAGGAAGGTTGAGTAGAGAGTGCATGATAAACTTGGGGTGGGAGAGAAGACATTACTGAAGTTGTATTTGAGCTGAAATTTCTGGGATCATGTGAATTCTGAAAGGCAGAGATGAAGTAGAAGTACCTAACAGACTTGAGAGAATGCACATAGATAAGAAGTGGAATGGCAAATTCAGGAAATAACAAGTAGAACAGATTGGTTGGAACAGAGAATTCATGAAAAGAAGTCATTTAAAATTAGCTGAAGAAAGCAGGTTTTAATATGATGGCAGGTGCCCTTAAACACCAAGCTAAGAAGTTTATATTTATCTTAAAGACAACATGGTACAAATGCAACTTATTCAGCAGGAAAGAGGAATGGTCACACATTTCGAATAGAAATATTATTTTGGAAAAGGTGGTTTTTGCCCCCAGGAAATTGTAACTATGCGTCATTGCCTCATATAACTGTCACTGCCTCGGCTAACTGATAGATGACACAAAACTGTGAGATATAATTAACTGCATGACATTTGAAATATCTTGAATAGCCATAACACTAGTTTAAATCTGTTCATATTAAACTTAACAAGGATAAATGTTAAGTATTATAGAAGACTTAAGAAAACGGACTTCACAAATGAAATTTTGGGAAAGCATAATTAGCAATTTAAAATATTTAGAATTATTAGTAAAGTGTAAATTCAACAAATATTTACAGTAGAATATAAGTCTGATAAAATGGAATGAGTGTAAAAAGAAGTCAAGGATAAAATGAACTTTATTTGTGATCAAACATGCAAACTAGAAGTAGAATATGAAAGAGACCAAGACTAGTAGGATTGAGCTAGACTAGAATGAGAACAGTTAAGGCAATGTAACAAACAAAAAGAACATTTATTCCAGAAATAAATATCATTTAACTTACCAATTAATCAACAAAAATGCATTTATTAAATGCCTGATATGTGTCAGGTAGTGTATTAAGTGTAGTTGTACAAAGACAAAATTTAAATAGTGTCTGCTCTCAAAGCGCTTATCTTCTATCAAGAAAAAAAAGCATAATTCTTATTCAGGAAGTCGAAGGTACCAATTTTCAAGGCATACATATCAAATTATACTCAAAACAGAAGAGTACCCCTAAGAGAAAAGAAAATTAATTCTTTTCCATTCCATTAAATCTTTCTTTTCTTTGTGTAAATCTTAATAAATTTCTTCTTAGTATCATATTTTAATTGTATATTTATCTATATGTCTTGTTCTGAAGATACTTCTCTTGTTTCTCCCAAATAATTACAACAAAATCAAAGAAATAGGAAGGATACATTCAATTCTGTTCTTCTCAATTATTTTCTATTTTTTTTTCTAATTTTTTTTCCCAAGGCAACATACAAAAGTGATAAATTTCTTTATGATTACTTCAGTATACACTGTTTTTTTGGTTTATTCATCTATCATATCAGCCTCTTTAGCAATAATACAGATTGAACATCATTATCTAATTACTGCTTGCATTTTCCATCTTTAATAACAAAGTTCTTCTTTCATGCTCTACTATTCAGTGCTTAACACAGCTTTAGACATTTATTAGGCACTTAATAAATAGGTATTGAATTAAATATGACTTACTATGAATCATGATCACATTCTTGTAATGCTCACATATTTATTATCTTACACTCAGTTTTTCTGAGTCAGGATTTTTATTTGTTTACTTCTTTTGTTATTGTTGTCTTGTTTTTCTTTTTGGTCATCAGTACTTCTAAATATTGATTTTTCTAGAGATATAATCTAAAATTTGGGTGAAATTTTCTCTTGTTTCTAATATGTCACTATGATAAGAAGTGAATAGAGATATAATACTTGGAGTCAAAAGTTCTGAATTCAAAACCTTTTTGTCATATGCTACTTGTATGATTTTAAATGTCATTTAACTTCTCCACCTCAGTACCCATTCTAATTTTTAAAGTGGAGTTAAATGGCCTCTAAAAGCCTGTCTAGCACTAAGTCTATGATTCTATGAAGCTTATATATCTAGAAGCTATTCTCAAGAATGTTATTGAAGAGTCCTTCCTATAAAAACATCCATAAATAACTTCTACATTTAGGTAAATAGGCTGATGTCATAGTTTTAGAAAATATCTTACAGACTAAAGTGTCAGCAACACTATCATATCATAACAATCAATAGCATCAGGTCCCAAACATCAATTCATAATTGCACTATCTACAACTCCTACAAATTATGAAACTTCTTAAGTGATTGAGACCTACAAAAAGTACTTCTCTGATTCATTGACTAAACAATTGATCTCCATGCGTGTGGCAAATCCTATAAAACTTTGGTTCTTGCAAAGCTTTCCATTATGTCTATCTGTTGTTTTAGACCAACAATTCAATAACCTAGAAATTAATAGCATAAAGTAAAAGATGTCAAACTATCTGAAAATTGTGATACCTGACAATCCCATGAGGATATTTGAACAAGTTACTTAAGTGAATTAGAAAATGAGCCGAGGCTTTGTTTTTGAAAATTTTGGACATGTTCCTGGATGACCTCTAAAAGACAAATGGAAAATTTGAGAATGAGTACAGATTTGGAATAGCTTTGTAGAATGAGAATCTTATACCTATGTGACAGGGCAACCAGGGAAGGAGATTTCTCTTCTCACTCCTTTTCAGATGTATTAACTACCAATATAGATATTCCTCTATTAGAATATACTTTATTCTGTAGTTCAAGAGTTCATTCCTTCAGAAGAATGCATGCAGGAATGACTAGATGCTTATAAACAATCTTTTGACAGACCTGAAATCATGGAGGTAGTTACTCAAAAAAGGTAGTATAAAAGAGAAACAAAAATATATTCACAATAGGATTAATACAGGTAACAAAAAGTCAAACCACAGAGAGAAATCGATAAGATGAAAAGAGTATCAAGGTGCTTATAATGATAGAAACACTAGTTGTTTTGACAGCAGGTACATGTGTTCCTCCCTTCAATTTTGTGCTTATTCTTTTCATGGATGCTGAGCACAATTGTTGGAAGTATATGTCCTAATTTTATTGAAGGAGCATTTTGTAGAGGATCTGCCTTACATTCAAAGTATGAAAAAGTTTGCAGAAGCTACCAAGCACCCTTAGTAGCCTACTGTTATTAATTATTCTTTCTTTTGTTTTCATCCTTAAAATCAAGTAAAGATTTCCTTCAGTCATTTCCTAGTAGGACTATTTGATCCCAGAGCATCTAGTATCATAAATAAGATTTTTAAGTTACGCTTTATTAACTAACCATGAATAAATCAGAAAATATTACTTCCCTATTGTCTTATTCCCCAAAACAATTGTTTCATTCAAAGATCCCAAAATGTGAATCTATAACTGAAGAAACAGATTACATCTTGTACTCCACAAATCATCATCCTGAAATCTCATAAAAGAAAGAATATTTCTTCATTTCAGACTTTTCCTAAAGAAAAGAGGAAATGAGAAAATACATGAAGAAGTGCTATGTCATATACCAAATCCAGACATATTTGGAAGGCTCCACTCCAGTATTTGCCCTCCGTGATTATCTCAAAATTATTATATTGAATATATTATCGTGTGTGTTTGGGTTTATAAGATTATAATCGCCTTGAGGGTTTGGGACTGTTCTTTATTTATTTTGTGCTTAGGAGTGTTTGGTGTATAGTAGATACTTAATAAATAATTATTTACTTGACTTAATGAAGAGGTCTTTTATGTCTGCCTCCTTTTCCTTTACTTATTAAAGACAATGTATTATGACACAATGACTTATTTGAAAAGACTTGTAGGCAAATTCAAGTTTAGGTGGGAAAAAAGTGATTAACTCCTCTTCTTTTTTAAATTTCTTGAAATCTATCATTGCAATTATTGGCATGAGTATATATAATCTCTTCATCATAAAAGAAGGCTTTCAAAACTTCCAGTATAGCCAGGCAACAGCTGAATACCATTCTGAAAGGTGGGAACCCTGAGGTAACTAGGGTTGTTTAAGCAGATTCACTTCCTTGATTATTTTCATTTGGTTCTAAACCCTTCTCTACATTGTCAAATTTATTCATTTTCTTCCTCTTTTTAATGTTTTTTGCCCCAATTTCCTGAGGATTCAACTAACCTTTTAAGCTGGTGTTGCCCATGAACTTGAGGAGTACTTTCTTAAATCCATTTACAATAGTTCTTAACCTTTATTTGTGTTATGGGCTCTTTTGACAAGCTAGGATAGTTTATGGACCCTTTCTCAGTATCATATTTTAAATGTACAAAATAAAATTCATGGGATTAAAAAGGAAACTAATAATGTAGTTAGCAAAAAAGTCACAGATTCTAGTTTAAGAAGCTCTTAATAACAGTTGAAAAAAAGCAACAATAAAAACTGATTGAATTATAAATAACTTGATGAAAGAAAGTCAGCACTGAATGATATGTTGTTTGTGGCATTTCTCCTATTAACCCACTTCAGGCAAGAGATGAGTCAAAGCAAAATTTAAGGCATTTTAATTCCAAGTAATTACTCATGACCAAGACCCTTCCCAGAGTCAACTGTTCTAGCATGAAAAGAAAGGGGGAAAACATAAAGAACACTGAAATAATTAATTAAACTAGATAAAGATAAATCCAAATATGAAGTCATGGTTTCTCTTGGTAATCCACGTCTGTCCACATCAATAACTCCTAACACAATAGCCCATTGAAAACAACTTCATTCTCAAAGTTTTCTTTCATTTATAATTTTAAGTCAATCATCAACAAGTACTGTATTATAATTAAAGAAAGATTTGTTGCCATTAATTCTTACACATTCTATATGTTACCCATGAAGGAAAGTGTTCAGTTATATTATAACAGCTGGCTCTGTAACCTTGCTTTCAGTCACTGTAAATCAGTGTCACTGTGCTTTTACTGAGCTATTCTAGAGATACATACCTGGTAATGAAAGATGTACTGTTTGAGTGATTTTCTAAGAACCCTCTCCTATATCATGAGAGAGCTTTGTTATAGAGCAGTTGTGAACAAGATGAATCATGGTGAAGCTGATTTCAGTGCTCTTGGATCCCCAGGGTGGCTTGGAGGGATCCAGGGAGATAAAAGAGGCAATCAAGGAAGAGATTTAGTTTGACTTTTTAAAATCGGGTCATTCATCAAGTCTAAGGGCTGTGATTTTCAAATATCTAATGACACATGAAACAGAGATCCTTAAATGTGTTTTTCTAAACTAAGAATCAAATATTGCCATATAGTTGCTATTGTTATTGTTTCTTTCACTTCTTCTATGAACAAATGCTAATATTGTAGTAATTGAAAATAGAAATACAGACCCATTGTAAAGTTTGTCAATATCTATGAAAAGCTAGCAGGAATCTATTTAGCTATAAAAGCAAAGAGCTGCAGGTATATCTGAGTATTCTCTGTCATTTGATTTCATTTTTGTCTAACTTCTCAAAATTGCCAACACTTCTGCAAACTTTTTCAGTGGAAACTACAAAATTAACTCTCCCATAAAATGGAAGCAGATAGCAGACTGGATTAAAAGTCAGTATTCTACAATATATTGTTTATAAGAAACAGAGTGATACATACAAGGTAGAAGTAAAAAGGCTAAATCAGAATCTATTATGCTTCAGCTGAAATAAAAAGAAAAAAAAGCAATGGTAGAGATTTCGTTCTCAGATCAGGCAAAAGAAAAAATAGAGCTAATTAAAAGAGATAAGGAAGGACACTGTATTTTGCTAAAAGGTACCACAGATAATCAAATAATATCAGTAGTAAATGTATATGCACCAAGTGTTATAGCATCCAAATTCCTAGAGAAGTCAAGAGAGCAGCAAGAAAAATTATACAGCAAAATTAGACTAGTCAGGGATCTTGACCACATAAATCAAACCACAAAATACATAAGAAAGAAGTTAAGGAGGTAAATAGAATTTTGGAAAAGTTAAATATGATAGAACTTTGAAGAAAATTGAATGTCAATAGAAAGAAATATAATTTTCTTGATAGTAAATGTAATCTACACAAAAACTGATCATGTATTAGGTCATAATTAACTCAAAATTAAATGCAGACAGGCAGAAATAGTAAATAAATCTTTTTCAGATCATAATGCAATAAAAATTGCATATAATAAAGGAATAGGGACACATAGAAAAAATTAATTAGAAATTAAATAATCTAATCCTAAAGAATGAATGAGTGGATGAAATAACATATAATAGACACAACTGATGTCATCCAAGAAAATGAAAATAATAAGACAAAATACCAAAATTTATGGGATGCAGCCAAAGAAGTTCTTGGGGGAAATTTTGTATCACTAGATGCTTATTGCATAAAATAGAGAAAGAGAAGATCAAAGACTTGGGCATGCAACTAAAAAAAACTAGAAAAAGAACAAATTGAAAAATCCCAATTAAATACCAAATTTGAAATTCTGAAAATTAAAGAGATGATTAATAAAATTGAAAGAAAACTATTGACATAATAAAACTGAGTTGGTTTTATGAAAAAAAATAGATAAACCTTTAGATTAGAAAAATGGAAAAGAAAAAAAATCAAATTGCTAATATCAAAAATGAAGAATTTTCCACCAATGAAAAAAAAATTGGGCAGTAATTAGAAACTATTTTATTCAATTATATGCCAATAAATCGTATATTCTAATTGAGATGGATGAATAAATCTGATAATCTAAGTGAAATGAATGAATACTTGCAAAAAATATATAGATTGCTCTGATCAATAGAGGTGGAGATAAATTACTTAAATAGTCCAATTTTAGAAAAATAAATTGAGCATAAATTCTCAGTTACCTGACAAAAAATATCTAGGGCCAGTTGGATTTACAAGTGAATTCTACTAAGCATTTAAGGAACTAGTAATTCCAACATTATGATAACTATTTGGAAAAACAGGAAAAGAAAGCATCCTACCAAATTCCTTTTATAACAGATATAATGCTGATATCTAAACCAGGTCAAAACAGCAAAAGAAAATCATAGACCAATAACTCTAATGAATAATGAGGAAAAAATTTAAATAAAATATTAACAAAGAGAATACAGTAAGTTATCACTAGCATAATTCACCATGATCAAGTAGGATTTATTCCAGGAATACAGGGCTTTTTCTGTATTGGGAAAAGTATTAACATAATTGATTATATCAACAATCAAACTAAGAAAAATCATATGATTATCTCAATAGATGCAGAAAAAACATTTGATAAAACCCAACACTTCTTTCAATTATAAAAACTAGAGAGCATAAGACTAAATAGAATTTTCCTTAAAATGATCAGTAGCATCTATTTAATACCATGAGCAAGTATCATATGTAATGGGGGCAAACTAGAATCATTCCAGTAAGATAAGGGGTACAGCAAGGTTGCTCACTATCACAATTACTATCCAATATTTTATTAGAAATGTTAGCTTTAGCAATAAGAGAAGAAAAAAAATTAAAGGAATTAGATTAGGTAATGAAGAAAGCAAATTATCACACTTTTCTAATGATATGGTATACTTAGAGAATCCTAGAGAATCAACCAAAAACTATTAAAAACAATTCACAACTTTAGCAAACTTTCAACATATAAAATAAATCCACATAAATTATCAGCATTTCTATATGATACTAAAAAAGTCCAGCAGCAAGTAATACAAAGAGAAATTCTATTTAAAATAACTGTAAATAATATAAAATATTTTGAAGTCTACTTGCCAAGATAAAGTCAAGAACTATATGACCACAATTACAAAACATTTTTCACATAAATAAAGTCGTATCTCAACAATTGGAAAAATATCAAGTATTTCTGGGTAGGCCAGCTAATGTAAAAAATGACATTTCTACCTAATTGAATCTACTTATTTAGTGCCATACCAATCTAAGTGCTAAGAAATTACTTTTTGCAGCTAGCAAAAATAATAAAAAAACTTCATTTGTTTGAAGAAAAAAAAGTCAAGAATTTCAAAGGAATTAATGGGAAAAATGCAAATGAAGGTGGCCTAGCTGTACCAGATCCAAAACTATATTATAAAGCAGCAATCATCAAAACCATTTGATACTGGCTTAGAAATAGAGTAATCAAACAGTGGAAAAGGTTAGGTTTATAAAACACATTAGTCAATGACTATAATAATCTAGTGTTTGATAAGCCCAGGCTTCTGGGATAAGAACTCACTATTTGACAAAAATTGCTGGGACAATTGGAAAATGTAGGAACTGAAAACTGAATGAATGCCCATCAGTTTGGGAATGGCTGAATAAATTATGATACATAAATGGTATGGAATATTATTGTTCCATAAGAAATGGTCAGGAGGATGATATCAGAAAGACCTGGAGAGACTTAGATGAAGTCTTGCTGAGTAAAGTGAATAGAAATGAGAACATTTTACACAGCAACAATAATATTATGTGATGATCATTTCTGACAGATGTGGCTCTTCTCAACAGTGAGATGATTCAGGCCAGTACCAATGGAGTTGTGATGGAGAGAGCTATCTGCACTTAGAGATAGGACCGTGGGGACTTAATGTGGATCATTGCATAGTATTTTTGCTTTTGTAATATTGCTTACTTGCTTTTATCTTCTTTCTCAATTTTTCTCTTTTTTGATTTGATTTGTCTTATGCAGCATCACAATTGTGGAAATATGTATAGAAGAATTGTTCATGTTTAACATGTATTACTTGCTGTCTAAGAAAAAGAATAGGGGGTAAGAAGGGAGAAAAAAATTGCAACACTATTTTTCAAGGATTAATGTTGAAATCTATCTATGAATATATTTTGAAAATCAAAAGCTAAAAGAAAAAAATGAAAAAAAAAACTCCAAAATAACTTTATGAGTAGAAACTATCTCATTGACCTGTTACTAAGATTGTTAATCTATTTTTTCAGAAGCTTTCTGAAAAATATACAGATGTAGTGTATTTTTCATAAGGATATGATTTACTAGGGTTTCTCCCTGCTTTGGAAATTATCCATCCTTCAGAAAGCAAATACAGAGAAAACTACCTGCTGGCATAGAAACTAAACTGAATCCCCTAAAGGCAAACTTAGTGTTTCTTAATAACTTCTGGGCCTTGCAGGCCTTGCAAGAGATATTTAGTCAATGTTCTATTAATATTTTAGTTGGCAAAGGAATACAGCACTAAGCTACCACATGTGGTTGTCAGAACCGTCAGGTATTCCATTTTAAAATTATTAATGAATTAATTTTTTATGAATCTCATATCTTTTTATATGAAAACAGGATTGAATAAAAGCCCTTAATAAAAAACAGTTTTTTTTATCATAACACAATTAAGTTCTCTGACAATATACCAGCCCCTTTTTCGAAATACTCACTAAAACAAATTGGTCACTCCCTCAAATGGGTGCCCTGCTTGTGCTGATATGCAGTCAAATTATCCATTATTCTATTGATTGTATCCAAATTTTTTCTTTATTATTCTAATCTTTAATCTGTCATATCATTGTTAGATTATAGTGTAGATAATATAAAATAAGATCCTTGTAAAATTTGTTATGGACATTAATTAATGTTTATTTTGTATCTTCTGAGTACATAATGGAATATTAAGTAAATTATAGGAATATGTGGCCTATATGGCTTTCATTAAGACTGATAAACATCTGGAAAAGTTCATCTACAATAGGTGTGCATACTTTCTTCTCTGCTTAACTTTTTGCAATCTGGCTTCTGATTTCATGAATCAACCATTTTTTTCCCTACAAAATTACTAATGATCTCTTAATTATGAATTGTAATGGTTTTTTCTCAATATTCATGCTTCTTGACCTCCTTTCAGTGTTTGAAATTAACAATCACCCTTTCCTCCTTTATTTTCTCTTCTTTCTGTTTTTGGATCACTGGTTTTTCTTAATTGTCTTTCTATCTATCTGACTCCTTATCTTTTGTCTCCTTTTCAAGATTTGCAGCCACCTTATGCTTGGTGACAGTGGTGGTTCTCCAGGTCTCTGACCCAAGCCTTCCCCTCCTCTCTCTCTCTCTCTCTCTCTCTCTCTCTGTCTCTCTGTCTCTCTCTCTCTCTCTCTCCACATACACTATTTCACTTAGAAATCCTGTCACATCAAATAGTTTCAGTTATTCATTTTAAGTAGATGATTTTCAAATCTACTTGTCTAGCCCTAACCTCTCTCTACCTCATCTCGGATCTCCAACTATTATTAGAAATCTTGAATTATATATTGATTGATATCTTAACCACTTAAACAAAACATTCCTAAAACTGAACTCATTTTATTTACCTCAAAAATCCTCTTTTCTATTTAACTGACCTAATATGTCAAGGATCTAATATAATCTTCCCAATTACCCAGGTTCACAATATAGTAGTCATTTCAACTTACGTTATATATCCAATCAATTTTCAAGTACTATCTTTTCCACCCTCAAAATATCTTTTTATATGTCCCTTTCTTCCCTGATATTGCAACATGCTTATGTAGACCTCATTAACTTATATCTAGCCTATTGCAATACAAAACTAGTTGGACTACTTGAAACAAATATTTTCCCAGTTTAATCCATCTTTTACTCAGCTTTCAAAATACTCTAAAAATAAATTAAAATAAACAACCTACAATATCTTCCTCTTACCTTAAGACCAAATAGAAAATCTTCTATTTGACATCCAGCCATTCTGGAGAATGATTTGGAACTATGCTCAAAAAGTTATCAAACTGCGCATACCCTTTGATCCAGCAGTGTTACTACTGGGCTTATACCCAAAGAGATACTAAGGAAGGGTAAGGGATCTGTATGTGCAAGAATGTTTGTGGCAGCCCTCTTTGTAGTGGCTGGAAACTGGAAACTGAGTGGATGCCCATCAATTAGAGAATGATTGAGTAAATTGTGGTATATGAATATTATGGAATATTATTGTTTGGTAAGAAATGACCAGCAGGATGATTTCAGAAAGGCCTGGAGAGACTTACATGAACTGATGCTGAGTGAAATGAGCAGGACCAGGAGATCATCATATACTTCAACAATACTATATGATGATCAATTTTGATGGAGGTGGCCCTTTTCAACAATGAGATGAACCAAATCAGTTCCAATAGAGCAGTAATGAACTGAACCAGCTACACCCAGCGAAAGAACTCTGGGAGATGACTATGAACCACTACATAGAATTCCCAATCCCTCTATTTTTGTCCACCTGCATTCTTGATTTCCTTCACAGGCTAATTGTACACTATTTCAAAGTCCAATTCTTTTTGTACAGAAAATAACTGAATGGACATGTATACATATATTGTATTTAACTTATTCTTTAACATTTAACATGTATTGGTCAACCTGCCATCTGAGAGAGGGTTGGGGGGAAGGAGGGGAAAAGTTGGAACAAACGGTCTTGCAATTGTCAGTGCTGAAATTCAGCTCAAAAGGAAGCAATCAAATAATGGATCATTTGTATATTTCCACTCTGCAGATTTGTGTATTAGCAAGTATAAAATGGTATAGCTGTACATGATGAAAACAATCAATAAAACAACAATGCCAAAACTAAAAAAAAAAAAAAATCTTCTATTTGGATTTCAACAGGCTTTTCTTACCAGGTCAATGCCTTCCTTTCCAGTCTCTTATGCTTTACTCCCTTTCATTCTTTTATCAAGTGACTTTGGCTTTCCTGTTGTTCCTCACACACGATATGTTGAGCAATTTTCTTGGACTATCTCTCAAACTTGGAGTGCTCTAACTCTTTATCTCTGCCTCCTGGCTTTTCTGTCTTCCTTTAAATCCTGACTGAAGTCTCATCTTTTTCAAGAAGGTTTTAGTAGTTTTTCTTAATCTTAATGCTTTCCCTGTGACATTGTTTCCAATGTATTGTGTTCATATCTTATTTGTACCTAGTTGTTTACATGTTATCTCTTCCAATAAACTATGATCTCCTTGACATCTAGAACTGTTAATTTATTTTGTTTGGCTTTGCATTTCTTTTCCTCCTAGAATTTAGCCTGTTAAATAGTAGGTACTTAATTAATGCATGATGATTAATTGATAATCAGTATTTTTGTTTCATTTCCTTGTTTATAAAAATATTGGACTTATTTATCTTGTGTTACTCATCACTCAACATAAAAAGTAAAATTGTCAATTTTTGTAAATGGGTCACATGAATTTCAAGTATTCGTCCTTATTTGATTATGCCTAAAGATAGAATGTAGACTTACATCAGATTGTTTAACCAATCAAAAAAGACCAGTAAGTGTCCACAAGTGTCACTAAGCATCAGATTTCTCCTAGTCAGGTAATTATCTCATATGTAGAAATTTGTAAATAGGCAAAGTTCCCTTCATGGAATTGGATGTGCAATAAAACACCTTAAACAAAACATATCCATATAGTAAGATATCTTAAAGATTATCTTTTCTAATTCTCTTCAGATTACAGTTAAGAAAACAGGCTAAGAAGTCTTGTACAAGGTCCATAGATGACAGACCTAAAATCTGAACTCTAGTCTACCGAAGACACCAAATTATTTTTACTATGCTGTAGTACATTCTCTTCTGGAAGTCAACTTAAATATATGATGGTCAATTTTTCTTTTATGTGAGTGAAAGAAAATATATTAAATATTACAATCACCAGTTTACTTCTTGAAAGATTCTTTTTCACAAAAATTATGTGTATTGATTTTAACATGATTATATAGTGCCAATATTTTTATTTCAAGACATTGTCAAAATTAAGTCTAGTGTAGATGGGATCTGAAAGGTGTAGACAATTAAATTACTTTCTACTTGGAAATTGGGCAATCAAATGTCAACTGCAAAAAATGAATTGAAAATTGAAAAATCTTTTTCTCCTATCATGATCCCATACGTATACAATTATTTTGCTTTCTGTGTGAAGCAAATGTCTAAGTCAGTGTAAAAAAGTAATCTGTATCAGAATGGATGAAACATAGAAGTCTCTTTAGACATATAGAGAGAGACAGAAAGACACAGAGAGATGATATACATATGGATAAGATCAATATAGATATGATATAAGGATAGATACATACTGTTTGTCCTTCATTTCATTTTTTTATTTTTCTTTTACCAATTACATGGAAAGATAATTTTCAATGTTAATTTTTGTAACAATTTGAATGCCAAGTATTTTCTCCCTCCTTCCTTCACATCTTCCCTCCCCACAATAGCAATCAATTGGATATAATATATATATATATTCCATATTTTAAATATATTCCATATTTTAAGTATATTCCATATTTGTCATGTTGTAAAAGGAAAATCTATCTATGGTCCATCTATTTTTCAATCAATGTATATATCTATCTACCCTATACATGGAGATATATACGTATATATATATTTATGTATAAGTAGATCACAGTTGTATGAAATGTTGGCACCCTACTGCAATAATTAGATGATTTAAAATTTTGGGATAAATAAAAGACCAGTAAGGTTCACTTAATTCCTTCTCTATGGCTTTAAGGATTTTATTTTAAATAAAAAGTTTGAAGACCAGGCATGATTGTTCAGAGCCACTACTTAGGAAAATTCTTAACATCTAGGCACAAGTTAGGCTTTCTGTCAATCTTTACATTCCTATCTCTCCTTCTAATTAACTCTACCTTTAGAATTAGGCCAAAATTCAATTTAGATAATGGAAAATTATAGGTAAGCATCAGAAAGAGAAGTTAGAGAAGATGAGGCAGTAGTTTAAAAGCAGGGTCTGAAGTCAAGAAAAATAAAGACTTTAAATCTGGCTTCAGACACTTAGACACTAGAGTTGTAATAGGCTAAGTCACTTAATCCTTGTTTGTCTCTGTTTCTTCACCTATAAAATGGGAGAAATAATAGTCCTTACACCAAACCTTACACCAAATAAGATATCTATAAAAGCTCTTAGCACAATGCTCTAGTACTGATATAATAAACATTTTAACTCTCATCTTTCTTGAGACTTCCTTCACCCTGATTTTTATTTTAAGTTCATAATGCCTGTAGAGCATCCGTTGTCAAACTTTTTGATCTTAGGAGAAGTTTGAATCTTAAATGTTATTGATGATACCACAGATCATCTGTTTCTGTGGGTTCTGTATATTTAAATATACTTTTAAGAAATAGAAACATCATAGAATTATATCTTAATCTTTCATGTTCCATGAAAGGGTCTTGAGAATTCACAGACTTACATAAATCATACTTTAGTCTAGAGAATAGATATATTATCTGCTTTTAGAACTAATGACTTTTAAAAACATTAGCCTAAAAAGGGCAAGGTCTTCCACTGCGTCCAGGGTTATATCCAGTCTTTCTGATATATATTTTGTCACTGGACCCAGATGATTCTGAAGGAGAAATTGAGGGTGGGGACTTTGCTCACGCCTCCTTCATTAAATTCAATTCACTTGCATGTTATGATATCATCTCCCTGGTGCCATGGTCCTCTTGGAAAATGAAGGACAGGGGGCGGAGCCAAGATGGCGGAGAAGACACACGCGACTTTCTAAGCTCTTCTCTTACCCTCTTTATCAATATTATTCGATCAAAAATAGACTTGCTCAAATTATAAAGATAAAAGTAGAACAACTCCGGGAAGAAAATCTGCAGTCCTAAAAAGGTTGGTTCCGGGGCCGGGGAGATCGCGCAGACTGGGAGAGAAATTAGATTCGAGGAGAGTCTCAAACCAAGGGTGAAGGCACAGATCTCCAGGCACCCCAAGCGGGGTTCTCCTTGGGGGCAGGGATCCTGCACAGCAGGAGGACACAGCCGGGTTAGCCCAATCTGCCCAGTGGGAGCTCGGTTGGGCCATGAGCTTTCAGGGCATTTGCATGGGCGAGACACTGGGGCAGGTTCGGGCGGTCTGGGTCTGCGGTCTGGGGTCTCCGGTCTGCAGTCGTGCAATACTCACATCCCCAAAGAGGCCCGGCCTGGGGCAGTGCCTTTCACCACTTAGTTCTGCCGAGGGGCCCCGCAACCCACTCAGCCCCCCAAGGTTTGATAGCTCGGCCAGTGCGAATCCACTTCCTGTTGGGGGGAAAACTCTCCTCAGGCACTTCCTCGGGCCGGGTCGGTTTACATCTCTCCTGCTCCAGAGGAAGCTGGTAACCCCTGCCTGGGAGACCACCCTAAAGGCTTTAAAACATGAATAAAAGATGAAAAGAACCATTGACACTTCTTAAAAAACGGTCAGCAAACCTGAAAAACCTCAAACACAAAATGCATCGACTGTCCTCCCATGAAAGCCTCATAGAAGAGACCATTAAAAAGTCTCAAAAGAGTTAGAAGATAAATGGGGGAAAGGAAAGAAAGCCTTACAAGAGGCAACAACTTCCTGAAATACAATTGGAAAAAGTAAAAAAAATCTCAGGAAAGTAAATTGGTTGGAAAAAATAAAGAATTCGCTAGAAAGGGATTTGTGAATTGGAAAGACAAAGAACTCGCAAAGAAAGTATGATCCGTAATTGGAAAAAGACAAAGAACACGCAAGAAAGTAGGATCTGTGAATTGGAAAAAGAAAATAATTCACTAAAAAATTATGAAATTGAAAAAATTCCACAGACCAAAACAATACATTTCAAAAAACTCAATTGGACATATACAGAAAGAAAAAAAAAGCTAATGGAAAATAATTTTTTAAAAATTAGAACGAACAAATTGAAACTAATGATGCATTGAGACACAAGAATCAGTCAAGCAAAAAAAAAAAAATGACAAACTGGAAAAAAAAACATGTTATTACTTGAAAAATGACGACTTGGAAAATAGATCTAGGAGAGATAACGAGGATTATTGGACTTTCTGAAAACTATGATGAAAAAAAGAGCCTGATACTTTTTACAAGAAATCATCAAAGAAACTGAATTAATGAATCAGAAGGTAAAATAGGCATTGAAAGAATTCATCGAACACCTTCTGAAAAACCCTAAAATAAAAAACCCCAAGGAATATTGTAAAATTTCAAAACTATCAGATTAAGGAAAAAATTTTACAAGCAGCCAAAAGAAAACCATTTAAAACAGAAAAGGGCCACAATAAGGATCCCCAAAGATCGGCTGCCTCTCATTAAGGAAAGAAGGGCCTGGAATATGATATTCCGGGAAAGAACTTGAATGGGAAGAAAAACACCCACTAATGAGCATTTTTCTTTCAGGGAAGAAGATGGACATTTAATGCAAAATTAATTCCATTTGTTTCTGAAGAAAAAACCAGAACAAACAAAAATTTGATCTAACATGAACTCAAGAGATGCAGAAAAGGTAAAATAACTTTGAGTTATTTCTGTTGTGGATATACAAAAGAATACATGTAAATTTGATTGTACTGATATAAATAAAAAGGAAGTAGATTGGAAAAGGGATGATGGCAGAATAAGGTGGGAAGGAGGGGAAAAGAAAACCACATCCCACAAAGAGGCTAAGGAAACTTATCATCTGAGGAAAGAAGGGAGACATTGTTAAATCTTACTACGAGTTGGCCAAAGAAAAATAATTGACATTTGTTTTAGAAAATTCTCTCGCCCATTAAAAAGGGGAGAGGAAAAGGAAAAAGAAAAGATAAAAGGGAAGGAAGGGGAAAGCTCAAAGGGGGAGGGGGATTATAAAGAGGATAAGTATTTGGAAAAGAGGGTACATAAGTTTAAAAGGGAAAGGGGTTGGGGAGGCAAGAATAAGTAAAAGCACAATCTGGGGTTATTGGATGGCAGGAAATACAGTTTAGTAATTCTAACCAAGTGAATGGGATGAACTCCCCATAAAGGGAAGGAGATAAAGACTGGATCAAAGTCAGAACCCTAAATATGTTGTTTCAAAACAATTTAAAGGGGATACATAAAGTAAAGGTAAAGGGGACAAAATCTATTACTTCAGGTGAATCAAAAGAGGGGTGCCATCCTTATCTCAGATCAACAAAAGTAAAAAGATCTAATTAAAAGAGATGGAAAACTACATCCGCAAAGGGTAAATAAACAAAAAATATCAATATTAAACATATATGCCCTATGGTATGGCCTCAACTTCCTAAAAGGAGAAGAAGAGAGTTGCAAGAAGAAATAGACAACAAAACGTAATAGTAGGGAGATCTCAACCTTGCCTTCAAATTAGACAAATCAAACCACAAAACAAATAAGAAAGAAATTAAAAAGTAAATAAGAATATTAGAAAAATTGGTATTTGTATCTTTGGAGAAAATTGAATGGAATGAAGGGAATATACTTTTTTTCACAATTCATGGAACCTATTCAAAAATTGACCATATATTAGGACATAAGACCTAAAATTAAATGCAAGAAAGCAGAAATAGTAAATGCTTTCCAGATCATATGCAATAAAACTACATTCAACAAAAAGTTGGGGAAATAGACCAAAAAATATTTAAATAAACAATCCATCTTAAAGAATGATTGGGGGAAGCACAAATTATAGATACAATTAATAATTTCCCAAGATAATGACAATGATGGAATTATACCAAAATTTGTGGGATCAAAAAGGGTAATAAAAATTTTATATCCTTAGAGGCTTACTTGAATAAAACGGAAAGAAAAGATTAATAATTGCTTGCAACAAAAAACTAAAAAAAAAAATTAAAAACCCCCAATCAAATACTAAATTGGAAATTCTAAAATTAAAGGAAATTAAAAATATTAAAGTAAAAAAAATCTTGAACTAATTAATAAAACTAAGATTTTTCTATGAAAAAAATAAATAGATAACCTTTGTAAATCTGATTAGAAAAAGGGAGAGAGGAAAATGAAATTACGTCTTAAAATGAAAAGGGAGAACTTTACACCAATGAAGAGGAAATTTGAGAAATAATAAGGGTTATTTTGCTCAACATTATGAATAAATTTGATAACCTAATGAAATGGATATATCCAAAAATACAGACTTCCCAGACTAACAGAGGAGGAAGTAAATTGTGAATAGTCCCATTTGAAAAAAGAAATAGAAGAACTAAACAACTCCCAAAAAAAAACCCCAGGACCAGATGGATTTTGAATTTTACCAAAATTTAAAACAATTGGCCCAATGTATAAAATTTGATAAAAAGGGAATGGGGTCCCACCCAAATTCCTTCTTGAACAAATTTTGATACTAAACCAGGTGGCTGAAAACAGAGAAAAAAATTATAGACCAATCTCCTAAGAATAATGATGCTAAAACTTAAAAAGATTTAAAAAAGATTCAAAATCGTCTCAAAGAAAACACTATGATCAAGGGAATTATACCAGGAATGAATTTCAATATTAGGAAAACCTCAATATAATTATTTTTAATAAACCAAATTAAAAAAACCTATGATCATCTCAATGAGAGAAAAAGCATTTGATAAACCCAACATCCATTCCTATTAAAAACTTATATAGGAAAAAGGACTTTTCCCAAAAAAATCGCACACATTTAAAACCATAAGTAAACATCATATGTAATGGAGACAAACTGCAACCACCCAATAAGATCTGGAGTCAAGGTTGCCCACTATCACCATTACTTTTAATATTGTATTAGAAACCTAGCTATAATAAGGCTGAGATAGAGATTAAAGGAAAAGAATAGAATGGGAAACCATATTATCCTCTTTGCCATAACGATGGTATTTAAGGCCCCAGGAATTCTGCAAAAGTTGTTAATCCCAACTTTAAAAGTTGCTGGTTATAAAAAAACCCCATAAGTCATCAATTTTTATATCACTAACAAAATCCAAAGTCAAGTTACAAAAGAAATTTCATTTAAGAACTACTGATAAATATAAAATATTTGGAATCTTCTGGGAGGAAAACGAAACTTTTATAAAAATTATGACCCTTTTTCACGCAAATTGTGATCTAACCAATTGGAAAAATATTAAATGCTCTTGGATAGGGGAGCAAATATAATAAAGAACAATATTACCTAAACTAATCTATTTTTTAGCGCTTACCAATAGACTCCCAAAAACTATTTTAATGACCTAGAAAAAAAACAACAAAGTTCTATGGAAAAAAAAGGTTAAAATTTAAGGTTTGAAAATAAATTAAAAAATTTTACGACCAGACAAAATTATATTATAGAGCACAGTTACCAAAACTATTTGGTATTGGTAGGAACAGATTAGTTGATCAGTGGAATAGATTAAAGTTCAAGGGGATAAACAGTCAACAAATAAGCAACCTGTTTTTGATAAACCCAAAGATCCCAGCGGGATAAGAACCTTGTTTGATAAAAATTGCTGGGGAAAATGGGAAACTACTTGGCAAAACTAGGCATTGATCCATAAACGGACACCAAGATAAGGTCAAAATGGGTTCATGACCTGGCATAAAGAATGAAAATTAATAAATTAGAGGAACACAGGATAGTTTACCTTCAGACCGTGGAAGTGGAAGGTCTTTATGAAAAGCAGAACTAGAGATCATTACTGATCCTGAAAATTTTGATTTACCAAACTGAAAAGTTTTTGTACAAACAAAACTAGCAGACAAGATTAGAAGGGAAGCAATAAACTGGGAAAATTTTTAATCAAAGGTTTATAGGCCTCATTTCAAAATATATAAATTAACCAATTTTAAAAAATAACCATTCTCCCCTTGTTCAAAGGTTTGAAAGACACCAGATGAAGAAATTGAAACTATTTCTAGTCATAGAAAGATGCTCCAAGTCATTATTAATCAGAGAAATGCAAATTAAGACAACTCTAAGATACCACTAAACACCTGTCAGATTGGTTAAGATGACGGAAAAATAAATGATTGTTGGAGGGATGCGGGAAAACTGGAACACTGATGCATTGTTGGTGGGTTGTGAACGAATCAACCATTTTGGAGAGAGTTTGGAACTATGTCAAAAGTTATCAAACTTGCATCCCTTTTGATCCATGTTATCAATATCCCAAAGAGATTATAAAGAAGGAAAGGGACCTGTATGTGCACGAATGTTTGTGGCCCCTTTTTGTAGTGGTAAAAACGAAACGAAAGGATGTCCATCAGTTGGAATGGCTGAATAAATTGTGGTATATGAAAATTATGGAATATTTTCTGAGAAATGACCAACAGGATAACGAAAGGCCTGGAGACCATGAACTGATGCTGGGCGAAATAGGGAGGCCAGGAGATCATTATATCCAACAATATTATATGATGACCATTTCTGATGGATCAGGCCATCCTCCAACGGATCAACCAAATCATTTCTAATGGAGCAGTAATGAACTAACAACATGCCCGAAAAAAGAACTCTGGGAATGACTAAAACCATTACATTGAATTCCCAATCTATTTTATGCCACCTGAGATTTCCTTCACAAGCTAATTTGAAATATTTCAGAGTCGATTCTTTTCACAGCAAAATAACGTTTTTGGCCAGATATACTTATTTTATCTAATTTATATTTTAATATATTTAAACCACTGGTCATCCCATCTAGGGGAGGGGTGGGGGTAAGAGGTGAAAAATTGGAACAAGAGTTTTGGCAATTGTTAATGCTGTAAAGTTACCCATGTATATATCCTGTAAATAAAAGGCTATTAAATTAAAAAAAAAATGAAGGACAAACAACAGCAACCACTCGTCCATATATCATACCTTCCATATCTCTTGTTGTGATATGCATATGATGTGATATGTCACATTATAACATATCTTTCATATCAACCCTTCTGTTACTTACTTCTCATTTTAGCTTCCAGAATCCAGACACTCTGGATCTTCTCTCTCTCCATCCCCTCCTGAGACAACTTCTGTATTTTATATCTTTGTATATGTGGCTCACAATTGATTTAAAGAGGGGCATAGACCCTGCTCAGAATCAGTACTGTGTGATTAACTTAATTTGTTTGTTTGTATCTAGGCGAGACAAAAGAACCAAATGAGGAGGCCTAGACCCCATCTTTAAAAATGCTTTAAAAACAGCAAAAAGAAAAACAGAATTTTTTTTTGTATATTTAATATAATCAGAAACTTGCCTTTAATGCAAAATTTCTATCAAAACAATTACTCTAAAACACACCTGACAAATAACTATATAGACATTATCTAAAGAGCCATACAAAAGGTGACCAATTTCCTAAAAGTACAATTTTAATTTTGGATAGTTGTTTTTTTTTTGTTCTTTGTTTTTTCTTTTTGCTTTCTTCTTTTTTTCTTTTCTATCTCATCAGAAGCAGGATCGAAATAAGGTATTAAATAGATTTAATTAATTAATTAATTAATAGGCTTTTTTTTTACTTCCTCACATGGTCCATTATATTTATAGAAGTTAAATGGTTATATTTATAATTAATATATTTCACTGTGGCCCCTTCCAAGTAGCTACTGCATTTTATCTTTGTTATACAATGTATAATTTATGGACGTTTGTTCCCATCAAGATTGAATTCATATAATAAACATACATATCTATTAAACAGAATTGAATTTCATGTCACATACTTGGTGGCAGAATTTGTGACTGAATCACTCTTCTTTGAGACTTAAATTATCTCCTATTCATTGAAATGAAAAAGAAATCTTTATAAAATTTTCATTTTAAAAGGAACACACATACAAATAGATAACTAGTAAATTATAGTTCTTAGCCTAATGGCACAGTCAAATTTGTATTTCTTTCCTAAAACCTTAATAGTTTTCCTTCACCTGACTCATATATAGAAGCATATTTCTTTCTAATGATATTTCACTGAACAACTCTTGCCAAATGAGCAAGTAACTTATAATTTGGGTTTCTCTTTAACTCTTTGATGTAGTTTTTGGAGTGGTAACATTGTAAAAGATAGGTCAGAGAAGTAAAAAGAGAGTGGGAGGGAAGAAGAAGAAGGAGAAGGAGGAGGAGGAGGAGAAGAAGGAGGAGGAGGAGGAGAAGGAGGAGGAGGAGGAGAAGGAGGAGGAGGAGGAGGAAGAGGAGGAGGAGGGAAAGAGGGAAGAGAGAGAAGAGGGGGAAGAGAAAAAGAGAGAGAAAAAAGAGAAGCTATTCCTGGTTCCAAGATATTGTTTGCTACACTTTGCCTGGAGTTGATTTTTAGTTAAGTTATAACCCCCTAAGGAGTTTTATATAGAAACACTGATCGACTTTCAACTATAAGGGTATAAATGTTCCAATCACAATTACAGATCTAGGAGCTACAGAAGTAACCTGAGGGGCACAGGAGGAGTGGAAGAATGAAAAGACTAGTAGATCTCATCATTTCTTCTAATTAGGCACAATACTTTACCTTCATGTCCTGGAAATCATTGGGAAAAAAGAAAAACATCTTTTCTTGTTAGCAGGGAACAAGCCAACTGGGGTAAAAAACCTCACATTGATTTAATGGATAAAATATATTATTAACATTATAAAGTAGAGCAAAGAAAGAAGTGAAACAACTAACATACCAAGTTAAGAAAGTTTTTTAGAGAAAGTATTTGGATATGAAAATTAAAAAAAAATTCAATCAAATGTATTTTATCTTTATAAATCTGGCTGTTTTAAATAAAGTAAAAAAAAAAAAAAACC
This sequence comes from Sarcophilus harrisii, assembly GCF_902635505.1. Lineage (NCBI taxonomy): Eukaryota > Metazoa > Chordata > Mammalia > Dasyuromorphia > Dasyuridae > Sarcophilus > Sarcophilus harrisii. The sequence continues at coordinate 275,123,398 of NC_045427.1, read as the reverse complement.
TTCTGAATAAAGACAGCTGCCAGCAGATCAGCCAATGTCTAGATAGCTCTTTTGAGTGTAACTAAATTACAATGCAACTGTTTGCACTGTGTTATAGAAACTGACTCCATACTTGGTAGGGTTATTCAGTAACCAAATCCATTCAATCTTTGGCAGTTCTACTGAATTTGACACCATGGGACCTAATTAGTGTCAGTGAGATACAGGTATGTGAAATACCACTAGAAACTATTCTTGGATCACCACCTCATTCTCAGGCACAGTAGGTTTCTAAACAACTGTTATAGTTTGCACTGACATGTAGAACCAGAACATTTCAGAAAGCACAAATAGAGATAAGCAAAATATTGTTTTTCTATCTATGATTCGGTGGTTCCACTTATAACCATTGTCACAATACCTGATCTTCATCAGAGGCAGATAATGTTATGACAATTTGATAATTAGACAACTCTAGGGGGTTTTATAGGAACAGGTCACAAGAAAAGAAAACTGCTGTTATATAAATACCAAAATGCTATTCTTCAAAGTTAGGGAACTACAGGCTTAGAACACTAGAATTAAGAGAATTTTTTCAATATGTTAGTAAATTTTGAAATGTGCGCTCTCTCTCTCTGTCTCTGTCTCTCGTTCTCTTTCTCTTTTTCTTTCTCTCTCTTGCTATAAGTCACATATAGCCTGGGCTTATTTTCCTCAGTGTATTAGGGGAAGACAGTGGTACACTGAGGAAAATAAGTGATGTAACAACAAAGAATGGATATATATATATATATATAACATTTTTTCTAGAATGTGGATTAAAAACATAGAATATCTTCATTCTAATCCATTCATATATCAATATTTCAGAGGTCTTTTCCCTAGTTCTTAGGTATTAGACCATCTTCTGAATACATAGTCCACAAGCATTTGTATAAAAGTCTTTTCTTTAATTAATAGAAACTTCAAAATATGTAAGATGGGCACCAAAGAAAATAGCCAGCATCACAGTCTTCTGGAAGAGGTTTAGAAAAATGGTCTCAAGCAAAAGTTTGGATAAGTAGGTTATGGAAAATTATTGAGATATTTTGAAAGCAGTTTAAATATATTTAATTCAATGAATATTTAATCATATTCATCTAGGTTCTTCTTGTACAAATAAAGATTTATGCATTCTTAGCCTATGAAATACTTGTACACATTTTGCCATCTATTACATATAAGCAATTCATTCAATTTGCCAACATCTTATTCTCCTCCTTTTACTATTTCTTGGATATCATTATAGCTCTTAGGCTATACATCTGTCATTTCTTCCTCTTCTTATGTGACTTTTCCATTTCCTATCCTAACCATATGCATCTTTTTGGTGACTTGTATACCACATTTTACCTAAATCTTAACCACTCTGTATAAGATATCGAAAATAATAAAAAAATATATATAATGGTAAAGCAGGAAAAAAAAATGCGAAATATCACAGAGAAAAAAATGACAGGGAAAATTGGGAGGATATCATATAAGAATTATTCCTTTCAGACTCTATCAATTCTTTCTGTAGAGGTAGACAATATTTTTTTCATATATATATATGTATATATATATATATATATATATATACATATATATATAATATTTTCAAAATGGGTGCAAAGGTAGTTTTCAACATTTATCCATGCTAAAAGCTTATGTTCCAATTTTTTCTCCCTCCATTCCCCAACCCCTTCCTCTAGACAGCAGGATTCTGTACAATATAAGATAAACATGTGTAATTTGTCTAAGCATATTTTCATGTTTGTCATGCTGCAAGACATAAATTAGATCAAAAAAGGAAAAATTAGAAAGCAAAAAATACAAACAACAAAAAAGTGAAAATACTATGTTGTGATCCACATTCAATACTCACAATCCTTTCTCTCTCCATTGCAAGTTTGTTGTTATTGTTCTGAATAACCTCATCATTGAAAGATCCAAGTACATCACAGTTATCATCACATAATCTTGTTGCTGCTGTATATAAAATTCTCTACCTTCTAGTTACTCCATTTAGTATCAGTTCATGTATATCTCTCCAAGATTTTCTGAAAACATTCTGTTCATCATTTCTTATAGTACAAAAATATCGCATTAAACTAATATTCCATTACATTCATATACCTTAATCAGGCATTCCTCAACTGATGTGCATCCACTTAATTTCCAGTTCCTTGACACTACAAAAAGGGTTATCACAAATATTTTTGCACATGTGAGTCCTTTTTCCTTTTTTATATTTTTATTAAAGTTGTTTTTGTTTTATTTTTCAAAGCATATTCATGGACAATTCTTCAACATTATCCCTTGCAAAACCTTTTGTTCTAATTTTCCATTCCTTTCCCCCACACCCTCTCCTAGATGGCAAGTTATCCAAAACATATTAAACATAGTAAAATTATTTGGTAAAACCAATATATGCATAAATATTTATACAATTATCATGCCACAAAAGAAAAATCCAATCAAACCAGTTTTTAAAAAATGAGAAGAAAAATAAAATGAAAGTTACAACAATAAAAAGAGTGAAAATGCTATGTTGTGAACCACATTCAGTTCCCACAGTCCTCTGTCTGATGTAGATGGCTCTCTTCATCATCAACTGGCTTAAATCATCTCATTATTGAAGAGAGCCACATCAATCACAATTGATCATTGCATAATCTTGTTGTTGCCATGTAAAATGATCTCCTGGTTCTGCTCATTTCACTCGGCACCAGTTCATGCAAATCTCTCTAGGACTTTCTGAAATAATCCTGCTGGTCATTTCTTACAAAACAATAATATTCCATGAAAGTCATATTTATTCAGCCATTCTCCAATTATGGGCATCAGTTCAGATTTCAGTTTCTTGCCACTAGAGAGAGGATTACCACAAACATTTTTGCACATACGGATCCCTTTCCTTCCTTTAAGATCTCTTTGGGATATAAACGCAGTAGAAATACTGCTGGGTCAAAGGATATGCACAGTTTGATAAGTTTTTGAGCAGAGTTCCAAATTGCTCTCCAGAATGGCTGGATCCATTCACAGTTCCATCAACAATGTACTAGTATTCCAGGAGTCCCACATTTCTTCCGCTATTTTTCATTGTTTGCTTGCATTTTATTTTGCTTCTTTTTTATTGGCTTGATTTGATTTCTCTTGTATAGCACAATAATTGTATAAACAGATATGCATACATTAGATTTAACATATATTTATTCCATGTTTAACATATATTGTACTACTTGCCATTTGGGGAGAGTGTTGAGGAAGGAAGGGAAAAATTGTAACACAAGGTCTTGAAGGGCTAATGTTGAAGCATTGTCCATACATATGTTTTGAAAAATAAAAATCTTTAATAATAATAATAATACACACACACACACACACACACACACACACACACCAAGTGACAGCATCTAAATTCCTACAGGAGAATTGAAGAATGCTGCAAGAAATAGACAGCAAAGCTATACTTGTGGGGAATTTCAAACTTGCTCTCTCAGAACTAGATAAATTGAACCACAAATTAAGTAAGAAAGAAGTTAAGGAGGTAAATAAAATCCTATAAAGCTTAAGTATGATAGATCTTTGTAGAAAATTGAATGGAAACAGAAAGGAGTACACTTTTTTTCTTGACAGCTCATGGAAACAAAAATTGATCATATATTAGGGCATAAAGATCTCAAAATCCAATGTAGAAAGGCAGAAATAGTAAATGCATTTTTTCAGATCACAATGTAATAAAAATTACATTCAGTAAAAGACCAGGGAAAAACAGACCAAAAATTAATTGGAAACTAAATAATCTAATCCTAAAGAATGAATTGGTGGAACAGCAAATCATTGACACAATAAATAAGTTCATCTAAGAGAATGAAAATGAGACATCATGTCAAATTTGTGGGATGTAGCCAAATCGGTAATTACAGGAAATTTTATGTCTCTAGATGCTTACTTGCATAAAATAGAGAAACTGGACTTGCAATTAAAAAAGATAGAAAAAGAACAAATGTAAAACTCCAATTAAATGCCAAATTTGAAATACTAAAAATTAAAGGAGAAATTAATAAAATTGAAAGTAAGAAATTGAATTAATAGATAAACAATGAACCAATTTTGATCTTATTTTGGTATAGGGTATTAGGTGTTTGTCCATGCCTACTTTCTGCTATATTAATTTCCTATTTCCCAACAATTTTTGTCAAATAGTGAGCTATCAAATGAAAAGTTGAAGTCTTTGGGTTTATCAAATAATAGATTACTATAGTCATTGGCTATTACATCTTGTGAACCTAACCTATGCCACTGATCAACTACTCTCTTTCTTAGCCTGTACCAAATGAGTTTGATGACTGCTACTTTATAATACTGTTTTAGGCTTGGTACAGCTGGGGCAACTTCATTTGCATTTTTTTTACTATAGTTACCTTGATATTCTTGACTTTTTGTTATTCCAGATGAACTTCATTATTACTTTTTTTTAGCTCTGTAAAATAATTTCTTGGAAGTTTGATTGGTGTGGCATTGAAAAAGTTGATTAATTTAGGTAGTATTGTCATTTTTATTATATACATGTGGCCTCCCCATGAGCTAGTTCTTCCTGGTGATTAGACCTGACTTTATTTGTGTGGAAAGTGTTTTGTAATTTTATTCATATAGTTCCTGTCTTTATCTTGGCACTTAGATATATTACATTATCTATAGTTATTTTAAATGGAATTTCTTTTTATCTCTTGCTATTGGATTTTGTTGGTAACATGTAAAAATGCTAATGATTTATGTAGATTTATTTTGTATCCTGCAACTTTGCTAAAGTTTTGATTTATTTTTAGTAATTTTAGTTGATTCTCTAATATGCCATCATAGCATCTGCAAAGAGTAATAATTTGGTCATAACCTACTCTCATTCCTGTAATTTTCTTTTCTTCTCTTATTGCTTAAGCTAATATTTATAATGCAATATTGAATAGTAATGGTAATAGGGAGCAATCTTGGTTCACCCCTGATTTTATTGGGAATTGTTCTAGTTTAAACCCATTGCATATGATGCAATTTAAAACCATCAGTTTTAAATTGTTTTAAATAGATGCTATTGTTCATTTTAAGGAAATCTTCTTTATTCTTATACTCTCCAGTATTTTAATAGAATGGGTGATGGATTTTGCCTCATGCCTTTTTTGCATCTTTGTAGATAGTCATATGATTTCTGTTAGTCTGATTGTTGATATAGTCAGCTATGCTAATCACTTTCCTTTCATTGAATCAATCCTGCATTTGTGATATAATTCATACTTGGTGTATTATCCTGTGTATCTATCATCTCCCACCAAGCCTATGAAGCTGCTCTCTTAATCTATTAAGCAAAAACCTGGCGCTTCTCTGCTGCTTTGCTTGGTCACAGATTGCTGCTGACGTGTCTGGACCCCAACTGCTCTGGAGTGTCCTTCCCCTTTTACATCACTGAGACACACTATTGCTTTTAAGTTGTCTTATGCTAAAAATCTTGTCTCCATGGTCTTTTATTGGTTCTTCAACTTCACATTTATTTTGAATTATTTCTTTATAGTTGTTTGTGAATATGGAAATGCATATGATTCCTGCCTCATTCTTTCATTGGAGGAGCCTTTCTAAAGAATGATAAGTAATAATCTTTTACAACTAAAACAAAACATTATATTGGAGGTAGTTGAAATTATCAAATATCCTTCCCAAAAAAGTTGTTACTTTCACCAATATTATTCAATGGTTTACTAGCAATGCTGCCTATACCCATAAAACATGAAAACTGGAATTAAAGGAATGAGAAGAGGTAATGAAGAACCAAAACTATTACTTTGCAGGTATGATGGTATATTTAGAGTACCTGAGAAAATATACTGCAAAACTAGTTGAAAACATTACTAACTTTGGCCAAGGTTCAGATTATGAAATAAATATACATAAAGCATCACCAGTTTATATATTACAAACAAAACACAGAAGGCATTGAGAAAATCTGTTTAAATAATTGGAAACAAAATAAATGTTTAACAATCTACATGACAAAAATTATATGAACAAAAATATAAAATGCTTTTCAGGCAACTATAGAACTAAACAATTGGGGAACTATTAATAGTTCATGGGGATTGATTCATAATGTGTAAACAAATGAGAAAGGGCCAATCTATATGTCCAACAATGATAGAAAGAGAACTTAGGGACTCTTTGTGTGGAAATATTTTCTTTATTTGTTTGTTAGTTTTTGGCTCTTTCCTTTTTTTATTAAAGCTTTTAATTTTTCAAAACATAACACTTCTTCAACATTAGTCCTTGCAAAACCTTGTGTTCCAATGTCTCTCCCCCTTCCCCCATGGCCTTCCCTATATGGCAAGTAGTCCAATATATGTTAAATATGACATAAATGTATGTTAAATCTAATTATACATATATATTTATACAATTATAGTGCTGCACAAAAATCAAACCAGTTTAAAAAAAGCAAAATGAATTGCAAGCAAGCAACAAAAAAAAGATGAACCACCCTCAGTTCCCACAGTGCTCTCTCTGGGTGGAGATGGCTCTCTTCATCACTGAACAAGTGGAACTGGTTTGAATGATCTCATTGTTGAAGAGAGCCACATCCATCAGAATTGACCATCATATAGTATTGTTGTTGAAGTGTATAATGATCTCCTGGCTCTGTTCATTTCACCCAGCATCAGTTCATGTAAGTCTCTCCAGGCATCTCTGAAATCATCCTGTTGGTCATTTCTTATAGAGCAATAATATACCATGACATTCATATACCATAATTTATTAAGCCATTCTCCAATTAATACGCATAAGAAAAGGTGCTCCAAATTACTATTGATCAGAGAAATGCAAATTGAGACAACTCTGAGATAATACTACAGAACTGTCAGGTTGGCTAAGATGACAAGCAAAGATAATGACATATGTTGGAGGGATGTGGGAAAACTGGGACACTGATACATTGTTGGTGGAACTGTGAATAGATCCAAACATTCTGGAGAACAAATATATCTATATCTATATATCTATATCTATATATCTATATACACACACTTTCTTAAATTAGTAATTTGTTGTTATTTACTTTGAATCTTCCCTAATGTTCTGCTGGGCACAGGACAAAGTTGCATTTTGTTTTATATTCCTTTTTTGCTTTTTTGTTTTTTCTTATTCTGTTTTTTAATTAAATGAACTTTTTAAAGTAAAAAAAAGAAAAAGAAAACAGATAAAGAAGAGATCATTTAAGGATTATTGGGTTGTCCAAAATTCATAGTAAAAAGACCTATTAAATATTGTGATAGTTCAAAAAATTTCAAAGAAAATTGTCCCAATATTCTGGAACTAGAAGGGGAACAGAGAAATAAAAAGAATCCATAAATCAGCACCTGAAATGGAACCCAAAATACCAATTTCCAGGAATATCAGAATCAAATTCGAAAGCTTCCAAATAAAAGATAAAGTACTTTAAACAGATTTTTTTAAATATACATATACCAAGAAGGCTCAGTTACAATAATGTACAATATTTTACCTGAGGATTTTAAGTAAATAAAGAAGGAAACCATGCCTAATCAGAGATATATGCTGGAATTTAAGAATAGATATTTTTAAAAATAAAGAAAGATAATATCCTAATCTGATTTTTTTGAAAAAAAATAGCTATATAACTTAAGGAAAAGTTGCACTCTCCAAAATGTAATTTTGCCAAAATAATTGTGAAAAATCAGAACATCATTATGTAGCATAGGAAGAGACCTTAGTGGACAATGAATAGAAAAGAAAAGGCAGAGTTATTTCAAAGAAACCATTGTATCTAAACTGAGCTTTGCTTTAAAAGATAACTTCAGGATTGATTATAAAATCAATGACGTGATACAAGAAGATAATTTGAAGGAATTAGATATGTTTAGCATAGAACATGCTATAATGTGCATATAGCAATGCATATGACAAAATGTGCATATAACAAATATTAAGGTTAAAAGATTGAGAAGAAATGAATAAAAATAAAAAAAAACAAAAATAACAAAAAAAATTTAGTATAAAAGTACAGGAAATAGATTGTTCATTGTCAAACTTAGATTCAACTAGCATTAATTAACTACCTGAATACCTGCTAGGTGTAAGGCAAGACTATAAGGGCAATAAAAAAAAAAAAAAAGATTCCCTAATCCCATGGAGGTGAAATTCTACAACAGTATGACAAGGACATAAATAAATAAAGAAAATTAAAAAGTAAAGTATATAAAAAGATCAGTAACAAGTACAGAGTATTAGGTATCTTGGAGCTTTCTGTGATGAAGACAAATGCTTAGAATAAAGAGAGGGGAAAAAAGCAAAGCTAAAAAGATTTTAGAAAAAAATGAGTTATGAATCAAGGAATTGGTAATAAAAATAGATGAAATGAACTTTTGGTACCATGAGAGGAGAAACATGCAGAATAGGAAAAGTTGGTCAGAAATTTGGTTTCAACTGCAATTAATCAGATTTCCAATGATAGAAGATAGAGAACTTGTCAAGAGAGGTGTTTTGCAATAAACAAGGAGTTTATTGGGGAAAAACAAAAGCATGGATTCATCAAGGCACAATAGGATGTGAAAGATTAAAATGATGTTAAAAGATAGGGCTGAGATGAGTAGTGATGACAGTAAGAGTAAACTTATGGCAACTATGTGTAGTGGAATAACACTGGCAGAGAATTTTCATATCAGAAAACTTTGAAAGACAAGGTATAAAGAGGAGTTGGCATTTTAAAAAATTTAAAATGGGGAATAACAGTTAACAGGGGGTATTCAGTCGAGTTATCTATCTCTCTACACTTTGGATCTATTTTGAATTTATATATCTTTTATCTTTTTTTTAATGTACATATTCTTTTTCCTTAGAATGCCAGATTATTATTATCATTTGCTTTGCTTTTTATCGCTAGGATAGTACATGCCAAATAGTAAACATTTAATACATTATGGTGATGGAAGTTTTATTACTTTCAACCCTTTAAACATTATATATATATATATATATATATATATATATATATATATATATATATATCTTTTTATTGACAAGTAACATATGTGGGTAATTTTACAGCATTGAAAATTGCCAAACTTTTTGTTCCACTTTTTCCCCTCATCCCCCCCCATTGCCTCTCCTGATGGCAGATTGACCAACATATGTTAAATGTATTAAAGTATAAATTAAATACAATATAAGTATACATGTCTTAACAGTTATTTTGCTGGGACTTCCGGGCGAGATGGTGGCGAGGAGGCACACAGCTGTGTAAGCTCCGTGTTTTCTCTCAGAAACCATTTCATTACAAGCCTCTGAATTAATGCTTGATTGAAAAAAAACCCACAAATAGTTACCAAAAGAAGACATCCTTTAGATTCGCCAAGAAAGGTCTTTTTTTGCTTGAGGGCGGGACAGTTTTAGATTGGGCACAGACTGAGGGCAGTGGCAGCAAGAGCTTGGCAGGCAGCTCACAGCTGAGCAGAACTGAGGGGGGTGAGATGTGATCTCAGCTGTCTCTGTGGGGAGAGCTTTGCTACAGGATTGGATACTTTGCTCTGGCAGCAAATCAGTAGCCCAGTAGAGAAGCTAAAAACACCAGGGACCAAGAATACAACCCCAAACAGCTGGAATTTATTGGGACCTTGCCACCCCTCCCCCACAGCATCTCAAAATGCTCTCAGAGTCTCAGAGTTCAGGCCCAGCACACTCCTGCTAGTGCCTCACTGCTGCCCCACCATGATCTGGAGAGGAAGCTCAGTAACACCATCAAGCCTCTCCCTCAAAAAAAGCAGATTCCATTTTTTTTTTCTTTTTTCTTTGCTAGTTTGTCTCTGATTCTTCTCTGATAAAATGAGCAAAAAATTGAAAAGGACGTTAACAACTGACAGCTTTTATATGGACAGAGAGGAGAAGGCAGACTCTAAACCCTGAGGAGACTAAAAACAGACTCCCCACAGGAGGAGATTATCTGTTACTCAGCACAGATGAATCTCATAGAAGAAATTAAAAAGGCTCTCACAAGAGACCTAGAAGAAAAATGGGAAAAGGAGAGGGAGGCTTGGCAAGAGAGTAGGGAGAAGTCATCCCACTCACTTAAAGACAGAATGGATAAAGAAATCAAATCCTTGAAAAAGAGGATTAGTGAACTGGAAACAGAAAATGGCTCTCTAAAAAACAAAATTGGTGAAATGGAAAAGCATTCCATAGAACAAAATAACACAATTAGACATTTAGAAAAATATATTTAAAAAAGTGAGTGAAGAAAGCACTTCATTGAAAATCAGAATTGAACAAATGAAATTGAATGACTCGAGGAGACAACAAGTATCAGTCAAACAAAACCAAAAAATTCAAACAATGGAGAAAAATGTGAAATGTGTTCTTGGGAAAACAACAAACCTGGAAAATAGGTCTAGGAGAGATGAGAATTATTGGACTCCCAGAAAAATATGATGAAAAAAAGAGCCTGGACATTATTTTCTAGGAAATTATCAAAGAGAACTTCCCAGAAGTCATAGAAACAGAGGGTAAAATAGACATTGAAAGAATTCATCAATCACCTACTGAAAGGGATCCTAAAATCAAAACACCAAGAAATATAGTGACCAAATGCCAGAACCCTCAAACAAAGGAAAAAATATTCCAAGTGGCTAGAAAAGCCCAATTAAAATATAGAGGAGCCAAAATAAGGATCACCCAGGATCTTGCAGCATCCACATTAAAAGATTGAAGGGCCTGGAATATGATATTCCAAAAGGCTAAGGAACTTGGTATGCAACCAAATATAACTTAACCAGAATGAGCATCTTTTTCCAGGGAAGATGGTCATTCAATGAAATAAGCGAATTTCACCTATTTTTGATGAAAAAACCAGAACTTAACAAAAAGTTCAATCTACAAATATAGAACTCAAGAGAAACCTAAAAAGGTAAAAAGAAATCTTGGGAACTATATTTCTGCTGTAAAGATATATAAAGAATACATGTATACTTTGTTCTAGAAACTAGAGGTGGAAAGGACATTGTACCAGAAAAAGGGTAAAGTGGGGGTACTATATCTCACAAAGAGGCAAAGGAAACCTATTATATCTGAGAGAAAGAATGGAGGGGGATGAATATAGTGGGTATCTTACTGCCACCAGAATTGGATTTAAGAGGAAAATTGTAGACATATTCAATTTATGGTGAAACTTCTCCCACCTCATTGAAAAGTGAGAAGGGAAAAGTGAAAAGGAAAAGAATAAGCTAAGAAGAAGGGAATACAGAAACTGTGACGGAAAGGAGTAAGATGGGGGAGGAACTCTAAGGTGGGGGCTGGGGGGATACTAAAAAGAGAGGGCTGTGAGAAGCAAGTGGTGCTCACAAGGTTAATACTGGGAAAGGGGGGAAGGGGGAACGAAGGGAGAAAAGCACAAACAGGGGTTAACAAGATGGCAAGTAATACATAATTCGTCATTTTAACCATAAATGTGAATGGGGTAAACTCCCCCATAAAGAGGAAACGGTTAGCAGAATGAATTAGAAGCTAGAATCCTACAATATGTTGTTTACAAGAAATACACCTGAAGCATGGAGAGAAATGCAAAGTAAAGATAAAAGGTTGGAGCAAAATCTACTATGCTTCAGGTGAAATCAAAAAAGCAGGGGTAGCCATCCTGATCTCAGATCAAGAAAAAACAAAAATTGGGGGGCAGAGCAAAGATGGCGGAGAAGACACACGCGACTTTCTAAGCTCTTCTCTTACCCTCTTTATCAATATTATATCGAGCCTCAAAAATAGTCTTGACTGCTACAATTCGTAAAGATAAGAAGTAGAACAACTCACCGGCCGAAGAAAATCTGCAGTCTCGCCAAAAAAGGTTTGTTCCGGGGCCAGGTGGGAGATCGGCGCAGACGGGGAGAGAAATTAGGTCCCGAGGAGAGTCTCAAACGGAGGGTGAAAGCACAGATCTCAGCACAAGCTCACAGCCCCAACCCGCAGTAAGGGCTTTTCCTTGGGGCAGTTGTGATCCTCCAAGGCAGGAGGACTCAGCCCGGGTTAGCCTCCAATCTGCGCAGTGGGGAGCTCGGCTTGGGGCCATAGAGCTTTTCCAGGGCCGATTTGCATTGGGCAGAGACACTGGGGCAGAGTTCCGGGCAGTCTGTGGTCTGCGCTCAGCTGCTAATACTCACAGTCCCACAAGAGACTCCGGCCTGGGGCAGTGACACTTTCACCACTTAGTCTCTAGCCAAAGGCAATCGCTAATCCACTCAGCCCTACTAAGCAGTTTAATAGCTCTGCCAGTGCTGAATCCACTTCCTGTTGGGGGAAGGGAAAACTCTCACTCAGAGCACTCCCATACCTCGGAGCCGGAAATCGGTTTACATCTTTCCCTGCTCTGCAGAGGAAGCTGGTAACCCCCTTGCCTAGGAGACCTACCCTAAAGGCTTTAAAACATGAATAAAAAGATGAAAAGAACAATCGACAGCTTCTATGCAGAAAAAGAGCAGGTCAGCAAACCTGAAGAGACCTCAAACAGCAAAAATGCATCAGACTGTCCTCCTTTACATGATGCTCTCATAGAAGAGACCATTAAAAGTCTCAAAAGAGAGTTAGAAGATAAATGGGGAAAGGAAAGAGAAGCCTTACAAGAGAGCAACAACTTCCTGAAATACGAATTGGATAAGTTAAAAAATTCCCAGGAAGTGCAAATTGGTTAATTGGAAAAAATAAAAAAATCACAGGAAAGTAAGAATTGTGAATTGGAAAAAATAAAGAATTCACTAGAAAGTAGGATTCGTGAATTGGAAAAGACAAAGAACTCGCAAGAAAGTAGGATCTGTGAATTGGAAAAAGAAAATAATTCACTAAAAAAAAATTAGTGAAATGGAAAAAATTCCACAGACCAAAAGAATACATTCAAAACTCAATTGGACATATACAGAAAGAAGTAAAAAAAGCTAATGAAGAAAATAATTCTTTAAAAATTAGAACTGAACAAATTGAAACTAATGATGCATTGAGACAACAAGAATCAGTCAAGCAAAAACAAAAAAATGACAAACTGGAAAAAACCATGAATTATCTACTTGCTAAAACGACAGACTTGGAAAATAGATCTAGGAGAGATAATCTGAGGATTATTGTACTTTCTGAAAACTATGATGAAAAAAAGAGCCTAGATACTATTTTACAAGAAATCAGCAAAGAGAACTGCCCAGATGTAATAGAATCAGAAGGTAAAATAGGCATTGAAAGAATTCATCGAACACCTTCTGAAAGAAACCCTAAAATAAAAACCCCAAGGAATAATGTGGCAAATTTTCAGAACTATCAGATTAAGGAAAAAATTTTACAAGCAGCCAAAAAAAAAACATGTAAATACCGAGGTGCCACAATAAGGATCACCCAAGATCTGGCTGCCTCTACATTAAAGGAAAGAAGGGCCTGGAATATGATATTCTGAAAGGCATAAGAACTTGGGATGCAGCCAAGAATAAACTACCCAGCTAAGCTGAGCATTTTCTTCCAGGGAAGAAGATGGACATTTAATGAAACAAATGAATTCCATTTGTTTCTGAAGAAAAAAAACAGAATTAAACAAAAAATTTGATCTCCAAGAATAGAACTCAGAGATGCAGAAAAGGTAAAATAACTCTTGAGAATTGTATTTCGTTGTGGATATAAAAAAATACATGAAAATTTGATAGTACTGATATAACATAAAAAGGGAAGTAGATATGGAAAAGGGATGATGGCAGAATAAGGTGGGAAGGAGGGATAAAAGAGGAAACCACATCCCACAAAGAGGCTAAGGAAACTTATCATATCTGAGGGAATTTAGAGAGGGGAGGAACATTGTGGAATCTTACTCTCATCAGAGTTAGCTCAAAGAAAAATAATTGACATTTGTTGAGAAAATTCTCTCTGCCTCATTAAAAACAGGGGAGAGGAAAGGAAAAGAAAAGAGTAATAAGGGAAGGAAGGAGAAAGACTCAAAGGGAGGGAGGGATTATAAAGAGGGATAAGATCGTGATACAAGAGGGGTACATAAGTTTAAAAGGGGGAAAGAGGGTTGGGGAGGCAAGAATAGAGTAAAGCACAATCTGGGGTTATAGGATGGCAGGAAATACAGATTTAGTAATTCTAACCGTAAATGTGAATGGGATGAACTCCCCCATAAAGAGGAGGCAGAAAGCAGACTGGATCAAAAGTCAGAACCCTACAATATGTTGTTTACAAGAAACACATTTAAAGCAGGGGGATACATATAGAGTAAAAGGTAAAAGGCTGGAGCAAAATCGATTATGCTTCAGGTGAAGTCAAAAAGCTTAGGGGTAGCCATCCTTATCTCAGATCAAGCAAAAGTAAAAATTGATCTAATTAAAAGAGATAAGGAAGGAAACTACATCCTGCTAAAGGGTACATAAACAACGAAGCAATATCAATATTAAAATATATGCACCAAGTGGTATGGCACTCAGCTTCCTAAAGGAGAAGTTAAGAGAGTTGCAAGAAGAAATAGACAACAAAACAGTAATAGTAGGAGATCTCAACATTGCACTCTCAGAATTAGACAAATCAAACCACAAAACAAATAAGAAATTAAAGAAGCAAATAGAATATTAGAAAAATTAGGTATGTTGGATCTTTGGAGAAAATTGAATGGAGATAGAAGGGAATATACTTTCTTCTCAGCAGTTCATGGAACCTATTCAAAAATTGACCATATATTAGGACATAAAGACCTCAAAATTAAATAGAAGAAAGCAGAAATAGTAAATGCTTTCTTTTCAGATCATGATGCAATAAAAACTACATTCAACAAAAATTAGGGAAATAGACCAAAAAGTAATTGGAAACTAAACAATCTCATCTTAAAGAATGATTGGGTGAAGCAGCAAATTATAGATACAATTAATAATTTCACTCAAGATAATAACAATGATGAGACATCATACCAAAATTTGTGGGATGCAGCCAAAGCGGTAATAAGAGGGAATTTTATATCCTTAGAGGCTTACTTGAATAAAACAGAGAAAGAAAAGATTAATGAATTGGGCTTGCAACTAAAAACTAAAAAGACCAAATTAAAAACCCCAATCAAATACTAAATTGGAAATTCTAAAATTAAAAGGAGAAATTAAAAATATTGAAAGTAAAAAAATCTATTGAACTAATTAATAAAACTAAGAGTTGGTTCTATGAAAAAGCCAATAAAATAGATAAGCCTTTGGTAAATCTGATTAGAAAAAGGAGGGAGGAAATGAAATTAGTAGTCTTAAAAATGAAAAGGGAGAACTTTCCACCAATGAAGAGGAAATTAGAGAAATAATAAGGAGTTATTTTGCTCAACTTTATGCCAATAAATTTGATAACCTAAGTGAAATGGATGACTACCTCCAAAAATATAGCCTTCCCAGACTAACAGAGGAGGAAGTAAATTGTTTGAATAGTCCCATTTCAGAAAAAGAAATAGAACAGGCAATTAAACAACTCCCTAAGAAAAAATCCCCAGGACCAGATGGATTTACATGTGAATTTTACCAAACATTTAAAGAACAATTGGCCCCAATGCTTATATAAATTATTAGATAAAATAGGGAATGAAGGAGTCTTACCAAATTCCTTCTATGACACAGACATGGTACTGATACCTAAACCAGGTAGGCTGAAAACAAGAGAAAAGAAAATTATAGACCAATCTCCTAATGAATATTGATGCTAAAATCTTAAATAAGATATTAGCAAAAGACTACAGAAAATCATCTCCAAGATAATACACTATGATCAAGTAGGATTTATACCAGGAATGCAGGGCTGGTTCAATATTAGGAAAACTATCAATATAATTGGCCATGTTAATAACCAAATTAACAAAAACCATATGATCATCTCAATAGATGCAGAAAAAGCATTTGATAAAATCCAACATCCATTCCTATTAAAACACTTGAGAGTATAGGAATAAATGGACTTTTCCTTAAAATAATCAGCAGCATCTATTTAAAACCATCAGTAAGCATCATATGTAATGGAGACAAACTGCAACCATTCCCAATAAGTTCTGGAGTGAAACAAGGTTGCCCACTATTACCGTTACTATTTAATATTGTATTAGAAACGCTAGCTATAGCAATAAGAGCTGAGAAAGAGATTAAAGGAATAAGAATAGTCAATGAGGAAGCCAAATTATCACTCTTTGCCGATGACATGATGGTATACTTAGAGAACCCCAGAGATTCTGCTAAAAAGTTATTAGAAATAATCCACAACTTTAGCAAAGTTGCTGGTTATAAAATAAACCCACATAAGTCATCAGCATTCTTATATATCACTAACAAAATCCAACAGTCAGAGTTACAAAGAGAAATTCCATTTAAAGTAACTACTGATAATATGAAATATTTAGGAATCTATCTGCCAAGGGAAAATCAGAAACTTTATGAGCAAAATTACAGACCACTTTTCACACAAATTAAGTCTGATCTAACCAATTGGAAAAATATTCAATGCTCTTGGATAGGGCAAGCAAATATAATAAAGATGACAATATTACCTAAACTAATCTATTTATTTAGCGCTATAGCAATCAGAGTCCCAAAAAACTATTTTAATGACCTAGAAAAAATAACAACAAAGTTCATATGGAAAAACAAAAGGTCAAGAATTTCAAGGGAATTAATGAAAAAAAAAAATCAAATGATGGTGGCTTAGCTGTACCAGACCTAAAATTATATTATAGAGCAGCAGTTACCAAAACTATTTGGTATTGGCTAAGGAATAGATTAGTTGATCAGTGAATAGATTAGGTTCAAGGGATAAAACAGTCAACAAATATAGCAACCTAGTCTTTGACAAACCCAAAGATCCCAGCTTTTGGGATAAGAACTTATTGTTTGATAAAATTGCTGGGAAAATTGGAAACTACTATGGAGAAACTAGGCATTGATCCACTTAACGCCGTACACCAAGATAAGGTCAAAATGGGTTCATGGACCTAGGCATAAAGAATGAAATCATTAATAAATTAGAGGAACATAAGATAGTTTACCTCTCAGACCTGTGGAAGGGAAGGTCTTTATGACCAAAGCAGAACTAGAGATCATTACTTGATCACAAAATAGAAAATTTTGATTATACAAACTGAAAAGTTTTGTACAAACAAAACTAATGCAGACAAGATTAGAAGGGAAGCAATAAACTGGGAAAATATTTTACAGTCAAAGGTTCTGATAAAGGCCTCATTTCCAAAATATATAGAGAATTAACTCTAATTTATAAAAATCAAGCCATTCTCCAATTGAAAAATGGTCAAAGGATATGAACAGACAATTCTCAGATGAAGAAATTGAAACTATTTCTAGTCATATGAAAAGATGCTCCAAGTCATTATTAATCAGAGAAATGCAAATTAAGACAACTCTAAGATACACTACACACCTGTCAGATTAGCTAAGATGACAGGAAAAATAATGATGATTGTTGGAGGGATGTGGGAAAACTGGTACATTGATTCATTGTTGGTGGAGTTGTGAACGAATCCAACCATTTTGGAGAGAGTTTGGAACTATGCTCAAAAAGTTATCAAACTGTGCATACCCTTTGATCACAGAGTGTTACTACTGGGATTATATCCCAAAGAGATTATAAAGAAGGGAAAGGGACCTGTATGTGCACGAATGTTTGTGGCAGCCCTTTTGTAGTGGCTAGAAACTGGAAACTGAATGGATGTCCATCAGTTGGAGAATGGCTGAATAAATTGTGGTATATGAAAATTATGGAATATTACTGTTCTGTAAGAAATGACCAACAGGATGATTTCAGAAAGGCCTGGAGAGACTTACACGAACTGATGCTAAGTGAAATGAGCAGGACCAGGAGATCATTATATACTCAACAACAATACTAGATGATGACCAGTTCTGATGGATCAGGCCATCCTCAGCAACGAGATCAACCAAATCATTTCTAATGGAACAGTAATGAACTGAACTAGCTATACCCAGAAAAAGAACTCTGGGAAATGATTAAAAACCATTACATTGAATTCCCAATCCCTATATTTATGCACACCTGCATTTTTGATTTCCTTCACAAGCTAATTGTACAATAATTCAGAGTCTGATTCTTTTTGTACAGCAAAATAATGTTTTGGTCATGTATACTTATTGTGTATCTAAGTTATATTTTAATATATTTAACATCTACTGGTCATCCTGCCATTTAGGGGAGGGAGTGGGGGGTAAGAGGTGAAAAATTGGAACAAGAGGTTTGGTAATTGTTAATGCTGTAAAGTTACCCATGTATATATCCTGTAAATAAAAGGCTATTAAATAAAAAAAAAAGAGAAAAAAAAATAAAAAAAACAAAAATTGATCTAATTAAAAGAGATAAGGAAGGGCACTACATCTTGCTAAAGGGTAGCATAGATAATGAAGCAATATCAATATTAAACATATGTGCATCAAGTGGTGCAGCATCTAAATTCTTAAAAGAGAAATTAAGAGAGCTGCAAGAAGAAATAGACAGCAAAACTTTAATAGTGGGAGATCTCAACCTTGCATGCTCAGAATTAGATAAATCAAACCACAAAATAAATAAGAGAGATGTCAAAGAGGTAAATAGAATACTAGAAAAGTTAGATATGATAGATCTCTGGAGAAAACGAAATGGAGACAGAAAGGAGTACACTTTCTTCTCTGCAATTCATGGAATCTATAGAAAAATTGATCATTTATTAGGACATAAAAACCTCAAACTCAAATGCAGTAAGACAGAAATAGTAAATGCATCCTTTTCAGACCACGATGCAATGAAAATTACATTCAATAAAAATACAGCAGAAAATAGACCAAAAATAACTGGAAAATAAACAACCTCATGCTAAAGAATGATTGGTTGAAACAGCAAATCATAGACACAATTAATAACTTCACCTAAATGACAATAATGAGATGTCATACCAAAATGTGTGGTTTGCAGCCAAAGTGGTAATAAGGGGAAATTTCATATCTCTAGAGGCCTACTTGCATAAAATAGAAAAAGAGAAGGTCAACAAATTGGGCTTGCAACTAAAAAAGCAAGAAAAGGAATAAATTTAAAAATCCCAGTCAAACACTAAACTTAAAATTCTAAAAATAAAACGAGAGGTCAATAAAATTGAAAGTAAAAAAAAAAACTATTGAATTAATTAATAAAACTAAGAATTGGTTCTATGAAAAAAACCAACAAAATAGACAAACTTTTAGTAAATCTGATTAAAAAAAGAAAAAGATTAATCAAATTGTTAGTCTTATAAATGAAAAGGGAGAACTAGCCACTAACAAAAAGGAAATTAGTGAAATAATTAGGAGTTACTTTGCCCAACTTTATGCCAATAAATTCGACATCTTAAATGAAATTGAAGAATACCTTCAAAAATATAGCTTTCCCAGATTAACAGAGGAAGAAATAGACTAAACAGTCCCATTTTAGCAAAAGAAATAGAACAAGCTATTAACCAACTCCCTAAGAAAAAATCCCCAGGACCAGATGGATTTACATGTGAATTGTACCAAACATTTAAAGAACAATTAACTCCAATGCTATACAAACTATTCGAAAAAATAGGGATTGAAGGAGTCCTACCAAACTCCTTTTATGACACAGACATGGTACTGATAGCCAAACCAGGTAGGTTGAAAACAGAGAAATAAAATTATAGCGTAATCTCCCTGATAAACACTGATGCTAGAATCTTAAATAAAATATTAGCAAAAAGATTGCAGAAAATCATCCCCAGGATAATAAACTATGACCAAGTAGATTTTATACCAGGAATGCAGGGCTGGTTCAATATTAGGAAAACTATTAACATAATTGACTATATTACCAATTAACAAAAACCATATGATCATCTCAATAGATGCAGAAAAAGCATTCAATAAAATCTAACATCCCTTCCTAATATAAACACTTGACAGGACAGGAATAGACTTTTCCTTGAAATAGTCAGGTGCATATATTTAAAACCATCAATAAGCATCATATGCAATGGGGAAAAACTGGAACTGTTCCCAGTGATATCAGGAGTGAAACTAGGTTGCCCACTATCACCATTGTTATTCAGTATTGTATTAGTAACACTAGCCTCGTTAATAAGAGTGGAGAAAGACATTAAAGGAATTAGAGTAGGTAATGAGGAAACCAAATTATAACTCTTTGCAGATGATATGATGGTATACTTAGAGAACCCCAGAGATTCTACTAAAAAGCTATTAGAAATAATTCATAACTTTAGCAAAGTTGCAGGATACAAAATAAGATAATTTTTTTTTTGTTTAACTCTGGCTTTTTCCTTAGAAACAAATGGAATTCCTCTGTTTAATTAAATGTCCATCTTCTTCCATGGAAAAAAATGCTCAGCTTAGCTGGGTAGTTTATTCTTGGCAGCATTCCAAGTTCTTTTGCCTTTTGGAATATCAGATTCCAGGCCCTTTGATACTTTCATGTTGAGGCAGCCAGATCTTGAGGGACCCTTATTGTGGCACCTCAGTATTTGAATTGTTTTTTCCTGGCTGCTTGTAATCTTTTTCCTTGGAGTTTTTATTTTAGGGTCTTTTTCAGAAGGTGTTCAATGAATTCTTTCAACGCCTATTTTACCTTCTGGTTCTATTACTTCTGGTCAGTTCTCTTTGATGATTTCCTGTAAAATAGTATCTAGGCTCTGTTTTTCATCATAATTTTCGGGTAGTCCAATGATCCTCAGGTTATCTCTCCTAGATCTATTTTCCAGGTTTGTTGTTTTTCCAAGTACATATTTGACATTTTTTTCCAATCTCTCATTTTTTTGGTTTTGCTTGACTGATTTTTGATGTCTCAATGAATCAGTCATTTCTATTTGTTCAGTTCTGATTTTTAGTGAGTTATTTTCTTCATTAGCTTTTTTTTTACTTCTTTTTTATATGTCCAATTTAGTTTTTAAATGAGTTGTTTTGCTCTATGGAATTTTTTTCCATTTCACTAATTTCTTTTATTGAGTTATTTTCTTTTTCCAATTTACAAATTGTACTTTCTTAGGAATTCTTAACTTTTTTCCAATTCATAAATTCTGTTTCCCTGTACTTCTTGGTAGTTTTTTACCTTTTCCAATTCATATTTCAGGAAGTTGTTGCTTTCTTGCATAGTTTCTCCTTTCTTTCCCCATTTTCCTTCTAGTTCTCTTTTAAAGTTTTTTTAGTGTTTTTTTAGTGTTTTCTAGGACAGCCTTTTGTGTTGGGGACCAACAATTGTCTGGAGACTGTCTGCTATTAGTCTCCTCAGGGTTGAAAAGCTGCTCTCTTTCTGTATAGAAGTTTTTGATAGTCCTTTTGATTTTTTTTTACTCATTTGTTAAAGCCTGTAGGGCCTGTCTTCAGGGCCAGGAGGTTACCAACTTGCTCTACAATGGAGTGATAGGTGTATGGGGTAGCTGTCCTGCCAACTGGCTACAAAGAGCAGAGAGGTACAGGAATGCTCTGGGAAAGAGTTGTCCCAGAAGTAACTCAGGCCTACACTGTGGAGCTGAAGAAGTGCCTTGTAAAGAAGCCCTGCTGTTCGAGTTAAGGACTGCCCTTGCGCTAGAAACTGAGCAAAGTTTTGCTACCCCAGGCCAAAACCTGCTGTGGTGGTGTGGGTATTAGGGGCTGACCAGGAAATAGTCCCCCAGGGACCAGATGTATCCCTGCCTAGGGAAGCACAATCAACTTTGAAAGTTCTGTTGCCCCAGGCTCAGCCCTGCACTGTACAGATGAGAGGCTGCCCCTGCCGTGCAGATTTGTAACTGTCCCTGTAAAAGCCCCGTACTGCAGGATGTGGCTGCAGGGCTGTGCTACAATCTGAGCTGAGTCCCTTCCGGTTTGGGGTGGTTAAAGCCAGATCTTAGTTAAGGTATTTTTTAGAGAGTACCCTGTCTTTGTCTTTAATTTTTCTGTCAGTTTACTGCTTTATAATTAAGGCAGAGCAGTTAGCCTATGGGAGAGTCATCTCTAGCCACAGAGATCACCCCTGACCCTGGTCTGCTCCAGATACTAGTATCTCCTTGACTGGGCTGGTCTGTTCCTGATCCTCAGGAACAGGAAATCTTTCCTGGCGATCTTCCAGATTACCTTCAGCTGGTAAGTTGTTGTGCTTCTAAACTTTGTGGGTTTTTACCAGTCAAGTGCTATTTTTGAGGCTGAATTTAATGTTGGTTGTGAAGGCATAAGAGGAACTTAGAAAGTTGTGTGTGCCTTCTCCACCATCTTGACTTTGCCCAAACCCTTTAAATTTTAAACTTGTCTTAATATTATTCAGATCCCAGATAATAGTCATAAAGGTAAGGTTAAGAATTAGGCCTGTAGTTCTATTTGATTTATAAGATTTTGACTTAGAAGGGACTTTAGTAGTCATTCAACTCAACTTATATATGAAAATAATCCTGCCATAACAAACCTGTTGTCAGATCTCTTCTTGAAGTCCTCCAGACATGCTAAACTGGCCACCTTGCAAAGGAACCCATTCCACTTTGGATTGCCATAATTATCAGTAACTTTTATTTTGCTGTCCTTCATGTTTATGTTCTTTGTTCTCCCCTGACATCAGGTCTTCCCTTCTTTCCTGTAACTTTATGCATATCTTCAAAGTCTGCCTCTTCTTATCCCTTTCATCTTCACTCCAGGGCCAAATAGAAAAAATCTTATATTTCTTTCACAAAGAAGCTCTCAGATATTAAATAAATGTTAAATCCTCATAGATATTGCTTTCTTCATATTAAACATATCTAATTCCTTATGATCATCAGATATCACATATCAAGGCATTTCATTACATTATTTTCCCTCCCTTGTACAAGTTTCAGCTTACCAATAGCCGTCATAAATATTGATGCCAGAAGTAAACACATTAGTCCACATGAATTCCAATGAGTGAAGGATAAAATGGGACTGTGACCTCAATATTCCTTG
Source organism: Sarcophilus harrisii (assembly GCF_902635505.1). Classification (NCBI taxonomy): domain Eukaryota; kingdom Metazoa; phylum Chordata; class Mammalia; order Dasyuromorphia; family Dasyuridae; genus Sarcophilus; species Sarcophilus harrisii. The sequence goes on along the minus strand of NC_045427.1, from coordinate 275,100,422 downwards.
AAAGTACGTTTCCTTGAATACAACCCAAGACCACATTAGCTTTTTTAGTGTTCACATAAGATTCTTTTCACATTGAGTTTACAATGCACTAAAATCACCAAATCTATTTCACAATGTGTGCTATTTAATCATTTCTCCTCCATGTTATACTTGTAAAGTTGCTTTTTTTTTCTATTCAACTGTAAGTTTTTACATGTATTCCTGTTGAATTGTATCTTGTTTCTAGTAACCTACAATGCTGTGTAGTTTCCTACAAAACCAACATCTTTTGATTCCTCTCATCTAGTGTATAAACTAGCATTGTGCCATTTACAAATTTGATAAGCATATCATCTATGTCTTTTTCTAAGTCATTAATAAATACTATGGCACTAAACTGGAGATCTGTTACTATGTTGACATTGATCCATTTACAATTATAAATAATGCACAGGTCAGGAATTTCCTTTTATTAATGCAGGGCGGCTGCATCTTCACTACAACTTAAAATCTTAGGGAGTTTTCTGAGTCATTGAGAAATTAAGTGACTAATGCAGGATGAAACATTCAGCATGTTATTAGATGTAGGATTCAAACTTGCTTTGCCATTAACGATGATTCTCCATCTACTATGCCACATTATCTCAACAATAAATGCAGCTAAATACCTCATTAAAATTCTTTCAGTAGGAAAATCTTGTTAAAAAGATAGTTATATCATAATTCCTTAAAATTATCAAACTGAGAGAAAAACAAATTGCTTATAAAATTCAAGTAACTTAATTGTAATAGGGAATGAACATTGGATGAATTTTTTTTCTTTTAGTATATTGATGCTTTCAACATTTTAGCTTGTATCATTTGGAAAGAAACCTCATATCACATCAAATAAAGATTTCTAGGAGATAAATTTGTAAATCCAAATTTATTATAGAATAAAGCATCATGTTGGTATATTCATTTATCCTCATTATCTCTCAGTGGAGGAATGGAGATTAAGAATTTTTTTCATCATTTGATATCTCCAAAGTAACTCCCTAGATATAGGAAATTTTACCATATACTATGATATATTTAATTTCTCACCCAGCTGTAGCAGTACCCTTAATTTTTCTTTTTATTACCTCTTAAAGAACTTGTCTTATTATCAAAAGAACAAAAATGAAATGAAATACTAAGAAACTTGGAATAATTTATTTGATGCCAAGTGGCCTTTTAGAAAGTCATTTGCCAAATGAGAAAGTCATTCCCATTATATGCTGCTAATCCTATAGTGCTAATTTCCACAAAACTTCTTGGCACTGTTATTACCTCTTCAGCCTGATAACAGAAATCTTTCATCATTATCAATAGTAGTACAAAGATTTGTATTTATAGTTGTAATATCTTTTCATTACAAAGCATATCTTCCAGTTTACTTTTAAAGTAAAACCTCAATACACCATTGAATTGGATACTGACATTTACATGAGAACTTTTTACTTGGATGCATTTTAAATTAAGGGTGTAAAAAGCCTTGCTTACATTTCCATTCCAAGATCAGTGATTGCAAAATGATAAGGATAGGGAAATGCTTCTTTTCCCACCAATAATCTAGTCACTTTCCCTACTACAAACATTATATGATAGACAATACTATAGTTTAGCTAATAAATACAAATTATTTTCTACTGCACATAGCTTCTTTCCCTTTAAACCAGCTCGTCTTTTCTTATGGATATAAACTACTAATAAAATAAAGTTAGCATATTTAGGCATGTTGGTCAAATCACTATTTTCAAGGCTCTCATATGATTTCATACATCAACTAGTTTAAGAGTACACAAAGCAAAGTCTTGAAAAAATATGCAGGGAACTCATTTAGTTTATTTCAAGTCATGTTAACTTTTCTTTTAGTATTTCTACTAAATTCAGTAACTTATTCTTCTTAGCTGTAAATCAATACTTCTTTCAAAAAGCCCTAAAAAAGTTCTGATTAGCTTATTACCCTCAAGTAATTTTAGGCTCATGAGACAAGAGAATTTTAGAGTTGGAAGAAAGCTTAGAGAAAATGTAAAAGAATCAGTATTTTATGGATGAAGTCACTATGGTCCAGAGGTTTGTCACTTGTTGAATTTCCAATTATGTTATTGACTAAGTCAGGACTAACTTAAAATTTTCTGGCTCTTATTCTAAGATACTTTCAACTAACATTAAATATCTTTAATATTTATCCAAGATGTGCCCACAACTTCTATCTGAGTTTTGAGATTTAGATACTAGCCATTTCATCATTTATTCTCTTTATTCAACTTTAAGATATCTTCCTAGACCTGAATTTGCAATACATATTACACATGCCTAATTCAAGGGGATTCTGATCTAAGGTCTCCTAAAAGTTAAGAAGATAAAAGATCCTTCTTGCTCAGCAGAAGCTCTAAGATATGTATGTATGGAAATATAAGTGGAAATATTATGAATATGTATACCTATTTGTATTTATAGTTCTATATATAGAGATAGATATGTGTATGGAGATATTTATATAAGTATTTTTATACACACATATATTTACAGATATACATGTATACATATTTTATATATATGTATATACACACATATACAGAAACACACACATACTGTGTGTGCATGAGCAGCTTGTGATTTTAAGAGCTCAGCAACTTGGTAAAGCACTCTCTGGGCTCCACATTCAGAGGATTTTGAATACCTTCTGCAGTTCATTGGCACAATTTACAGTGATATTTATATTCCCCATGAAACTCTGGGGAAGAACACAATTTGAAGGAGCTTGTCAGCAGAGTTTAAGATTCAGATGAATGTATCACCATAGCTCTAAATTAAAAAAAAAAGAAAATGTTCTTATAATCTTTGCTAGCTGACTAATAATTATTTTATTTTATTTAAATGTTTCTTTTCCTTAAATATTTATTTAGATCATAAACATTTACCAACTTAAAAAATAAAAAGAGAAAGGGACAGTGGAAAGACGATGACAAATGAGTATTTAAATTCAACATTTCTTGGGATGGGAAAACAAAATTTTAGATGAAAGAAATGATTATTCCAGGAGTAAAAGACATCATTAAAATACTCAATCAAAGTCAGAGTCAACGGTATATACAAAGTGGCAGCTGCAAGATCTGGAGGTAAAATATGCCTAAAAAAAAAAAAAAGTAAATATGAAAGCCTTCTTGGAAGAAAAGATGGTTTCTATAGCAACAGAGCATAATGATCTTTCAATGTAAGAGATCCTATTTTGAATGTGATATTGGTGATTCAGAAACAAAGATGCACTTAAAGGTGGGATAGTAATCATCAGATCACTGATCTAATATCACAAAGCATGGAATTATAAGTTAAAGGCTTCAAATACAATTGTCTGTTTTGTTTATTTATTTATCTAGCTAGCAAGCTAGTTTTGCTTGTGTTTACATTTAACATACCTAGTGAATTGAAACTCATACAGAAAGTACTGTATACAGAAACCAAATTTACAACTATAAAATAAAGACTTGAACATTAGTTGGTATTAAATTTTCTGGTCACCCTCCAAGCCACTCCAAATCAATATGTATTAAGAATTATATATATAAAAAGCATTATATTAGATGTTGGAGATATAAAAATAGAATGAAAACCACTTCTTTGCATCAAAAAAACTTCTGTTTTATTGAGGAAAAAGAGCTAAGAATGGGACCCGTGATTTCACTGATGTCTTCTCAACAACTTAGAATGTAGTTTATTTATTTTAATGTATTTTATTGATACTTTTTATCTTTCTCTCTTTTATTTCAACTCTTCTCAATCTGTACTGGCCCTTATTGTAATATACATAAGAAATTAAGCAAAGAAAATTAACAGTTTATCCAGTATCTATAAGGCTGAATGGAGATTGGAATGAAGGATGATAAACAGAATGAATTCTATTCCTTGGTTATGAAGGAAGATATTAGGAGATTGATCTAAGTATATTCTCAATTTATTGAAATATCTTGTTCACTCCTAAAATGATTATTTACATGTATTCTCTTTTAGGAGTCATCATAGTTCTTTTATGCTGACAGTAATAGTTTCTCATGCTATTAATGCATTTTTGAGACCTTTTATATAAGGTATATGAATTGCTAACACACTTATAACCATTTTATATTCATTTGATATATGTAAGTAATATGTTATATTTACTAATATGACACCAACAAATATATGAATTGTTCATGTGCTCTTTAGATATGCTAACCTTCTCATAAGATGTGAGAAAGTCAATGTCCTAAACTGTGAAGTAAAGGAAGTATAATTCTAACAAAAGTAGTTTGAAAGGGAATACACAGAAGAAAGTTTGAAAACTGAATTTATGGAACAGTTTGATTTGGCCAGAACATACAACACATTAAAGGGGGTGAGGTTCAGGAGAAGATAATATATTCATTCCATTTTCCTGTGGTTAGGAAAATATTGGCTAAATTAATGTTTCTATCAAGAACAATTATAGATTTCTACTGACAACAAAGCAAAAAAAAAAAAAGATTTTGATTGTAATAAAAGTTTTAACAATAACAAAAATGATAACAATCACTCTTATAGATCCTTCTTTATAAGCTTAAGATAAATTAGGAGAGGGACCAAACTCATGTTTCATTAACAAAAGGAACATCTAACTGAATAAATTATTTTTATCTATGTAGATCACCATCATCTTTGAAATATTTATGCTTAGAGAGTTGTCTGGGATATTGAGAGATTAAGGGATTCACCACAGAGCCATGTAAGATAGTATTCATCTGGGGCAGCTAGGTGGCTCAATGAATAGAACACTAGCCCTGAAGTCAGGAGGACCTGAGTTCAAATCTGGTCTCAGATATTTAACACTTCCTAGCTGTGTGACCCTGGGCAAGTCACTTACCCTCAATTGCCTCAAGGAAAAAAAATATATAGTATTCATCTGAGGAAGAACTTCAGTCCAGATCTTCATGGCTTTGAATGCAGCTCTTTCTGCTGTGCCATAGTAATTTCAATACATTTTACTAATTGCCTAAGGAATCCCTACCTATAAGATTAAACAATTATTTTAGTTTTTTATTTAATAATTGTTAATGATTCATTGATATATCATTTGATGCAAATTAATTTATTCTAAATATTATCATCATGAATGATTTCTTAGCATATCACTTGTTATCACTTGCAAATTCCTTTGGTTTAAAAGAAACAAATATTAAAAGTCATGGTGTTTATGTATAGCAATTGATATTATTATGCTTTGTATTTTACAAACATGTTACTTGCAAAAGCTTTTTTGAAGTAGCTGATCTAATCATTATTACAAGCATTTTTAAAATGGGGGGATAAAATCTCCAACAGATTAAGGGACTGCTTCTGGACTGCAATGCCTTTAGCATTCCTTTTGTTTTAGTTTTAAATTATGCAAAATTGATTTACTTACCTTTACAAGTCTTGTTTCTGTTTCATATATACTTCTATACTCTCTGCTCCATTGGTTTTTATCACAATACTCTGTTCTAATTCTATTATTAGCTGTCAGATGAAATTTTAATAGTCTTTTTTTTGTCTTTCCAGATATACATCTTCCCTTAATAATGAGACTTTCCTTGAAAAAAAAGGGAAAAAAATTTTAGAAAAAACAAAACTGACACATTGACTGCAACTGATCATTTATACACTAAGTCCGGAATTATCAAATTCTACAGTGAAAGGAGGGAGATAATTTTCTTCTTCTACAGGGTCAAGATTAACCAATTTAATCAGATAGCATATACTTTTACTTTTGTGTTTTTAAAATGTAAATTGATGTGGTAGATTTTGTAGTTTTTACTTTATTCTATGTAATTTCAGACAATTTTTTTTTAAATTTCTTTGTATTCATCACATAACAAAATAATTATAATAATTTTCAAATATACTCATGTGCCCCAAAATTTTAATGCTGAATTTCTTCACAATTTCTGCAATATTCTTTTCTAAAATAAAATTTTCTCTGGGAGCAGGTTTCTTAGGAGCTTCTGGAGGCAGCATTAGTTTCAGTTCAGAGTAATCACCCCAAATGCAGCCAGATATTAAAGTCCAAATCCTTTATTGTCTCCTTCAAAGTCTTGTCTCCTTCACTTGGGGCTCAGCTACTTTTTCTTAGAAGCCTTCTGTAGTCTTGGTTCTGAGAGCTTAAGCTGCCGTCTCTGGCTTCTGAATCTCCTCTACTGAATCCTGGCTGAGGCTGTGAGAGCTTCTAGTGGTCTGGTCCTTTCTGGCCTTGACATCTCCTCCCTATATGTTCCACACTTCTTAGCACCTTGTAAGAATCCTAACATCTCCCACTTGCTTTTGTTTTTAGAACATAGATGGTCATGACCTCCCTGACTTCTCAAGGAGGTGAGAACTCCCCAAAAAAGGTGATCACGCCTTCCTGGACTGCTCAAAAAAGGGGTGAAAACACCATAAAAGGAGGTGATCACACCCTCCCTGACTGCTCAGGAAGGGAAATGAAAACACCAAAGGAAATGTGAGACAAAATCAGATAAGCAGGTTTCTGAAGGGTCTCACTTTTTTTTTTTTTTTAATAACTTTGTATTGACAGAACCCGTGCCAGGGTAATTTTTTACAACATTATCCCTTGCACTCACTTCTATTCCGATTTTTCCCCTCCCTCCCTCCATCTCCTCCCCTAGATGGCAAGCAGTCCTATACATGTTAAATATGTCACAGTATATCCTAGATGCAATATGTGCAGAACTGAACAGTTCTCTTGTTGCATAGGGAGAATTGGATTCAGAAGGTAGAAATAACCAGGGAAGAAAAACGAAAATGCAAACAGTTTATATTCATTTCCCAGTGTTCTTTCTTTGGTGTAGCTGCTTCAGTCCATCATTGGTCAATTGAAAGAGAGTTAGATCTCTTTGTCAAAGAAGTCCACTTCCATCAGAATACATCTTCATACAGTATCGCTGTTGAAGTATATAATGATCTCCTAGTTCTGCTCATTTCACTTAGCATCAGTTCACGTAAGTCTCTCTAAACCTCTCTGTATTCATCCTGCTGGTCATTTCTTACAGAACAATAATATAACATAACATTCATATACCAGAATTTACCCAACCGTTCTCCAATTGAAGGGCATCTATTCATTTTCCAGTTTCTAGCCACTACAAACAGGGTTGCCACAAACATTTTGGCACATACAGGTCCCTTTCCTTCTTTAGTATCTCTTTGGGGTATAAGCCAAAGTAGCTCTGCTGGATCAAAGGGCATGCACAGATTGATAACGTTTGGGACATAATTCCAGATTGCTCTCCAGAATGGTTGGATTTGTTCACAACTCCACCAACAATGCATCAGTGTGCCAATTTTCCTGCATCCCCTCTAATCCCCTCCATCATTATTTTTTCTTGTCATCTTAGCCAATCTGACAGGTGTGTAGCAGTATCTCAGAGTTCTCTTAATTTGCATTTCTCTGATCAGTAGTGATTTAGAACACTCTTTCATATGAGTGAAAATGGTTTCAATTTCATCATCTGAAAATTTTCAGTTCATATCCTTTCACCATTTATCAATTGGAGAATGGCTTGATTTCTTATAAATTAGAGTCAATTCTCGATATATTTTGGAAATGAGGCCTTTATCAGAATCTTTAACTGTGAAGATGTTTTCCCAGTTTGTTGCTTCCCTTCTAATCTTGTTTGCATTTGTTTTGTTTGTACAAAGGCTTTTAATTTGATGTAATCAAAATTTTCTATTTTTGTGATGAATAATGATCTCTAGTTCATCTTGGTCACAAATTTCTTCCTCCTCCACAAGTCTGAGAGATAAACTATCCTGTTTTCCTCTAATTTATTTTTCATTCTTTATGCCTAAATCATGGACCATTTTGATCTTATCTTGGTATATAGTGTTAAGTGTGGGTCCATGCCTAATTTCTGCCATACTAATTTCCAATTTTCCCAGCAGTTTTTGTCAAATAATGAATTCTTATCCCAAAAGTTAGGATCTTTGGGTTTGTCAAACACTAGCTTGCTATAGTTGACTATTTTATCTTGTAAATCTAACCTATTCCACTGATCCACTAATCTGTTTCTTAGCCAATACCAAATGGTTTTGGTGACTGCTGCTTTATAATATAGTTTTAGATCAGATACAGCTAGGCCACCTTCATTTGATTTTTTTTTTCATTAATTCCTTTGAGGTTCTCAATCTTTTGTTCTTTCATATGAATTTTGTTATTATTTTTTCTAGATCATTAAAATATTTTCTTGGAAGTCTGATTGGTATACCACTAAATAAATGCATTAGTTTAGGGAGTATTGTCATCTTCATTATATTTGCTTGGTCTACCCAAGAGCACTTAATATTTTTCCAATTATTTAAGTCTGATTTTATTTTTGTGGAAATTTTTTTGTAATTTTTCTCATATAATTCCTGACTTTCCTTTGGTAGATAGATTCCCAAATATTTTATGCTGTCGACAGTTATTTTGAATGGAATTTCTCTTTGTATCTCTTGCTGTTGGATTTTGTTGGTGTTATATAAAAATGCTGAGCATTTTTGGGGATTTATTTTGTATCCTGCAACTTTGCTAAAGTTATGAATTATTTCTAAATAGCTTTTTAGTAGAATCTCTGGGGTTCTCTAAGTATACCATCATATCATCTGCAAAGAGTGATAGTTTGGTTTCCTCATTGCCTACTCTAATTCCTTTAATATCCTTCTTGACCTTTATTGCCAAAGGCTAGCGTTTCTAATACAATACTGAATAATAATGATGATAGTGGGCAACCTTTCTTCACTCCAGATCTTACTGGGAAAGGTTCCAGTTTTTCCCAATTGTATATGATGCTTACTGACAGTTTTAAATATATGCTCCTGACTATTTTAAGAAAAAGTCTATTTATTCTTATATTCTCAAGTGTTTTTATTAGGAATGGATGTTGGATTTTATCAAATGTGTTTTCTGCATCTATTGAGATGATCATATTGTTTTTGTTAGTTTGGTTATTGATATAGTCAATTATGCTAATAGTTTTCCTAATATTGAATCAGCCTTGCATTCCTGTTATAAATCCTACTTGGTCATAGTGTATTATCCTAAGGATGATTTTGTAATCTTTTTGCTAATATTTTATTTAAGATTTTAGCATCAATATTCATTAGAGAGATTGGTCTATAATTTTCTTTCTGTTTTCAACCTACCTGGTTTAGGTATCAGTACCATATCTGTGTCGTAAAAGGAGTTTGGTAGGACTCCTTCAGTCCATATTTTTTAAATAGTTTATATAGCATTGGAGTTAATTGTTCTTTAATGTTTGGTAGCATTCACATGTAAATCCATATGGTCCTGGGGATGTTTTCTTAGGGAGTTGGTTAATAACTTGTTCTATTTATTTTTTAAAATGGGACTGTTTAGGATATTTACTTCTTCCTCTATTAATCTGGGCAAGCTATATTTTTGAAGGTATCCTTCCATTTCATTTAAGTTGTCGAATTTATTGGCATAAAGTTGGGTAAAGTAACTCCCAATTATTGCTCTAATTTCCTCTTCGGAAGTGGCAAGTTTTCCCTTTTCATTTTTAAGAATAGCAATTTGATTTTCTTCTTTGTAGGGTCTCACTCTTAAAATAGTTATACAAAAATCCATCAATCTGGGAGGTATTACACATAATTATATAAATTACATAAGCACATAGTAACATAGCACAGTATGGCATTGATGTAATAAATATTATGAATCAACATGAGGAATTATACATTTCCATAAGTTCTAGACATAGTCCAAAAGGAATCTATTGTCCATTAGTTCATGTGCCAGGAATTCTATAATGCCTGCAAGTTTTGAAGTCCTGCAATAGTCTCATTTTGCATTAGCAACTCCAATGATTCCTGCTGGTTTTTAAGTTCTGCAACAGTCTCATTATCAGCCATGCTCTTTCAATGTCAGATGTTTCTTAGATCACCTTTGTTTCAAGGTTTTCTCTTTTTCTGTCTCTCCCCAGGTGCTTGTTGCCACCCATCTGTTTCCTTCTTCATCTGTAGAGATAGAAACAAACCCTTTCTCCCAAGCAGTAAACCTATCTAGTCCCTTCTATTTACCACTTTCTAAATCTCTTCTCATCACCTGGCAATTACATTGGAGCTGCTCATTATATTGGAGCTGCTCTCACTGGACACTGCCCTTCTGTTGGGTTAAAAAACCTGTATTCTTCCCAATTGTAATCGCTTTCTGCTATCTGATTGCTTTTCTGCTGATTGATTATGTAATCCATTTCTGCCATGTGATTGCTTTTCAACTGATTGATCACATCAAACCCCTGAATTTCTAACGATTCTCTGAGTGTAAACTCAGCTGCCATCATACCCCACCTGTCTTTTATGTGATAACTTGGGACTGGGCCCTGACTTTCATTTCTCTGGGTCAATATACATTCTGAAGCCCAGTGGAAGCCCTTATGGCATTTTGGACATAGTGTTTTAGGTCTTCTTTTACCCTGTCTTCTTACTCTATCTCCATACATAAATTGGGGTCTCAGATGTTCTATTTTTCCTCACTGAAAACATCAATGATTTTTTTTCTTTTTTTTATTATAATAACTTTTTATTCACAGAACCCATGCCAGGATAATTTTTTACAACATTATCCCTTGCACTCACTTCTGTTCTGATTTTTCCCCTCTCTCCCTCCATCTCCTCCCCTAGATGGCAAGCAGTCCTATATATGTTGAATATGTTGCAATATATCTTAGATACTATATATGTGTGCAGAGCCAAACAGTTCTCTTGTTGCACAGGGAGAATTGGATTCAGAAGGTAAAAATAACCCGGGAAGAAAAACAAAAATACAAACAGTTTACATTCATTTCCCAGTGTTCTTTCTTTGGGTGTAGCTGCTTCTGTCCATCATTGATCAATTGAAACTGAATTAGGTCTCCTTGTCAAAGAAATCCACTTCCATCAGAATACATCTTCATACAGTATCGTTGTTGAAGTATATAATGATCTCTTGGTTCTGCTCATTTCACTTAGCATCAGTTCATGTAAATCTCTCCAAGCCTCTCTGTATTCATCCTGCTGGTCATTTCTTACAGAACAATAATATTCCATAACATTCATATACCACAATTTACCCAACCATTCTCCAGTTGAAGGGCATCCATTGATGCTAAAATATTAAATAAGATATTAGCAAAAAGATTACAAAAAATCATCCCCAAGATAATACACTATGACCAAGTAGGATTTATACCAGGAATGCAGGGCTGGTTCAATATTAGAACAACTATTAGCATAATTGACCATATCAATAACCAAACTAACAAAAAAACATATGATCATCTCAATAGATGCTGAAAAAGCATTTGATAAAATCCAATATCCATTCCTAATAAAAACACTTGAGAGAATTAGAATAAATAAACTTTTCCTTAAAATAGTCAGGAGCATATATTTAAAACTGTCAGTGAGCATCATATGCATTGAGGAAAAACTGGAACCTCTCCCAGTAAGATCTGGAGTGAAGCAAGGTTGCCCACTATCACCATTATTATTCAATATTGTATTAGAAACACTACCCTCAGCAATAAGAGTAGAGAAAGAGATTAAAGGAATTAGAGTAGGCAATGAGGAAATCAAACTATCACTTTTTGCAGATGATATGATGGTATACTTAGAGAACCCCATAGATTCTACTAAAAAGCTATTAGAAATAATTCATTACTTTAGCAAAGTTGCAGGATACACAATAAAATCCCCAGAAATCCTCAGCATTTTTATACGTCACCAACAAAATCCAACAGCAAGAGATACAAAGAGAAATTCCATTCAAAATAACTGTCGACAGCATGAAATATTTGGGAATCTATCTACCAAAGGAAAATCAGGAATTATATGAGAAAAATTACAAAAAACTTTCCACACAAATAAAGTCAGATTTGAATAATTGGAAAAATATTAAGTGCCCTTGGATTGGCCAAGTGAATATAATAAAGATGACAACACTCCCTAAACTAATCTATTTATTTAGGGCTATACCAATTGACTCCCAAGAAAATATTTTAATGATCTAGAAAAAAATAACAACAAACTTCATATGGAAGAACAAAATGTCAAGAATCTCAAGGGAATAAATGAAAAAAACAATCAAATGAAGGTGACCTAGCTGTACTTGATCTAAAACTATATTATAAAGCAGCCATTACCAAAACCATTTGGTATTGGCTAAGAAATAGATTAGTTGATCAGTGGAATGGATTAGGTTCACAAGACAAAAATTACTATAGCAATCTAGTGTTTGACAAACACAAAGATCCTAACTTTTGGGATAAGAATTCATTATTTGACAGAAACTGCTAGGAAAATTGGAAATTAGTATGGCAGAAATTAGGCGTGGACCCACACTTAACACCGTACACCAAGATAAGATCAAAATGGGTCCATGATTTAGGTATAAAGAACGGGATTATAAATAAATTAGAGGAACATAGGATAGTTTACCTCTCAGACTTGTCACCAAAGATGAATTAGAGATCATTATTGACCACAAAATAGAAAATTTTGATGATATCAAATTAAAAAGCTTCTGTACAAACAAAACTAATGCAAACAAGATTAGAAGGGAAGCAACAAATTGGGAAAACTTTTTCCCAGTTAAAGGTTCTGTTAAAAGCCTCATTTCCAAAACATATATAGAATTGACTGTAATTTATAAGAAACCAAGGCATTCTCCAATTGATAAATGGTCAAAGGATATTAACAGACAATTTTCAGATGATAAAATTGAAATCTATTTCTAGCCATATGAAACGATGCTCCAAGTCATTATTAATCAGAGAAATGCAAATTAAGACAACTCTGAGATACCACTACACACCTGTCAAATTGGCTAAGATGACAGGAAAAAAATAATGATGAATGTTGCAGGGGATGTGAGAAAACTGGGACACTGATGCATTGTTGGTGGAGTTATGAACAAATCCAACCATTCTGGAGAGCAATCTGGAATCATGATCTTTCTTTCATACTAAACTGCCTATAAATGTAAATATAGTATTTAAATAAAGCCCATATTCATAATACTGTAAAGTAGAATCAGGTTGGGTCCACACTAAAGAATGCTTATTTTTCTTCCATTCCATAAAATCATTCTATTTCCTTCTTCCTAGGTGATGTTTTACCCCTTAATTTGAGGTCATGCTGAAGTGGGTTGGGTTCCCTTCAAGAAACTGTATTTCCTATTGATCTGAGATTCCTTTCAGATTCCCAGCCCCTCCTAGCTGAGGCATATCCTCCCCAGACTCCCAGGATGCCAGAGCCTTTGTTTCAATTACAAATCCTGGTCAAAAAGCATCCCTTTGAATTCCAATAGGAGATCCAGGCTTGCCCCAGCCCCCATTCTGACTTGCTTGGGCCACCTAGCCCAGACTGTTTCTGCTCAAGCTATGCCAACCCCCCACCAAGACCCTCAATATAATAGCTTCCATCAACGAAGGTCTTTTGCAGATGGACCTTGGCAGCTCCCTTTTTTGTCAGGACCTTTTGTCCACTGAGAACTGCATTTTCAGTGCAAAACTCTGTTTTCCATAGATCTGCCACTATAGATGTCAGTCTCTGGGTAAACTGATTTCTATCTAACAATAAACTTTCATTTTGCAGCTAATATTTGGGAATGAGTTAATTTTTCAATCCTAAAACATGCGGCCAATTTAAAGGGGATTCTTAACAACTCTCTTATGGCCACTGACCTTTAAACTACCAGGAATCTAGACCACTCAAACAGCATCAATGAATCCCCCTAAAATGCAAATAGTTCTATCAAGAAGTAACATTTTAAAATATTAAGCCACTTATACCTATTTGTGAATAAGTTTTGAAAAGAGCTTTTGAAAAGGAAAAGAATAAGCACCTAATAGTGCAGGTGGCAAAGGAGAGAAATAAGAGGTTAAGGCTCTATAGTACTTCACAATTTTGCCTAGGGCTGGCCCTGTAGCAGAATCTGCCAAGGTATTTGGCAAAAATGGACATTTAAACCTGACATTTTAGAATACAATCTCCTAAAGGGCTTGAACTGTATCTTGCATTTCATCTGTCTGCTATATATTTGACATGCTAGACAATCACCTGCTTCTCAACACAATAATAAGGACCTTATTTCCCTTTCTGCCTTTCAAAGTATGTCATTCTGGTAGCCACAGACACATGAAAATTAACAGGTGGTGCTTTTCAATAATATATGAGCAGTAGATGACCCAGAGTATAGTAAATAAGACATCCCAGATGAAATCTCTATCAGGGAAATGAGATTCAGCCTAAAGCAAAAACTCATCTCTCTTCTATTGATATTCTTGGTTTGTTTAAGTACCACAAGGGAATCCCTTAGGAAAGCAGTTTGCATGACTCATGTGCACTTTAACCCTACACCCCATAAATGATGAGAAGCATTTATATTGCACTTTCATTGCCTATTCAAGATCTGTGAATCTGTAAACTGAACTTGAATGCAAATTCCCTTTTCAACACAGGAACCTGCCCAGAAAATATCTAGAATCTAGTTGAGTCAGTTGAGTCATTTCAGTCATGTCTGACTCTTTGTGACTCCATTTTCGTGGCAAAGATACTGACATGATTTCCCATTTACTTCTCCAACTCACTTTATACTTGAGAAAAGTGAGGCAAACAGAGTCAAGTGACTTGACCAGGATCAGACTGCTAACAAGTGGATGAGGGCTGGATTTAGCTGAGAGTCTATCTTATTGCAAGCTCAATGCTCTTCCCACTGTAATATCTATATTCCCATATTTTAGAATACTAAACATCATATACCCATGGTAACATTTAACTTGTACTACAGCATACATGATAAATGTTGTATCATTAGAAAAAATGGACAATATTATCAAATTATGTGTTAAATTATTCTTACAAATCAGAAAGTAGTAGCATTTGCAGTTTTAAAAAATAACTATTGAAATGGCACAATGGTCAAAATATTATGGATTGTAAAAACTAAAACTAGAAGGAAATTTAGAAATCCTGTAGTGCAATACCAATATTTTATAATTGAAGAATATAGGGTTTTAAATCTAGATACTTTAATTTCAAAAGTGTAAACAAATGGGTGCTATTACATTGCCCCTTGAAGAATGGGGGTAGGGCAAGGAAGGAGAAAATTTCATAGGGAAAAAAAATAAAAGAGAAAAAGTTTATAATGAAAAAGTGCAGGGTTATTATTTGGAAGGGTTTGGGAGAAGCACTCTAAAGTAACCAACAATACAAATCCCAAAATGAAATCTTAGGTCATATCAATGAGCATATATGCCCCTACTATATGTGCCAGAGGATAAAAGAAAAGTCAAAAGGCATTATTTACTCTTGAGAAACTCACATGCTAATAAGGAAAACAACATGCAACAATTATGTACAAATAAGATATACATAGGAAGAATCCGAAATAGTCAACTATTAGTCAACAAGCAGAATTCTACTTAAAGAATAAGAAAAGACTGCTTGTAGTGGGTGGGATTTTAGATGGGAATTGAAAGAAGGTAAGGAGGTCAGGAAACAGAGATGAAGAAGAGAATTCTAGGCTTTATCAATAATGTGAGAAAATGTATAGAGTGAGAATTTCTCTTGGGTATTTATTCTCTTAAAATTTAAAGTTATATTGTTAATAATTTAAATCTAATACTGTTCATGTGAAAATAGAGTACTCAGTGAATTTGATAAGCATAAGAAGTTAATATGATTAATATAAACAGAAACATTAATCTCAGAAAGGTTTTAGAGTTATCAAGTGGTATAATTCTGCAACTAAGGAGATTTGATCAGTCTCTTAGATATGTATGTGTCCAGATCTTCCCCTACAGCCTTTAGCCACCAAACTATTAATACAATCTTAAAGAAGGAAAAATGGGCCAACTTAAGATACTGTTGACTAAGTTAACCATCTTTTTAGTCAATTACTTCAAAAAAATGCAAACCATTTATAGATCTGTGGATACATTAAATATGTCAGTTTTTAGTCATGGATCTTTGCAGTTATTTTAAATAATTCAACAAATATGTATTGAATTTCTATTTAATGAAGAACATTATCCGGTAGAAAATTGGGTAGGCATTGGGTAGGAAATTAAAAAAATACATTTCTATAATTATAGATCTCAGTCTAGTAAGGGAATAGGCCACACATACTAATAATTATAAATATAAAGGATAGATTTGTATACTTGGCATAGGTCAGATGGACAAAAAATGGCTGAAGCAGAATATTTACTATAGACAGACCAATGTAGACATAATAGATCATGTGATACACTCATCAATAAGTTCACCTAGGGAGGTGGGGCTGGAATGCCAGAGATAAAAATATTTAAGTTGTTCAGGAGATGGCCTCTGATTCAGAAAGTAAAGCAACAGGTTGAGCAGATGGCAAGAAGAGATTCACATTTCCAAAAGTATGGATACTTCTATCTATGTAAGTTAAATTGTCATTGTTTAGACCAGTGATCACTCTAGCACTCTAGCACATTGTCAGTTTTTGTGTGACTTATGAACTAAAAATAATAACCATTTAACAGACTTGAATGTGGTCTATGGGCAGGGTTTGCCAAATCATCTCTTAGTCTATATTTGTGAATGGTTGTGTCCAATAATAAAAATTCTAATCTTGTCACAGTTCCTTTCATGAAGATTCTTTCTGAATTTAGCTAGATTGGGTTTCAACATGTTTTATTATATCTGTCAATGAGATAGTACTCAGTCTTTTCAATTTAATAAGGCCAATTAATTCTTTTATTCTACTAATTTAATCTTTAAGAATTAATTATCACTTCTATTCTGCAATGAATATGAAAATAAATCCTTCAATAAGTATTTATCAAACACTTATACAATGTACCAATGTTCCAAACACTGGGAATACAAAGGCAAAAATTTATTCAAGAAACTTATATTCTAATGGGGAGAGAGGCAATAAATACAAATAAATACATATGACATCTATTTTTAAAATGTTAAGTAGGTTTGAGAGGGAGAACACTATCAAATAGACAAATAAGGAATGATTTCCTCATTTTTAGAAGGTCGAGTTTAAGCTGAGTTGTGAAAGAATTCAGTGAATTCAAGAGGTGACGTAAGGAAATAAAGTATGCCTGACTTGAGGGACATAGATGAGAGGCAGACTATCATATGTGAGGAATAATCAGTCAGCCAATATAACTGGATTTCAGTATGTGAAGATGAGGATAATATTTTAGAAAGACAAGAAGCCAAATTGTAAAGGGTCTTGAATACCAGGAAAAACAGTATATGTTTAATGTAAAGGGTAATAAATAGAGTGCCACTAGAGATTTTTGAACAAAAAAATCGCATGGTCAAACCTTTGCAAAATAAGTTTGGTTGAATTGGAGCAAATAAAATACTACTGCACAACTATAAAAAAGGAAATATTGAGTTTGGTAAAGTAAAAGCAGAGTGGTGGAAAAAAAGGAGTCATTAGTGAGAGGTACTCCTAAGCTGGAGACAATAGATTTGATAACTCTTTGATATTAGTTCTTTATTATACAACATTTTTAAAAATAGTAGCAAGAGGTAGATATATAATACCTTCTTTTCATTCTTCCTCTAAGTCATTATTAGAAAAAAAATGCCTTTATTTCTCTCTATCTCTGAAAATAGAGAGTTGCAGAAAAATAAAGATAAATAAAATTCAATTGCAAAAACTGGTGTTGATTTGAGCTAGGGTAAATGACAACTCATTTTAGATTATGTCAACAACATGCAATGATTGTGCTTCAATTATATAAAGATTGGGTTTTTATAACTTTAACAAATTTTTTGGCAAGAAACTGGAAACTGAGTGGATGTCCATCAGTTGGAGAATAGATGAATAAGTTATGGTATATGAATGTTATGGAATATTATTGTTTTAAAACAAATGATCAGCAGGATGATTTTAGAAAGGCCTGGAGAGACTTACATGAACTGATGCTAAGTGAAATGAACAGAACCAGGGGATCATTGTATGTGACAACATCAATATTATATGGCATTCAATTCTGATAGGCATGACTCTTCCCAACAATGAGATGGATGAGGCCAGTTCCAATGATCTTGTGAGGAAGAGAGCCATCTGCACCCAGAAACAGGACTGTGGGAACTGAATATGGACCACAACATAACATTCTCACTGTTTTTGTTGTTGTTCACTTGCATTTTGTTTCCTTACTAATATACTTTCCTCTATTTTTCTGATCTGATTTATCTTGTGCAGCAAGAGAATTGTATAAATGTTTATAAATATTGGATTTAACATATGTTTTAACATGTTTCACATATATTGGATTGCTTGCCATATAAGGGAGGGGCTGGGGGAAGGAAAAAATGTGAAACACAAGACTATGCAAGGGTCAATGTTGTAAAAAATTATCTGTGCATATGTGCATCTGTGCATATTTGAAAATACAAAAAAGCTTTATTAAAAAACATCTTTTTTTATCATAAAAGTTTTTTTCCTCCAAGTGCCTCATTACTCAAACTACAATAAAAAAGATCTTAGAATCTTTGAGTCATTAAAAAACTTATAGGTCATCTAGTCCACAGTGCTTCCCAAAGGACTCCATAGATATAATCCTGCCCTCCAGGAGTTTATAATCTCATTTCATGTTTCATTAAATCAATAAATTAATCTTCATGTGCAGTTATTAAAGAAAAATCTTTGAATTAAATTGTTGATTTTGTAACCATTATTCATTTATTCTTCCAACCATCTATGTTTAGAATATATCTAAAAAGCACTGACAGCAAAGCCTTAGAGAATTTGTGCAGTAAAATGAAATTAACTAGATTCTATCCATGCCTTTGTCACAGATTAGCCATATAGCTTTGGGCAAAGATCTTCTCCTGTCTGGACCTCAGTTTCCTCATAACTAAAATGCAAAGAGCAGACTACATGATCCCCTAGAACATGAAGATCCCTTGCAGGTCTAAGAAACAATGGACTTTTTGCAACAATGACTCAAAAATTGACAGTAATTATTGAAAGAATATTCTACTGTGGGACAGGAAAATTAGATTCCAATCTCTCCTCTGACATTAACTAAGTGGGAAAGTTAAGTCTTTGGGCCTCCCCTATTTACACTTTATAATAGAAAAAATAATTCCTTTCCTTCTTAAAGGTAAAGATCGATATTAGTTTGATGTCACATTCCTGTTTTACAATCTATTACTGTATGAAAGATAATAATGTTTATTCCAAATATTATATAAATATTGAACTACATTATATATGTGTCTATATGTCACAGGTATATATGTACAGCTGCTTATATGTATATATATATATATATATATATATATATATATATATATACTATACATTTATATATATCACATATACATATATAATACCTAAAATTATTTTGCACCTATTTTCATATATTTGGGGTGAGATTCAATTCTTCTCTTAGTTTCATTTCAATGAATTTTGCAAAATGTTGGTTTGACCTTGCCATTCCCTGCTCAAAAACAGAAAGACAGGGACAAAGATACAGAGAAGAGAGTGGGAGGAGGAAGAGAAGGAGGGAGGGAAGGAGAGAGAAGGAGAGAATGAGAGAGAGAGAGAGAGAGAGAGAAAGGGGAGGGGACGAGACAGAGACAAAGAGCCTGACAGAAAGAGAAAGAGAGGCTTTTTGTTTCCAGAGGTGGGAGTCATAGTAACTCCAAAGTTTATTCATTCCTGGTACAAAATAATCATTCAATTAATGATTATTGATTAGTTGATTACAGTTAGAATTTCTTTTTCTATTACTAATTATCATAACTAATTATTTATAAGAAATGACCTGGAATGTAAACTGTTATTCAGTTAAAGCTATTCTTTTTATACAATCGCAACCTAAGGATTCAGTACCATTACCTTCATATAGTAAATGTAGCTTTCTGTTTACTTTATGAACACTTGCTAATAAAAGTCTCAAAAAGAATAATGTACTTTCAAATGTCTTTTTTGTTTCTTTATAATTACTTGCAGAGTACTCTTTTCACTAGCAAGATGGATGGTTGTGATTGTCTAAGTCCCTAAATACACCTCCTGATTATAAAGAGTAAAATCAATGTGCTGCATCTGAAGTCTTTTGTTAGCAAAATTACCTATGACTTTTTCAATTCTAGTTGATTCTCAAAGGAAGAAAAATAGAATGTATGCATACAATATTCAAGCTCATAATATAAACTATTAACCAATGCTATTCAAATAAACTAAATTTTCCCAGCTTATAGTGCAACTAATACATTTCCATATTCAAGTTAAAGGAATTCTCAAAACAACAGTAATTTAAATAGAAATAGTATACTTGGAATCAATAAAATCTGGGTTCAGTACTTACCAACTGACTGTGAAAATGGACATCACTAAATCTCTCAGTACCCCCAGGCAACTTTGATTGTTTGTTACAAAGGAGATGCCTATCATATCAGTAAAGGGGTTTACAAAATGAAAATTCTACATAGGACTTAAAGTGTGGATCTAACACTAAGTATAGACTAAGAAAGAGAGGGGGGAAATCTTCAAAAATTCATTAATTAATTGATATTGGTACTCCCCTTATCCACTTATGTTGCAACCCTTATTGAATAAGTGGAAAGATGATTGGAGGAAGGAAGGAAGGAAGGAAGGAAGGAAAGAAGGAAGGAAGGAAGGAAGGAAGAAAGGAAGGAAGGAAGGAAGGAAGGAAGGAAGGAAGGAAGGAAGGGAAAGAGGGAGGGAGGAAAAGAAGGAAAGGAAAGAAGGCAGGGAAAGAAGGAAGGAAAAAGAAAGGGAAAAAGAAAGGAAGAAAGGAAGCATTCCTCAATCTTTCTAACAAGTGATTCCTCTATTTTACCAAAGCAAAACCCCATGTTCTGCTTAAGTAATGAAGGAAAGAAAGTGTCTTTCCTCATCAGGTGTAATTGGCAGGCAGTATGACAAATTAAGCAAAATTCGAAATTTGTCACCATTACAAAGTATATTTATATAAAAGTACACCATGGTTGAGATCTCTTTACTTATTGATTTCATGAACTGTGGCACAAAGTAAAAAAGTTATTATAAAGTTTTCTCTCAACATGACATCTAGATGTTTTGACTTTTTGTTTCTCCAATTAAATGTTGACATTAAAACAAACTTTTTGTGATATATTCCATCACTGGATATCAAAGGAGTTTCAAGGAAATAAAAGTAGAATGTGATTGCCTCATATTTTTCAAATGTGTTGACAGAATTTCCAGAAGTCTTTTCACAAAACCTAATCAACATCAGAAACTATCACTCCACTAAAAACCTTGCTTTTAAAAATAAAGGCAGCAAATTTACCCAATATTTGTTTAGTTCCCTTTCTCTTTTGCTTTTAGCAAACTTCATTATGAAAGTCACAAAATGCTAACCTGTAAATAATAAGCAATTTTGGAGCAGATGTTCAAAAAAATGGGTTAAAAGGCCCAAAGTTCTGGGGAAAGGGAGAAACTGACCTAGGCCCAAAGTTCTGGGGAAAGGAAGAAACTGAACTACCAAGATCCAGATCATTTTAATTTAGTGTGGAGAAGTTACAGAGATGTGAAAATTGTAGGCAAATAAAAGTAATGTGATACTCAAGTCAGTTTACATAAAAAAAAATTCCCCATTTTTGAGGATTGATTGTTCAGTACTTGAAAGAGCTTTAAATAGAAGGTGGATCCTTGTCTTCCCACTTTCAGCTTGGGAAGACACAAATGATTCTCTTCAGATTTCTAAAGGGGAAACAAGTTGAAATTATCCTTGCTCAGGTTAATATCTTCACTAATAAGGGGACTTTAAGCAAATAAACTTTAAGCAATATGTTTCATAAGACTGAGATAAGGATGAGAACTTTAATTATATCAGTTTAAACAACTACAGTTGAGGAAATTCACTATAAATTCACATCAGCATTTTCTTTGCAATTTTGGTAATACTAGTTGCTTAGAATAGTAGTCTCAAACTCAAATAAAAAGAGGAAGGGCATTATATAGTATACAAGGACTCCTAATGACTGCATATTGACTTGGAAAACTGTAATATTCTCTCTAAAATGCAATGATGTCTTGTTGGCATTTTCTTGGCGTCTCTGGAGGCAGCCTTTGTTTTAGTGCAGTAATCACCATGAGTGCAGTCAGGTAGTAAAGTCCAAATCCTTTCTTGTCTCTTTCCAAGTCTTGTATCCTTTCCTGTGGTCTGATTAGCTTTCTTATAGTCCAGATTCTTTATTATCTCCTTGCTGGGGCTGGGCAGCTTTCTGGAGAGCCTTTCAGTCTGGCCTTGGTTCCGACAGCTTGAGCTCCTGACTGCCTTCTCTAGCTTCTGAATCTCCCTGACTGTATCCTGGCTGAGGCGCCAAGAGCTTCTAGTGTGCTTATCTTTCTGACCCTGAGAGCTTCTTGCTTATATGCCCTACACTGAGTATACACCAATCACTATATCACTAGTAAAACATTATTTGTTGTAGGATTAAATCAGTGCTAAACTAGATTTAACCACTGTCTATTTAATTCCACTTAGTACCTTGTTTCAAGTTCTGGCCCATAACAGAAAACTACTGTATTTGTATTTGTATTGTTAATATTTTCCAATTCCATCTTTATAAGGTTCTAGCTTTACTCTAGAGTGTTTTTGGCAGCACTATGGAGCAATGCTTTGGTCTAGAGCATTGATAGATAAAGTAATTTTCTCAGCATCATACCACTACCAAATGTCAAAGAAGGACTTGAACCCAAGTCTTGTTGGCTTAAAAAAATGTTGATAGGGAGCCACCTGCTAGTGGCTGCTGTAGATCCAATTCAGACCAGCAGAATGGATCCCTTCATGTGAGAGGATGACACTGTGCAAAGTGCTTTACAGTTATTGGTTGTACAGGAGCCATCTGCCAGTGGCTGCTGGAGGTCTAACTCAGACCTGTAGATCTCTTTATGTGAGAGGATGATGATGATGATACAAGAAGACTGAGAGGCAGTTGCTGTTTTCTAACTTCTCCACTGAAAGGGAGTTGCATTGTCTGACCTCTCTCCTCTTCCCTCTGCCTCCAATTTATTTCATTCCCAATCCACAAGCAACACCTATGTCAGTAAGGCTGCAACTCTTTTAGATGTTATGGTTCACACCTGTGGAGGCTCTCAGAGAATTGACCTGCCCCTTCATATAGGCATAGTCCTTAACAAAAAATTGCTCTGTATCTACTATACTTCATCCCACTAAGTACCATGCTTAAAGAATGAGCAATTATTTATGCATTTTGTTTTGGTTTAAACAAAGCTGTTGAAATTCTGCACTGTGAAATAGAGATAAATTGTTTAAACAGACCTTCACTCTGTGTTTCAGTACACTGCCATAAAAAAAAGTTAGATGAAATTAAGAATGCAGCATGATGGAATTTTTTTTTTTTTGCTGGCATTATCACAAGTGCTTACCATAAATATATTACAATGCATGGAGAAGGGATATTGGGAAATCAGGTTTAGAATAATGTGGACTGATTTCATTCCCTCACTTTTATGTGAATCTAGTTTTTTTTTTAATTGATTGAAAAAATAACACTCAAACTCTTTTGTGTGAATGTCATTCAGAAATGAAATACCCATAAAACACATTATTTTAATCCATTATTCAACAATTCTCTAATATGAATTAAGTAAACATTATATTTCATCAAAGAAAGTTTTAATTTATTTTAAATAGACAATAGTTGTAGAGAATATCAAAGCAAAAAGAAAAGCAAAGAAACTCAGCAAAGAAACTTATTTGTTAGCCTTTAATATATATCATATATACATAAGATTTCCTAAGAAGTTCAGTGGTCTGCCTATTCTTCTATTATTTCCCAGTGGATGGGGCTATAGGGATATTTGTAGTACAAGATAACCATTATTCTCTGGGACAGAAATCTCCAAAGAATATAAAGACATTCTCCCAAATTCCTGATTATATGAGGAGGTCTTTTTTCAGTAATTGTTATATCCAAGCACTGACTATGCTTATAAATTTGATATAAGGGAATACTTATAGATACACTGCCAAATAAAATATGGTATAAAGGGCTCTGAATTCAGAACAAAAGGAGATCTAAATTCATATCCTAAAACTAATGCTTACTATAACTATTATTATAAATAATGTAACCTTGACAAGGCATTTAATTGTACTTGGGGTTACATTAAAGCAATTAATCAATCTTAGAACAAATATTTTTTGTGTCTACCATGTGCCCAACACCTTGTCAGTTCTAGATACATAAAAAGAAAAGTAAAATAATCTAACTGAACTCAAGAAGTTTATATTATAAAAGAGGGCATGCTCTCTAAAGTTTCATTCTAGAATGCAGAGGCCTTGCAATCTAAATAATTTTACATACATACTCTGCTTTTATATTGTATTCAGTTATATAATCAGATCCAGTGAACATATATACCTGCAAATGTAGTGCAGAGACAGTGCTGCATAGTGTGTATAAAGCTGGTCACAAAGTCAAGAGATCTGATTTATCTTTAATATGGATAAGTTTTCTCAGTGCTCCAAACATCATTATGAAACTATAAGTTCAGAGCAGACGCCAATTTGTATTAGTAGAAAGAATTTCCTCATAGTGAGTTCCTAGAAATTGTATGTAACTAAAACAAAAACTATGACAAAAGTCATACAAATATGAGTTAAAACAAGATTCATATCTGTTTTCTTTTATTTGTTTGCTCTACGCCAATGATCCTATATTACTTAAGAACAAAATTTTTATAACTTTATGAGCTTTCTAAATAGCATGAACAAAATGCTAAGTGAAAAATGAATGATACTGTTGTTTTTTCAAACAAACCTGCAAGCAAATAGCCTTAGATGTAGACATGAAGTATACACACATGTAGAGATGTATATACATACCCCTACATGCATACATACATGTATCTATATACATATGCTCTTACTTATATGTGTATATGTGAATGTTTTCCAAGGCCTTTAAATATTTAAGCCAATCAAAGAAAAACAAAACTAAAACTAAAACTAAGCCAAAACTAAAAACCAAAGCCTCATATTTGTGGTGATAATTTAGATACTTACAAATATTATGAAAATATTGTCTATGAAATTATTTATGAACAGTTTTGTCTAGAAGATCATATATATATAATGTATGCATGTATATATATACACATGTATATTACACATGTATATATGCATACATGTATATGTAAAATACATCTAACTTAATCTTTGTTTCTGTCAATTTTTTCAACTGTAAAATGAAAATAATAATAGCTTCTATCTCACAGCATTGTTGGGTAGATCAAATGATGTATTTATAAAGTGCTTAGTATAGTGCTTGGAACATATTAGGTTTTATATATATACTTCCTCCCCCATTCTTCTCCCACCCCTCCCCTGCCAGCCCTCCCCAAACACAATGAAGAGCAATTAAACATAGCCATTTCCTGTTACTTAGGAAATCCCAAAGATAGTGTCAAAAGTTGTTCCAGAGAATCTAGGTCATAGATTTTAATAAGTACTAATAAATTGACTTGGCTGAAAAATATCCCCAATAACATAATAAGGAACTATAGTTGTTATAATAAAATTTGATTTTTTTAAAGGACTTTTTTTGTGAACAGATGTGATTTAGTCATGTTTCTGGGCAGTGCATGCAGTTTTAATCCTCCTAAAACCAGTTGTTTTCCATGGCATTATTTCATTGCAACCCCCTGAGAATTTGTTTATCTGTTTCTGGAACACTTGTTATTGTTTTATCCTAATACTTTAATATAGTTTACTTTTAGCACAGTACTCAATACTCAATATTTTTCTGTAGCACTAAAGCAAGAAAACTTCTAGAAGTCTTGCTTCAAAAAAAAGCCCAAACTTCATTTAAAAATACCACTCTCTTTATCTCTCTGTCTCGGTCTGTCTCTGTCTCTGTCTCTGTCTCTGTCTCTGTCTCTTTCTCTCTGTCTCTGTCTCTGTCTCTCTGTCTCTCTGTCTCTGTCTCTCTCTCTCTCTCTCTCTGTCTCTCTGTCTCTCTGTGTGTGTGTGTGTGTGTGTGTGTGTCTGTGTGTGTAAAATGATGAGATGGGGAGGTAGAGAAAAGGAGAAGATGGAAAGACTACCTTGGGCCAGAATCTTTGGACTTTCAATATGAAAATTCCTAGATAGCTAGTAGTGATTTTGATCTCATATATATGAAGCTCCAAACTACTATCCCACAGGATCAACCAAAGAAAAGCACAGCAGCCATGCTGGCATTGAATGAATGTACTAACTGCCTTTTTGACCATGTTCTTCAGTGTGTTACCTTTATCATGCTGAGACCTGCATAAAAATGAAATGTCATACTTCACTACCCTTCTAGCCAGTGGTACAGTTTATTTTCTTGTCTCCTGATAGAGTTCACAAATTTAATAACTGCCTTTTATCCCAGGCTCTATATACTCTTTCAGCTTGCCATTCGGTATTCTTTCTCTGCTGCCTTGCAGGAAATGCCTCATTTTAGATTTTCTATAGAGGCCATAATAAGGAAGAAAAGGAAAAGAGAAAAGGATATTATCTATCATTTAGAAATGGACAAGGGGGCAATCAGACCATTTTAATGGATTCAGAAGGGGAAAAAAGTTCTTGCTATTATGGCAAATACACCTTCTCTTTGGTGAGACTAGCTGGCTCTGAATAAATTGAGTGGTTTTATGCTAAAAAGTTTATTATGATTTTTCTTATCAGAGCTTCAGTTTTAGTAGGAAAATATAATTTATCTTTAATCAAAAAATAATAAGGTTATTTTCTGGGAAGTGCTAATAATACAAGAATGATTTTTCAGCTGATTAAAAAATACAGTGATGAATTTGGGTGTTTCAATTTTGATGCATGTGGCTATAATTAATAATGACTATGCAGGTCTCCACATGATCTCTAAATGACAATGACAATATCATTAATGGGATGCATCATTCTAGAGCATTTTGGGAACTTGTGAAATAATGGAGTGAGGTTAGGGAGCATGTTAAAGAAATATCATACACTGGTAGGAACCAAAAATATTAATTTGCATTTCCATTAAAGGGTGAATAGACATAGAAATCTAGTCTCTAAAACTGCCTTTATGCACCCCAGCATAGAGAAGTATATACCAAAGGTAAGCTCGGAACTACATGTCTTTATTCCTGACCTATACTCTAAACTTGTCAAGTGTTTAATTTAGCCACACAGTACATGAGAATGAATCATTATTAATCTCAGAGAAAATGGTCTCTAGCATCGAATTATTTAAATGCTAATTGCAGAAAATAATCAGTCAGAACATTTAACAAAATGATGTTTCATTCTTTTTTTGAAATACCAAGTGGCTCTGGATATCTCCAGGTTCTTATTGTATTCTAAGTAAACATTCCAGTGTCATGGGGCAGTTGAGAAGACCACAAGATTGACTATTGCTAAAATTAATTTTGCTCTGCATCACATTATTATAGTGTGCCATTTGAATAAAGGAACACAACTTAATGTCATCTGAGGTAGTCATAACAATTCCTAGGTTGGATATATTTGTTGTGACCTTGTGTTCTTCTTATAGTTTTTAAATTTTCATCAGAACACATTTTATGCCTTTTATGTTAATGACATTGCTAGGAAAATGTAAATTGACTCCATATTAACCCATTCTTTCAGTTAACATTTTGAAAAAGGATTGAAAAAAGTGTTATTTAATGTTGAACATAGGGAATAGAAAGCCAGATTTAGTTTTTTTCCACAAAGTATTTGTGAATAATTGAAAATAAATATTTAATCTCTCTATATTTGTCCATAAAATAATATTCGTGTCTAGGGACTCTTCCCAACTTCAGAGCAGGGTGCTTCAGAGAACATACTGGATTAAGGTATCTTTTGTGTATACATATATCTATTAAAATTCATCTCACAATTTTCCAAACATGGGGTTGGCTTTAATAGTCTGTCAGGAAGACACAAAATTCAACACAAAACTATTTAATAAAATAGTATAGTTTAAAAAGTAGCAATAAACATTTCCCCCATAAACTTTAAGAACATTTTAATGAATTCAAACTTAAAAATCAATACTGTATCAGTAGCAAATTATATATATATAATATAATATATAACATATACAATATAATGTATAATAATATAATATAATAACAGTATTGCAAGTTTCCCATGTGTGTGTATATATATATATATATATATATATATATATGCACACACATGGGAAACTTGCATATAAGAAATATACATGGCAAAAGTGTAAGCAAAGAGTAGCACATATAACAGAAAGACAAATCACAAGGACACATGCATGGAGAGGACATTTAAGGTGCTGATACTATATAGCCACTGATATCATCTAGGGATATTAGCCTTCCTTTCCCCTTACTCTGCTTTTATTTGTATCTTTTGAAGGTGCTACAACATTTGATTCACTCTGCCAGTCTTTACTAGATAGTGCATTGTTAGACACTGCCATATTTAGCTGCACTAGGCAAGTGATTATATAGTGAATCTATCCCTCCAGCTTCTGGCTGAAGTTTTGGTAATATGTTCTTCATAAAAGAGTGAGTTTTACAATATTATTTTAGTTCAAAAACCAGATTGTTTTTAATAGACATTTTTAAAAAGCAGCAACCCTGAGCAAAAGTACAAATAAGGACTCTAGAATAAAAGAAGAAAACCTTCTATTGTTTTCTTTTTCTTTTTCTATTTCCCTAAAAGAGTGAGCCATGTTTTCCTCTTAAGAGTCTCACACACAGTCTCCCTAGGAGCACATCTTAAGCCTTAGACATCAAGCTCTTTAGAACAGAGAGCAGAGGAGACTGAGCCAAGATAGTGAAATAGAAGAAAGTAGTACAGTCTAGCATATGTACTATTCCAACAACAGATTAAGAATATCACACTGAGGAATGATTGGAAATTGAAGGAAAAAACTATAATGGACCACATTTCCAACCCAAAATTATAAATTTGATCTACAAGTTACTAACCAAGTCTGAAATTATGGAATTATAGGATAGATTATGATCATGTCCTCAGAGCTCAGAATTTTATATAGTCTAATAATGCAAAGATGCCCTCAGAAGATTCCACATTTAACGCTTAGCAGAGATAAACAGTGCAATTGCTCCCACAGGAGCCAGGCCAGAAGTGCAGTTTCATAGACATCAGTCTCAGGATGAAGTCAGTAGCATGGACTTTCCCATAAAGGTCAATATCACAGTCAGATTTCAGCTTTTGCACTTAGGCCAGTAAAACATGATTGCCAAAAGAAGATCAGTGGAAGAAGGAGTAAATAAACAATAACAAAAAGAATTATTAAAATGTCTGAGATGACTAATCACAAACCCAGAAGAGGAAATTCACTCCAAAATGCATACAAACAAAGCCTCAAAGCACAAATTGTTCACAAAATCTATTTGGATTCTTAAAATAAATTATATAAGTTTTTAAAGGTATATTATAAATGAAATAAAAGTGTTAAAGGAAAAATTGGAAAAAGAAATCAGAGCTATGGAGGAGAGATTTGGAGAGAGAATTAATAGGTTAAAAAGAGATACTGCATTTTATTCACATAATAGATTATTTGATTGATAAAATTTTACTTCCTATAAAATTAACTGATCTAAAAATAATCAAATAGACATAATATAAGAATCACTAGGCTACATAAATGCCATGACCTTTAAAAATGTGGACAACATGTTTCAAAAACTTTGAAAGTAAACTGTGAAAAATTTCTTTAAACAAGATAGCAAAACAAGAAAAAACTCACCATTCATCTCCTGAAAGAAATCCTCAAATGAAAAGTGTCCAGCATAACTGAAATCTAATGTCTCTTAGCTTAAGGAAAAATACTGCAAGAGTCAAGAAAGAAATAACTTAAGTACAAAGGAATCACAATCATAATTACACAAGGCTGAGCAGCTAATAGCATAAAGAAATAAAACCCTCAGATATGATATATCAAAGGAAAAAAAATAGATAGCTTACAACCAAAAATAATTTACTCAGAAAAACTGAATAAAATCCAATGGGGAAAATGGATGTTTAAGGAAATAGCAGATTCTGAAGTATTCTTATTAAGCAGACCAGATTTAACTAGAAAATTTCAAATATAAACATAGTAGTAAAAATAAAGTCAAAATCTAAATAGAAATGAGTAATGTGGGAAAAAATCTTTATAGAGATGACATAATTTGATTCTAATTGGGAGTGGTGAAGGACATGTTATAGGAATCACCAAAAGAACTAATATCATTGGGGTTATAAAAGAAGTCAAATAAAATGGAGAAATTGTTAATTACTTTTTATGTTTTGATACACTTAAAAAGAGAAATAGAATAAGAACACATTAAGAAAACGTATATCAGAGGAAAAGCAAGAAAATGAATGAGGGAGAGTAATCTCACATAATTCTGTGATATAAATAGAATCAGAAAGGAAGGAATGGTGAAGTAAGTAACACTTTAACTTTACTTTAACTTGAAATGTCAGAGAACAAATAAAATACATACAGAGATAATTTCATGCAGACTTATCACTCAATAGGGAAACAAATGACAACAGGGATAGGGAAAAGAGAGAGGGGAAAAGGAGAGGATAGACCTATGGAAGGATTTGTTATATATAAAGCAAATTCCAAATTCAGAAAGGAAAATCAAATAATCTCATCTTAAAGAATGATTGGGTGAAACAACAAATTATATACACAGTTAATAATTTCACTCAAGACAATGACAATGATGAGACATCAAACCAAAATGTGTGGGATGCAGCCAAAGCAGTAATAAGGGGAAATTTTATATCTTTAGAGGCTTGCTTGAATAAAACACAGAAAGAGAAGATCAATGAAATGTGCTTGCAACTTAAAAAGTTAAAAAAAGATCAAATTAAAAAACCCCAATCAAATACTAAAGTTGAAATTGTAAAATTAAAGGGAGAAATTAATAATATTGAAAGTTAAAAAAAACTATTAAATTAATAAATAAAACTAAGAGTTGGTTTTATGAAAAAAATAATAAAATAGATAAACCTTTGATCAATCTGATTAGAAAAAGGAAAGAGGAAAATCAAATTATTAGTCTTAAAAATGAAAAGGGGGAACTTTATGCCAATAAATTTGATAACTTAAGGGAAATGGATGACTACCTCCAAAATATAAGTTTCCCAGATTAGCAGAGGAGGGAGTAAATTGCTTAAATAGTCCCATCTCAGAACAACAACAACAACAACAACAACAACAACATAGAACATGCTATTAATCAACTCCCTAAGAGAAAATACCCAGGACCACATGGATTTACATGTGAATTCTACCAAACATTTAAAGAACAATTAGCCCCAATGCAATATAAACTATATGAAAAAGTAGGGAATGAAGGAGTCCTACCAAATTCCTTTTATGACACAGACATGGTACTGATACCTAAACCAGGTAGGTTGAAAACAGAGAAAGAAAATAATAGACCAATCTCCCTTATGAATATTGATGCTAAAATCCTAAACAAGGTATTAACAAAAAGGCTATGGAAAATCATTCCATATCAGGATCAGGATAATACACCATGATCAAGTAGGATTTATACCAGTAATGCAGGGCTGGTTCAATATTAGGAAAACTATTACTATAATTGACCATATTAATAACCAAATTAACAAAAACCATATGATCATCTCAATAGATGCAGAAAAAGCATTTGATAAAATCCAACATCCATTCCTATTAAAAACACTTGAGAGTATAGGAATAAATAGTCTTTTCCTTAAAATAATCAGTAGCATCTATTTAAAACCATCAGTAAGCATCATATGTAATGGGGATAAACTGGAACCATTCCCAATAAGATCAGGAGTGAAACAAGGTTGCCCTCTATCACCATTACTATTCAATATTGTATTAGATATGCTAGCTTTGGCAATAAGAACTGAGAAAGAAATTAAAGAAATTAGAGCAGGTAATGAGGAAACCAAATTATCACTCTGCTGATGATATAATGGTATACTTAGAGAACCCCAGAGATTCTACTAAAAAGCTATTAGAAATAATGTACACCTTTAGCAAAATTGCAGGATACAAAATAAACCCACATAATTCATCAGCATTCTTATATATCACTAACAAAATCCAACAGTTAGACTTAGAAAGAGAAATTCCATTTAAAGTAACTACTCACAGTATAAAATATTTAGGAATCTGTCTGCCAAGGGAAAATCAGAAACTATATATGCACAACTACAAAACTCTTTCCACACAAATAAAGTCAGATATAACCAATTTGAAAAATATTAAATGCTCTTGGATTGGGCAAGCAAATATAATAAAGATGGCAATACTATCTAAACTAATGTATTTATTTAGCGCTATACCAATCAGACTCCCAAAAAACTATTTTAATGACCTAGAAAAAATAACAACCAAGTTCATAAGGAAAAACAAAAGTTGAAGAATTTCAAGGGAATTAATGAAAAAAAAAATCAAATGAAGGTGGCCTAGCTGTACCAGATCTAAAATTATATTATAAAGCAGCAGTTACCAAAACCATTTGGTATTGGCTAAGAAATACATTAGTTGATCAGTGGAATAGGCTATGTTCAAAGGACAAAACAGCCAATAACTTTAATAATCTAGTGTTTGAAAAACCCAAAGACTCCAGCTTTTTGGATAAGAACTCATTGTTTGACAAAAATTGCAGGGAAAATTGGAAATTAGTATGGCAAAAACTAGGCATTGACCCACACTTCACACCGTACACCAAGATAAGGTCAAAATGGGTTCATGACCTAGGCATAAAGAATGAGATTATAAATAAATTGAAAGAGCATAGGATAGTTTTCCTCTCTGACCTGTAGAAGAGGAAGGGATTTATGACCAAAGAAGAACTAGAGATCATTATTTATCACAAAATAGAAAAAAATTGATCATATCAAATTGAAAAGTTTTTGTACAAGCAACACTAATGCAGATAAGATTAGAAGGGAAAAAAATAAACTGGGAAAACATTTTTTACAGTCAAAGGTTCTGATAAAGGCCTCATTTCCAAAATATATAGAGAACTGACTCTAATTTATAAGAAATCAAGCCATTCTCCAATTGGTAAATGGTCAAAGGATATGAACAGACAATTCTCAGACAAAGAAATTAAAACTATTTCTAGCCATATGAAAAGATGCTCCAAGTCATTATTAATCAGAGAAATGCAAATTAAGACAACTCTGAGATACTACTACACACCTGTCAAATTGGCTAGAATGACAAGGGAAGATAATGCAGAATGTTGGAGGGGATGTGGTAAAACTGGGACACTGATACATTGTTGGAATGTTGGTGGAATAGTGAATACATCCTGCCATTCTGGAGAGCAATTTGGAACTAAGCTCAAAAAGTTATCAAACTGTGCATACCCTTTGATCCAGCAGTGTTACTACTGTGCTTATATCCCAAAGATATTTTAAAGAAGAGAAAGGGCCCTGTATGTGCAAAAACGTTTGGGTCAGATCTCTTTGTAGAGGCCAGAAACTGGAAACTGAGTGGTTGCCCATCAGTTGGAGAATGGCTGAATAAATTGTGGTATATGAATATTATGGAATATTATTGTTCCATTAGAAATGACCAGCAGGATGATTTCAGAAAGGCCTGGAAAGACTTACATGAACTGATGCTGAGTGAAATGAGCAGGACCAGGAGGTCATTATATACTTCAACAACAATACAATATGATGATCAATTCTGATGAATATGGCCATCTCGAGCAATGAGATGAACCAAATCAGTTCCAATAGAGCAGTTATGAATTGAACCAGCTACATCCAGTGAAAGAATTCTGGGAAATGAGTGTGAACCACTACATAACATTCCCAATCCCTATATTGATGTCCTCCTGCCTCCTGTCTTTTCCTTCACAGGCTAATAGTACACTATTTCAAAGGCCGATTCTTTTTGTACAGCAAAATAACTGTTTGTTCATGTATATTTATATTGTATTTAATTTATACTTTAACATATTTAACATGGATTGGTCAAATTGCCATTTGGGGGATTGGATGTGGGGAAGAAGGGGAAAAGTTGGAACAAAAGGTTTGGCAATTGTCAAGTCTGAAAAATTACCCATGCATATAACTTGTAAATAAAAACCTATAATAAATAAATGAATAAAATTCTACAACAGATATATTATTGAAGATTCTCATTCATAAGGCTTCTTTTATATACTATTTTTAAAATTTTTCAACACTGTTGTTATTTTTATTTTAATAAATCACCTCTGATAGAAGAATAATAAACTGTAACAATTATATTTTATATGAATATGCTTTTAAAATTAATTGAGCTTTTCTTTTAAAATCTTAGGTATTCTACCATTTGATACACATATTTCATAATGACATTATTTCATTTTATTTTTTTATTATTATAGATTTTTATGGATAGAACATATGCATGGGTAATTATTCAACATTTTTCCACATTGACTCTTGCAAATATTTCTGATCCATCTTTTCCCTTCCTTTCCTCCACTCCCTCCCCTTGATGGCAGGCAGTCTCATACATGTTAAACATGTTAAAGTATATCTTAAATACAATATATGTGTACATATTTAGACATTTTTCTAGTTGCACAAGAAAAATCAGATTTAGAAAAGTGAAAATAACCTGAGAAGAAAAACAAAAATGGAAGCAAACAACAATAGAAAGAGTGTAAATGCTATGTTGTAGTCCAAACTCATTTCCCAGTGTTCTTTTGCTTGGTGTAGCTGGTTCTGCTCATCACTAATCGATTGGAAATGAATTGGATACTCTCATTGCCAGAGATAGCAACTTCCATCAGAATTGATCCTCATATAGAATTGTTCCTGAAGTGTATAATGATCTCCTCTTTCTACTCATTTCACTTAGCATCAGTTCATGTAAGTCTATCCAAGCCTCTCTGTATTCATTATGTTGGTCATTTCTTACAAAACAATAATATTCCATAACATTCATATACCATAATTTACTCATCCATTATCCAATTGATGGGCATCTATTCAATTTCCACTTTCTAGACACTACTAAAAGGACTGTCACAAATATTTTTGCACATTCAGGTCCCTTTCCCTTCTTTAATATCTGTTTGGTATATAAGCCCACATAAAAAACTAAATTTGAAATTCTAAAAATAAAAGGAGAGATTAATAAAATTGAAGGTAAAAAAAAACCTATTGAATTAATGAATAAAATTAGAAGTTGTTTGTCTGAAAAAAATTAATAAAATAGATAAAGCTTTGGTAAATTTGATTAGAAAAAGGAAAGAGGAAAATAAAATTGTTAGTCTTAAAAATGAAAAGGGAGAACTAATGAAGAGGAAATTAGAACCATGATTAGGAGTTACTTTGCCCAACTTTATGCAATAAATTTGATAACCTAAATGAAATGGATGATTACCTTTAAAAGTATAGGTTGCTCAGATTAACAGAGGAGGAAGTAATTCACTTAAATAGTCCCATTTTAGATAAAAGAAATAGAGCAAGCTATTATTCCACTGCCTGAGAAAAATTCCCCAAGACCAGATGGATTTACATGTGAACTCTACCAAACATTTAAGAAGAATTAACTCCAATGCTATATAAACTATTTGAAAAAATAGGGATATTCCTACCAAATTCCTTTTATGACCCAGACATGGTATTGATACCTAAACCAGGTAGGTGGAAAACAGAAAGAAAAGTATAAACCAATCTCCTTAATGAATATTGATGCTAAAATCTTAAATAAAATATTACCAAAAAGATTACAGAAAACAATCTCCAGGATAATACACCATGGCCAAGTGGAATTTATACCAGGAATGCAGGGCTAGTTCAATATTAGGAACACTATTAGCATAATTGACTATATCAATAACCAAATTAACAAAAACCATATGATCATCTCAATAGATGCAGAAAAAGCATTTGATAAAACCCAATACCCATCCTTATTGAAAACACTTGAGAGTATAGGAATAAATGGACTTTTCCTTAAAATAGTCAGTAGCATCTATTTAAAACCATCAGTAAGGATCATATGTAATTGTGATAAACTGGAACCATTCCCAATAAAATCAGGAGTGAAACAAGGTTTCCTACTCTCACCATTACTATTCAATATTGCATTAGAAGTGTTAGCTTTACCAATAAATATTAAAAAAGGGAAGGAATTAGCGTAGGTAATGAGGAAACCAAATTGTCATTCTTTGCTGATTATATGATGATATATTTAGAGAACCCCAGAAATTCTACTAAATATTAGAAGTAATCCACAACTTTAGCAAAGTTGCAGGAGACAAAATAAATCCACATAAATCCTCATCATTTTTATACATCACTAACAAAATCCAACAGCAAGATATACAAAGAGAAATTCCATTTAAAATGTGTCGATAGTATAAAATATTTGGAAATTTATCTGCCAAAGGAAATTCAGGAACTATATGAGTAAAACTACAAACATACTTTCCACACATAAAGTTAGATCTAAACAACTGGATAAATATTAAGTGCTCTTAGATAGGTCAAGTGAATATAATAAAGATGACAATACTACCTAATCTATTTATTTACTTATACCAATCAGACTCCCAAGAAACTATTTTAATGATCTTGAAAAAAAACAACAAGAAAATTCATCTGGAAGAACAAAAGGTCAAGAATTTCAAGGGAACTAATGAAAAAAAAAATCAAATGAAGGCATCCTAGCTGTACCTGATCTATAATTATATTATAAAGCAGCAGTCACCAAAATCATTTGGTGATTGGTTAAGAAATAGACTAAGTGATCAGTGGAATAGGTTAGGTTTACAGGACAAAATAGTGAATAACTTTAATAATCTAGTGTTTGACAAACCCCAAAATCCCAGCTTTGGGGATAAGAATTAACTGTTTTACAAAAACTGCTGGGAAAATTGGAAATTAGTATGGCAGAAACTAGGTATGAATCCACACTTAACACTATAAACCAAGATAAGATCAAAGTAGGTTCATGATCTAGGCATAAAGAATGAGATTATAAATAAATTGGAAGAACATAGCATCATTTATCTCTCAGAACGAGATTGTCTTAACTTCCCTAGGCACAGCAGAGTTAAAGTAGTTTAGTTTTTATCTGTCACATAATATCATTCTTTTGAGTTTGTGGATTTGAGAGTTTTATAGAAAATGATTTCTGCCATCTTTCTGACATCCCCACCAGTCAATTAATCAGAGTATAGAGAAAATAAAGCTTTCAGAAAGTAGGGTTTTTAATAGATATTTATGCCTCATTTCTACATAAATGATAGTAAATATTAAAAGAACTGCTGAAAATAAAAGGAGTAGGAAATGTATTTTCAATCCAACATGACAAACAAAATTTGTCTTCAATCTTGCAACATGTGTGTAATTTTTGTAAGTTTATATTGAACTAAACAAAATTATGTAAAATATAAAAACACTACTTGTAGTTTGCATAAAATACTCTACAAGCAACAACACATAATTTAGATATTACAAGTATACTATTGGCTTAAATGAATAATTTTTCTATTTTCAAGGTAAGAGTATTATTTTAATAAGCAGAATCACACTTCCTGTTATGTGTACTGCTAATCACATAATCTATTTATTGTACAATACAATTCCTTTAGAAGAGTGCATGATTGTTTCTGAACATAAATTATCAGAGAGTCTCTTAGAGAAGAATTATACCTTTTTTATTTAAAAGAATCTCTAAAATATAGGTTAAGATTGGAGATAAGACATCCTCATACAAACCATAAAAGAGCTATGCAGTCATTCTTAAATAGCATAGTATGCAGGCAGTGGAAATGAAATATAAATCCATTTTATATAGCATTAACAAGAAGGCTATTTGAATTTGGCAATATCATAGTCATAATCCTCAATGCAAGACAATTGGTTAGATCACATGGGTGATAGGGTAGTGGTAAAACTTGAGGATGAATTTAAGAGTATTGTTGCTTTTCAAAAATAAGGGAAAAGGGTGAAGGGGAGAGCAGTGACTTCATCTCTAATATATTTGAATCAGAATACACATGATTTTACCAAAGTATTAATTTTAAAACTTGGATTTTCCTATTGAACCATGAAAGAGTACTTTCCATTTGATTAATTCTTTATTCTCAATCTGAATCTCATTTCCAGATAAGAGAATAACATGAGAAAGACTTTGAATTTACTATGTTTTCTGCAGAAGAAAACATTCATTACATCTTACTGAAGGAAAAAAAAAAGTCTTATAGTTTATAAAACAATATAGGGAAAGGGAATTTGACTTTCTGCATTCCTTTAATTACAGGAAAAAAATGGAAATGTATAGAATTGTGTCATGATACCTTAAAAAGAACTATATCTGTACAAATCCATAATATTTAACCACCAAAAAGTTAAAATTTCAATCCACATGCAAAGATAAAGATCATAGAGCTCTAAAACATATACTCAAATATTCCCATCTACATGAATTTTCAAATGTTTTGTAGCCAAGACTGACCATATGCCAAGACTGTTTTCATGATATAGGTCTAGTATCATAAAAGTGAAAGAAAATAAGAAAGGAAAGAAAGAAAAGAGGGGGGAAGGAATGGAGTAAGTTAGTTAAGGAAGAAAAAGATATTTCTTTAGTGGAAATAATTTATAAAATTGGAGAATAATATTGCTTACATGTAAAAATAAACAAATCATCAAATATTCTGGAACTTTTTCTATACAGGTCAATGTGCTAGGAACTAGATGTCCTCATAGATGTTTTGATTTGAAGTTTTGTAATTATAAATGTTTTTGAATAATTTTCATTACTCTTCATTGCTTGGATGTCTTCCTTTGAAAACCATTCATATCCTTTGATCACTGACCATTTCATGAATATCTCTTCTTATAAATTTGAAACTGATATGGACATATTTAGAAATACCATTTTTCTCAGAGGATTTTACTGCAAAAATGATTTTCCTTATTAAATGTTTCTCTTCTAAGATTAGTTGCATTTATTTTAGTTATCTACATTCCAGATGCAGAGAATGCATGGCCAGAAGGCAATTTCTTTTCCTTGATTTATTTATTTTTCCTTTTGCTAATGAAATGCATCCTAGGAGAGAGAGAAAGATTAAAGAAAAATATATTTAAATTTTAAATTAATTTAAATTAATTATAAATTTTAAATTAATTAATTATAATTATTAAATTAATTTAAATTCCTTTTAGGTTTTTTTTTTGGTAGTGAGATAATATCTTATCAGATGACATCTGCATAGCATTTTAGGGATTGCAATTTAATTTACTCAATAAACCAACCAATCAAATGACAAAAGTTATTTGAAACTTTGAATCTGAAGATCAAGTTTTGCTACTTACATACTGAATGATTTCATTTATTTAGCATCTATAAGATCTATTTTCCTGTGAAAGAAATATATACCACCCATTTTCCTTATTCAGAACTTGTTGAGAGCAAGTTAATATTGTTTTATTTTGTGCATTTCTTTAACAGATAAATGATAACTGAGTTCATTATTTAGAGCATTGCTTACTGGGCATAAATTGTTCACTTTAGAGACTTCATTAATGATTTGATCTTTAAAATACAATTTATTAAATCACTATTTCATTTTTCATAATAGTACTCCAGTGATTTGGAAAAAAAATAATGCAATGGCTAAAATGTGTGTGCTCTGTGTGTGTGTGTGTGTGTGTGTGTGTGTAATTCTTTCCAACTTCGTTTTAATTTAGCCATGCCTGTTATGCACAAACTTTGATAAGGTAAAATTAGCAGGGCAAATAAGTTTAGAAAACTTTGTTTTATTTGCTAAAAAGAACATGGGCTATTTCGCAGAGGACTGCAAAACCTTGAGAAAATACCAAAAAAGGAATTCCCAATCTAGTTCCATTTTTTAAACCATTTCATAAAATGATTCTCATTTTTTCCAAATCAATCCAGGCATTGACCAATTGTTACTGACTGGAGACCATTCTTTTAAGAAAATCCTTCATTCCTTTTTATGCTCATCCTAGTGGTACTTCAAGGGAGTCAGAATATTAACCATCCCAATAATCTGAGGTGTTGCCTCCAGTTAGGTTTATTCAAAATAAAAAAAGATACCATTAATCTTCTCCCAGACACTGGGCACAGGCGGGCATTTCTGTTTAAGCGTACAACTGAATGCTGCTGAGCCCTCATGCTGGGATGCAGACTAGATCTGTGACATTTGAATTAAACAGAGCACCACCCTCTAGGTCTGCAGAAGATGTAAAGATAAATTCTACATACATACTACCTTGCCTTATTATCCATCAACACCTCCAACAATTGATACCATGGCCAATAGACCAGGGAATGTGCCAAAGAAGTCATGTTTCATTTTTACCAACAAATAAGTGAGAGAAAGGATTTTTTTTTTTAAATAAAGAACCAATTTTTTCTGGGCTGTTTTTTTGTCAAGATTAATACTGTATATTATGCTGCATAGATTCTTTAACTTAAAAAGTCCTACTTATTGACACTTCTGGTTAAGAGCTTAATTCAAAGATGAACCAGTGGTCTGTTTACTGGCAGGTGGAACCCTTTGGGAGGATTAGGGCATTTATGAATCTTATGTTCTGGACCAATGAATACCAGTTGGTATTTCACATGGTACATTGGGTCTCTGGGACACAAGCCAACCATTTGACCCTTCACAACTTTAAACACATATCTTTATCCCTGAAGGAAAAAAGACTTTTTAAACAGATTCAATCCCCTTGGCTTTCCTTGGTATAATAAAAAAACAGGAGTTTGAGTACATTTGAGAAAGATGACATGCTTTGAGATGAATTTAGATAAAGGACCAAGAAATAGGAGATATATAATAAATTAACTTATTTATCTTTCCTCTGTTTACAAAGAAGTTACAGAGAGGTTGAAAAACTATGGGTCACGAAGAATAGGTAGTAGAGTCAATATTCTAACATAGTTGCATTGATTATAAACTACAGTGTTTTTCCATTATGCCATCATGTATTTGGTTTCTGCAACCTATTAGCTTTTTCTTGTGTTTATGAATAACTTCTGATCACAGATTTACTTGTCAGCTACTTGCCAGAGCTCTATGAAAGCTCTACTAACTGATGATAAGTTTTGTAATGATATAAAGTAGAAACATTTGTCACTCTCTGTTCAGCTAATGTTAGATAGAACAGATTGGTTTCTTCAAACTCAGCTTTTCTATCCTCATGTGTTGTGTTTGTGGACATATGTGTATGTATTTGACTACCTGAATTTCAATGTATTTTAGTTCTACATTTACCCAGGGGAAACTTTCTGAAGTCATCATATAGGAAATTGGTATAGACATAATTGAGATTGCTGGTTTTTCTCATGTCTTCCCAGTGTCTTTTCCTTCAGCAATCTGAAATGTGGTTGGTTTTTTTCCATCTTCCCTCTGAAAGCTAGAAGTTTCTGAATAAGAAATAAATTGAAGCTTGAAGAGTCCCCAAGAAACCAAAGAAAGTTTGGATGCTCTCCACAACTTCACTCTGTCCCTCACTTAGGGTAGGGTATTCAATTCTATCAATTAGGAAAGAGTTCCACACTAATCAGCTTTTGAAGAATTACATATGCTCATTTGCATATAATAATGACAAGGTCATATCTAAATTGATATGCACATATATATATTATTAACATTTTATGCTCCTATTAATGTGCATATACTGCTGTTGATATTTACAAATGCTTTCTGTACATAATCAGTTTCAAAAATGTCAGAAGTACAATTTGAATTTAAATACTCCTGACTCTACTAGAACAAGATTTTTTTCTCCCACACTGCTTCTCTATTACCCTCTTATGCCACAAAAAAGAAAGTCGTACATCTAAGGTAGGGGTAAGGAGAGAGTTG
The DNA here is from genome assembly GCF_902635505.1 of Sarcophilus harrisii. Taxonomy (NCBI): domain Eukaryota; kingdom Metazoa; phylum Chordata; class Mammalia; order Dasyuromorphia; family Dasyuridae; genus Sarcophilus; species Sarcophilus harrisii. The sequence goes on along the minus strand of NC_045427.1, from coordinate 275,058,538 downwards.
CAGGAGGGGAAGGAGTAAACAAGTCAGCATTATGTTGTTAAATGTTAATGTTCACACACACATTATCGAGTCAAATGAACTCTTGTTTATTTTAAGAAATATCAGGAAATAAAAAATTGATTCCCATAGATGTAGAACAAAAGAAAGAGAAAGAAGAGCTATGTAGATTTTAGCAATGTTAGCTTTCCTTAAAAACATTGTTAAAAGTTCAAAATCTGCGTAAGAGAGAGGTCAGCATGATATATTACACATCCAATCTAACTTCATTTGTAAGACTATAACCAATTTTCACCCTGATTATAATATATAAAAAAAAAATCTGTTTAAGGCCAGATTGTCTGGCATTGAAAACATTTTTCAGTAATCAAAATCTTGTAGATAAAACTCATCTTTAGAGTTTACTCTATTGGAAAAATGTAAATTTTCACACATTAAAATTTCAATGCCATTTATATTAAATTCACTGATTTTTTAAAAAAGATGTTTTTATTTTCACTTTATTTTTATAAAACAGACTAAAAAATTAAATATATATATTCTGAAATATATCAAATTAAATATATTTATACTTTAGTCACTTTTTTTCTTTAAAAATGATCAAATATACCAGCTCAAACAAAGAAACTAAGAATGATTCTAATTTATATAATGAGATTCCCATACCCCTCTTGTTAAATTAAATTAAAATCAGCAAATATTTATTGTGGAACTATTAAAGAGTACTTTACTAGGCTGTTCAGTAAGGATAAGGTAAAAAAAATAAATAAACATATGTGAATTCAGTAAATAAAATGTAACCAAGTGGTAGCACAAACCAGCAGTCCCAAATGAGAGGAACATTGAGGGGATTAATCAGATCTGTTGAACTAGGGAATTTAATTTCTACACTAATTCAATGAGCTCTGAGAAAAACATTAGACTCCCTAAGGATGGTCTAATCAATCCAGGTTAAAAAGAGAGGAGGTCATATGTTTTTGATGATCATAAGTAGGATAAAGTGATGAGTAGCCTTTGAACCCTTTGTTGAGGCCCAGTTATCAAAATAAATAAATAAAATATAACCATTGATCTTTAAAAAACAAAACAAAATTAAAAATGAATGTAAATCAACATGTGCTATATTTACTTTTTTCCTTCTGTTTTTTATTCTTTTGTGGTTTTTCCCTTTTGTTCTGATTTATCTCTCCCAACATGATTCATAAAGAAATGTATATTTTGTTTAAAAAATTAATATACATATATAACCAGAAGAATGGAAATTGGGAATGGAAAAAAAGAAAGGGGGAAAAAAAAACCTTTAAATCCTGACATAAGTAACATAGGAGAGATCAAAAGTCAAGACATTTTGAAGAAAAAGAAATTGCAATTAAATTGGAGGATAATCAAAATTTTAATGGATGTGATGGAGCAAGAACAGATAAATTCTTGAAAGATGAGAAAAAGTGTGATCAGTTGGGAGGCAAGAAGAAAACATTCTAGGCCAAAAGAATGCCATGAGTAAAAGTAATTATCCAGATAATCTAGTCTAACTCCATTATTTTACAAATTAAGATCCTGAAAACCAAAGTGGAACATGGTTTGTGTGTAGGAAATAGTAGCATTTGGCTAAATCATAGAAAATAAACTGGTATAATGGATAAAGATATGCCTCTTTCAGAGTTGGAGCATGTCATTTCAAACCCCACCTCTGCTGATTGTTTTTAAGTTATTTAGTTTCTCTGACTCTGAGCATCCTCTGCAAAATGAAGATGAATAAAATCTTCAGTAAAAGTTGTCCTTGGAGGACCTTTTTAGCTCTAGATTTAGGATTCTATGATCATCATGAGTAGTAGGTTAATTTTTTTTTCTGATGCAATTAGGGTTAAGTGACTTGTCCAGGGTCACATCTAGGAAGTGTTAAGTGTTTTAAGTTCAGATTTGAACTCAGGTGTCCTGACTTCAGGGCTGGAGTTCTATCCACTCGACCACCTAGCTGCCCCAGTAGGTTATTATTATTATTTTTAAACAAACACTAGAGCTACACTATAGAGAGGCATGAATAACTGAATAAGGAACATAGATTATGAGAGAAAAGATGCAGTAATGAAAATTGAATTGAGCATGGATTCAGTTCACTTTATTTCTTTAAAAGGTCTCTTTCATATGGAAAGCTATGATCCTGTGACTTTATCCCATTGAAAAAGAGGAAATACTACAATTTTTTTTATAAGATAGACATTATTGAGTCTATATTTTTAGAAAATTATCCTTGTAGCTGAGTAAAGATATATTGAAGACTCATGAGACTAGAGCTTAAGAGACCTTTGAGGAAGTTATTACATTAGTCTAGGCAAGAGGGAAGAAAAAGGTGAATTCTTCTGTAGCGGCATGAAGAGGGAAGTTATAAGATTTAAAAGACTTTGCATAGATAGAATTGAAATAATTTGATGACTAATTGAAGGAAGGAGACAAGGTAGATGATGGAGAAAAAGATTGTATATAAAAGAATAATAGCACCATAAACAGAAAGTGTGGATGTTACAAGGTTATATTTCTTATATAAGAAGAGAAGAAGTAAAGATAATGAGTTGATTTGGGGGCATATTGATTTAGTATGTCAATACACATTTATTAGAAGCTTAATATATTGTTGGGATTGTGCTGAGGATACAAAGAAAAGTAAAGATCCTCCTTAATCTCCTGGAGCTCTTATTCTAATAGGGGAGATAATGTGTAAATAACAAAGAAACATACTGAATAAACTGAAGGTCATCTCTCTGGGCAAAGCACTAAGAAGATAAAAAGCTAGTTCTCTAACTAGAACTGCCAGTAGACATTTCTTATTAAAAACAAAGGAATGGAGTTCAAGACAGAGATAAATTATTTGGGCAGTATGTTTGTAGAAAAGAGAGTTAAAAGAATGGAAGGTGATAAAAGGTCAAGCAAGAGAGCAAAAAAGGGGTGAGCTAAAGAAGTTTCAGTTATACCTACATTTTTGGGGATGCAGGATAAGTTACACAAGTAAGAGGAAATTGATTAGAATAAAATGCATGAAAATAATAAGAGGAAAGAGTGTAAAGAAGAACTTTAAAAGGTCCAACAGTACCAAAATACAGAAGAAAGTTGGAGGAAAATGAAGACTAAGAAGAGATTTGAATTTGGTGATAATGAAGTCATCAGAGATTTTCAAGCAAATATTAGCAATGAATAGCAGTAAAGTAATATAAGAATCTTTACACTGTTAGAGTTCAAAAGAATCATAGATAATCTAGTCTAACTCCATTATTTTACAAATTAAGATCCTGAAAACCAAATTTTAGAAAATTGAAGTGAGATTCATTATACAATAGTAAATGGAAGAATAGTGAATTGAAATCATAGATTTTGTTGAATGTTCTCAACATTTGGAAAGAACAAAGTATTGGAAAAGGCATGTGGGATTGAAGGATAAAAGTGGAAAAAAAGAAGCATTTATATAATGCTATGTGCCAAGCACTATTCTAAGCACTTTACAATTAAGTCTGATTTGACCTTCCAATGATCCTGAAAGTTAGATCTTATTATCCCTATTTTGCAATTGAGGTAATTGAAGCAAACAGAGTTAATGGCTTGCAGCAAGGTCATACAACTAGTAGTTGTTTGAAGGCAAATTTGAACTCAGCTTTTCCTGACTGCAGGTCTAGCATTTTATTCCCTGTACCATCTCACATGTGTAGTTTATTCTTCCATTAAATTGTGCAACAAAAATGAAATAAATGGAACAATTTAAGTGGATAATATAGATATACAAAAGACATGGGTAAAGCATGCATTAGTATGTTAGCAGAGATATTCATATATTTAGTGGGTTGTAAGATATAATGAAGAAATTGTGTTTTTGGATTAAAGTTATGAGGTTTTACTTTAAATATCTTATGTAAATTCCTTCAAAACTGACAATTATAGGTTCATTTAAAATTTATTAAGGATTTCATGGTATCAAAATAAATATTTTGTGTAATTTTCAATTATCAAATTAAAAAGTTGTAATGAACTCTTTAACATCAATCCTGATTTTACTTTCTTTTTTCATACTGTTGTCAGTTTGCCTTTCCTTACATGAGGACCAACTTCATAATCTTTGATCATTTTTCACTTGGGGAATGACTCTTGTTTGTTTTTTATTCAATCAACTTTTCCTATTCCTTGTTCATGTTAAAATGTTTATGTTTGTGGGTGACTGAGTCCAACAAAAAACAAATAAGCAAACAAACAAGCAAACAAACAAACAAACAAAACCTGACACTTTGAAAAAATTTATTTTTGTTATGCCAAAACACAATTCTCTTTGCATATATATACGTAAGGAATGAAGTACACAATTAAATAATTTATTAACAACTTTTTAAAACAACCAAACTTCTTGGCATGTTTTAAAAGAATGCATTCAGCATTTAATTCAATCAGCATTTCATTTCACTTTGTCTATATAGGAATAATGCATTCCCCCAAAGATTCTATTTTTATTAAAATAATTATTTTATTCTTTATTATTTTTTCTTAAAAGAAAATATCTCTGCCCCTCCCCAAAAGATACTACATTAAATATCATCTTAGTGATTAATTCTAAAATTTCAAGTTGAATCTAATTGTTTTGAGAAGAAATACATGGATAAATTCTTGTATCAATGATATTGCTAAAAAATGTGCTTCTTAATTTCTATAACCAAGGCAAAAAAGCATTGGGAAGGGAGACAGTGAATACAATCATCATAGGGATTGCCATAAGGTATAGTTTTACTGTTTCAGCAAATGCCTGAGCATAGCTCAATAAAGCCTATGGCATTTTGCATAAGACATTATCATTACCACACTTTCCTGCTTAATTCTTAGTGCACATTTATGGGGCAATATGTCTTCTTGTAGCTTGTCATCTTTGGTTTTTTTTTTTTTTTTCATAGTTTAACTTTTCCATAAATGTTGCTTATTCAATGCCATCCAAAAACAATATTGCCAATCTTCATCAATTTGACCAACTGCTGATGAAATGTCAAGTCTTTTTGCTCAACGATCCATTACAATTTCCCTCTGCCTTCACTTTTAATGTGACATCTACAAGCATAAATAACTATTATATTCCATTCAATACAATCAACAAAGTTTTCATAAATGTCCAAGAGTATCAAATGTATCATTTCTTTGTTAGAACCTTTGTCCAATTAGGCTCCAATTTGAACTTAGCCTTGATCTACAGGGAACATTATGTAAATGAGTGCCTTTTTGAGATTCAGTGGCTCACTTTGTTAAGATAATGGCTAATTTCACAAAATAGAAAGGCATGTGGTCATCAATGTTCTTTATATAGTAAAAGAGAGTCTGTCATCCATGTGATACTAAAGAAATAAAGAATGATTAATGTGCTCTTCAGCTGAATTAAAAAAGGTACAGTTTCCAAAGAAAATAAAAGGTAATTTTGGTTGTTTGCGCTAATCAGATCATATTTAAAATATTGTATTGTTTGCTTGTATCACAATTATAATAAATTTTTTGACCTGAGGAGCATCCGAGAAGGTTTTAGAAGGTAATCAGAAAGATAAAGGGGTTCAAAATTATGACAAATGTGGACTAACAATGTGATTGGGTATTTTATCTTCGTATCTTTCTCTTTCTTTGTCTCTGATTCTCTATGTCTCTTTCATTTCTCTCAAGATTTACAGCTGACCACAGTGTCTTAAGCCTAGTGAAAACATTCACAAGTCCCATCAGCTTTCCCTAACCACCACTAATATAAGGAAATTTCTTAGAAAGAAAGGAATGAAACAATAAAGTGAAGGAATCTATCTCTAACATCCTGATATATTCAGCAAGACCAACATAGTGCTACAGGAAAGAAAAACAAATCAAGAAAACTTGCTATTCATTACCCAATTGATAAATTGTCAAAAGATATTAACAGATAATTTTCAGATGACAAAACTAAAGCCATTTATAATTATATTAAAAAAATGCTTTAAATCACTATTGATTAGAGAAATGCAAATTAAGACAACACTGAGATACCACTACACTTCCTTTCAGAGTGGCTAAGATGCCAGGAAAAGATAATGATAAATACTGGAGAGGATGTAGAAAATCAGGGACACTAATACATTGTTGGTAGGAGTTGTGATCTGATCCAACCATTGTGGAGAGCAATTTGAAACTATGCCCAAAGGGCTATCAAACTGTGCATGCCCTTTGACCTATCAGTGTTTCCACTAGGTCTATATACCAAGATCATAAAAAAGGGAAAAGGAGCCACATGTGCAAAAAATTTATAGCAGCCCTTGTTGTGGGAGAAAAGAATTGGAAAAGTTGATGCCCATCAATTGGGGAATGGCTGAACAAGATGTGCTATATGAAGGTAACAGAATATCATTGTTCTATAAAAAATGATGAATAAGTTGATTATAAAAAGGCCCGGAAAGATTTACATGAACCGATTCTGAGTGAATGTGCAATGATCAATTATGAAAGGCTTGGTTGTTCTTAGTAATTTAGTGATCCTAAGCAATCCCAATATACTTTGGACAGAAAATGTCATTTGCATTTAGGAAAAAAAAAACTAAGGAAATTGAATGTAAATCAATACATACTATGTTCACGTTTTTTTCTGTTTTTTTTATGTCTTTGATGGTTTTCCTTTTTGCTCTGATTTTTGTCTCCCAAAATAATTCATAAATCCATATGTATTTTTTTAATAATTATAACTTTTTATTGATAGAACCCATGCCAGGGTAATTTTTTACAACATTATCCCTTGCACTCACTTCTGTTCTGTTTTTCCCCTCCCTCCCTCCACCCCCTCCCCCAGATGGCAAGCAATCCTATACATGTTAAATACAGCACAGTATATCCTAGATACAATATATGTGTGCAGAGCTAAACAGTTCTCTTGTTGCACAGGAATAATTGGATTCAGAAGGTAAAAATAACCTGGGAAGAAAAACAAAAATACAAATAGTTTACATTCATTTCCCAGTGTTCTTTCTTTGGGTGTAGCTGCTTCTGTCCATCATTGATCAATTGAAACTGTACTAGATCTTCCCTTTGTTGAAGAAATCCACTTTCATCAGAATACATCCTCATATAATATTGTTGTTGAAGTATATTATGATCGCCTGATTCTGCTTGTTTTACTTAGCATCAGTTCATGTAAGTCTTTCCAAGCCTCTCTGTATTCATCCTGCTTGTCATTTCTTACAGAACAATAATATTCTATAACATTTATATACCACAATTTACCCAAGCATTCTCCAATTGACGGGCATTCATTCATTTTCCAGTTTCTAGTTACTACAAACAGGGCTGCCACAAACATTTTGGCACATACAGGTCCCTTTCCCTTTTTTAGTATCTCTTTGGGGTATAAACCCAGTAGTAGCACTGCTGGATCAAAGGCACAGTTTGATAACTTTTGGGGCATAATTCCAGATTGCTCTCCAGAATGGCTGGATTTGTTCACAACTCCACCAACAATGCATCAATGTCCCAGTTTTCCTGCATCCCCTCCAACATTCATCATTATTTTTTCCTGTCATCTTAGCCAATCTGACAAATGTGTAGTGGTAACTCAGAGTTGCCTTAATTTGCATTTCCCTGATCAATAGTGATTTGGAACACTCTTTCATATGAGTGGAAATAGTTTCAATTTCATCATCTGAAAATTGTTTGTTCATATCCTTTAACCATTTATCAATTGGAGAATGGCTTGTAAATCCATATGTATTAAAAATAAACTTACTACAATAAAAAAGAAAAATAAATTAATTTAAGGGGTATTTAGCCCTCAAAAAACCCTGTGACTGTGAATGATAACAATAATTGAGATGTGTAGATTGATTTGGACTTGAAAATCACTTTCTCATAAATCTTTCCTTTAGTAACTCTGATGGTATCCAATGAAGGTATTACCATAGTTTGACAGGTAAAGAAACTGAGGTTCTTTAAAAATATTGTTCAGAAAGGCACATGATTAATAATATCAACAGAATTTTATTGACAAGTACAATTTAATTCAACATTTATTTAATATCTACATTTGTCCTTCAAATTTTCTCTATGTATTCTCAAATTTCTTTCTAGATTTTGGGCACATCAATAAAATTCATAATATGAAAAGAAGTGGGAGTTTCTCTGAGGGATTAAAATTTCAATATCATTTAATATTCATCTTTTTTAGAAAGTGAGCATGTAACTATTTCTGTCCATATTTGTCATTCTTACTATAGACAAAATCTAAAGTGGTGATGAGGGTTTTACTCTCCATGTACAAAAATGTAGGTAAAGTCGCATGCCTACTATATGTAGGAAGTAACCTAAAGTGGGAAGGTTAGCATTTATGTGTAAAGAGGATATATTTTATATTTTCAATTAAAAAAGAAAGCTTCATTTTATACACATCTTCTCTCCTTTCCCATTTTGACACAAGGTCATCTCAACCTGGCTTAGGGTTTAAAAACTGTAAAAATATACACAAACATTATTTTATAATTTTATCATAAATTTTATACTAATTTCACTCCAACCCAGATATTTTTGATCTGGCTAAATTTTGAAACAATAAATAAATATTTATTGAGTACCTATTGTGTGCAAGGGAATGTGCTAAATGCTAGAGATATAAAAAGAGGCAAAAGACAATACCAGCTTTGAGGGTAATCTAATAGCTGAGGCAATATGCAAACAGATACTTACAAAACAAGCTTTAAACAGGATAAATAGGAAATAATTAACATAGAGAAGATATTAGAATTAAAAAGGAGTTGGAGATATGCAAGTATAAGAAAAGAAATATAATTAAGGAACTTTGAGTAAACCTAAGGAAAGACAGCACACAAAAAGAACCTAAAAAGGGAAAGAAGTGGGGAAGTAGGGAGGGGACTGGTAGGGTAAGGGAAGAGTCAGAGAAGATACAGAAAATATCAGCCAGATGAGAAATAAGGAGATCTTCTTAATTGTGGTTTGTAGCTCATAGTTCCCCCTTCCAAAAAGTACAGAGAGAGTAGTTTTAAGGTAAAATGCCAATGCTTATGGGATCTTGAAGGATGATGAGGTTTTCACAATAATGAGCTTCTTGGGACCTGATAGAGAAGTCAGAAAAACCACAAATTGATGCAGTCAGGTAAGAAATGAATATAACTTGAAAATATAACTTGTGTCTTATTTCCCATTAAGATATGTATCTCCATTCCCATTCTCTGTTACCCATAAAGAAACATAGTTACATTATAATTTAAGCATGTGTATTGCATGAAATAGAAAGATAACAAAAACAGTATTGAAACTCAGCAAATAGTAACTCATTTCTTTATAAAAGAGTTAACCATCTCCTTTATCTTTTTTCTACTACTAGCTGTATTAAAGTCTAGTTAGCAGCTTCCTTTCAGTAGCCCCATAATAACAGACTCAATGGGGAAGAATGCCAAATTATCTCACCAATATTTACCCAATTTCTTTCTGCCTAAGAGGGTATCCTATTTCTGAATCTCAAGGCAAAATCTCCTACTTGAGTAGTTCTTCTATCATTCTCACTAGCTAATCCCATGATGACTCAATTCTAGAAGTTTAAAACCCACAGATGTCTGAAAGAAGGATAGGAGATCCATTCCTTTAAAATATTCCATCACACTTCTCATCATAAAACATGGCATAATCTGACATGGAAGTTTCTTGATGGTCTCACTTGATTCTCTTACCAAGATGTCCAATCTTGTCTATCAAGTGCCTCATTCAGAACAATACATGAATTCTCATGTATTTGTACTATTTGTTTGTTTGTTTTTGCCTGCTTGATTTTATTCTTGACATTCTCTTTGCCCACAAAGATATCGACAGAAACTTTTTTCAAATGTGGACAATTTGATATTTGAATAACAGCTAGGATGCAGATGATAACATATAAGTACACAGATTCTACAACCAAGAGATATGGGGAATATATTGAATAACATCAACAGGGTTCAAATCAATAAAATGAAGCAAAGTGCTAGAATTAAAGAAATGGTTCAAGACTTAGAATAGAACTAGAGAAACAGAGTGGTATAGGTAGCCTTGGAATCAAGAAGATATAGGTATTCAAATCCAATCTTAGACATTCAATGTCTTTATGACCTGGATTTAACCTCTTCATGCTGGGAGCAGAGCCAAGATGGCTGAGAGCAGACATGACGTTATGTGACCACCTTTGACCTTCTCTCAAACTAACAGCAGGTTAAACCTCTAAACTGGTTTTGGAGGCAAACAACACATAAATACTTGAAGCACAATATATTTCCAGAAGAAGATACCTTGGAAGAAGTTCAAAACAGGTCTGTTTCAAATGGGCAGAGGGACAGTCTACTGAGCCCAGAGCACAGCATAGGAGCCTCGAACAAAGAGCTGGGGCAGGAAGTCAGAGCGTCGCAACTTGCACGCACGTGGGCATCTTCTGTGAACCTTTTAGGCTACTCTCTCCTGGCAGCAAGCAGGCAAATTTGCTGCAAAAGGCAAATTGTAAACCACTAAGCCACAGAAAGAACACAGGATCTAGCCCCAGTCACCAAACACTGGAAGACAATCAACAGAATTGCCCCAGGGTAAACTAAAGCAGCTGTCATTCCTTCCCCTAAGAGCAGACCTCAAACTTTAAAAAAATGATGAATACAAAAACTAGCAGTGAGACAATCAGTGGAGCCCAGTCAACAGCCTATAACCATTGAGAACTTTTATGGAGATTGAAAAAAAAATCCTAAAATCCTGGGGTTCCTAAATGCAAAGCAACTCCAGATGAAGCCCCAAAGGAAGATATGTGTTAGACACCATTTCACAAAGCTTTCTTGAAAGACTGCATAAAAGTTCTTAAAAGAAAGTTAGAAGAAAAATGAGGAAAGGAAATGAGATCATTGAAAGTAGGAATAGAAAAAAGCATATAATATCCTACAAAATAGATATAAAACAAGAACTCACTATTTGACAAAAATTGCTGGGAAAATTGGAAATTATTATGGCACAAACTAGTTAACACCGTACACCAAGATAAGGGCAAAATGGGTTCATGACCCAAGCATAAAGAATGAGATTATAAATAAATTGGAAGAGCATAGGGATAGTTTACCTCTCAGACATGTGGAAGAGGAAGGAATTTATGACCAAAGAAGAACTAGAGATCATTATTGATTACAAAAGAGAAACTTTTGATTATATCAGATTGAAAAGTTTTTGTACAAACAAAACTAAGGCAGACAAGATTAGAAGGGAAGCAATAAACTGAAAAACATTTTTACAGTTAAAGGTTCTGATAAAGGCCTTATTGCCAAAATATGTAGAAAATTGACTCTAATTTATAAGAAATCAAGGCATTCTTCAATTGATAAATAGTCAAAGGATATGAACAGACAATTTTCAGATGAAGAAATTGAAACTATTTCTAGCCATAAGGAAAGATGCTCCAAGTCATTATGATGTGGGAAAGATTCCAATCTTTGATTCCCAACCCCCCAGTTAATGTAAATTACCCTTTCACTCACAAATCCTGGTCCCTTTGAATTCCAATAGAAGATCCAGACCTGTCCCAGCCCCACCCAGATCTGAGCCAACTTTGGGGCTACACCCAAAAGCCCCTCCAGCTAAGTCTCCTATTACAAAAGGACCACGCTGGGAACCCCTCTTTGCAGAGATTCCAAACATGCTATCCATGTGAGGACCTTCTGTCCACTGGACCCTCTGTCCAGTGCCCTCCTTATCTCTACCTTTACCTATCTCCTACTTCTACACTCAGTAATAAACCTCTTTTATCAATCTAGCTCTCGGCTAATACATGCTTTTATTGGGGACTCACTCCACTACTAGACCTCATTTACCGCCGTATCCTTGCACTGAATCCAAGAGGGTTGCAGGGGAGTTCTGTTTGACTCCCTGTACCCCAAACCTGCCACTAGACCTTAACTAAACCCTAATTTCATTTAGGTACCCCAAATCTAGACCTCAGCATTTGGTCTACACCTCAACATTTATTAATGAGAGAAATGCAAATTAAGACAACTTTGAGATACCAATACATACCTGTCAGATTGGCTAGAATGACAGAGAAAGATAATGTGGAATGTTGGAGGGGTTGTGGGAAAACAGGGACACTAATATATTGTTGGTGGAGTTGTGAATACATCCAGGCATTCTGGAGAACAATTTGGAATTATGCTCAAAAAGTTATCAAACTGTGCATACCCTTTGATCCAGCAGTGCTACTACTGGACTTATACCCCAAAAAGATACTAAAGAAGGGAAAGGGACCTGTATGTGCTAAAATGTTTGTGGCAGCCCTGTTTGTAGTGGCTAGAAACTGGAAAATGAATGGATGCCCATCAATTGGAGAATGGTTGGGTAAATTGTGGTATATGAATGTTATGGAAAATAATTGTTTTGTAAGAAATGACCAGCAAGGTGAATACAGAGAGGCTTGGAGAGACTTACATGAACTGATGCTAAGTGAAATGAGCAGAACCAGGAGATGATTATATACTTTAACAATGATACTGTATGAGGATGTATTCTGATGGAAGAGGATTTCTTTGACAAGGAGATCTAACTCAGTTTCAATTGATCAATGATGGATAAAAGCAGCTACACCCAAAGAAAGAACACTTGGAAATGAATGTAAACTCTTTGCATTTTTGTTTTTCTTCCTGGGTTATTTTTACCTTCTGAATCCAATTCTTCCTGTGCAACAAGAGAACTGTTCGGTTCTGCACACATATATTGTATCTAGGGTATATTGTGCCATATTTAACATGTATAGGACTGTTTGCCATCTGGGGGGGGGGTGGAGGGAGGGAGAGGAAAAATCGTAACAGAAGTGAGTGCAAGGGATAATGTTGTAAAAAATTACCCTGGCATGGGTTCTGTCAATAAAAGTTATTATAATAAATAAATAAATTATATATATATATATATATATATATATATGTATATATATACATATATATATATATATGCTAGAATTTATATCTTACAAAGAGGCAAAGAAGAACTATTATAATTGAGGGAAAAAAAGGAGGGGAATGACTATTGTGTGAATCTTATTCTCATTAGATTTGACTCAAAGAGAGAATATCAGACATATTTGTTTTTAGAGACTTGTCTCACCTTATAGAGAAGTAGAAGGGAAAAGGGGGAAAAGAAACAGAAAGACTAATAGAAAGGAAAACAGAAGAATTAGGAGAAAGGTGTAAAAAAATGGAAGGGACTCTAAAGTAGGACTGTTTTTGGGAGGTGGTAATCAAAAGCAAAATACTGGGAAAAAGGGAAGGGGGAAATGAAAGAGAAAGGATAACAGGGTAAATAAAATGGCAGGAAATAGAGAATTAGTTATTTTAACTGTGAAATGTAAACAGCAAGGAGTTTATTTTTTTCTCAGTGATTCATGGAACATATCCAAAAATTGACCATGTGTAAGGGCATAAAAACGTCAAAATCAAATGCAGAAAGGCAGAAATAGTAAATGCATTTTTTCCAGTAAAAATCATATGCAATATAAGGCTAGGAAAAAATAGACCAAACATTAATTGAAAATTAAATAATCTAATCCTAATGGATGAATGGGTGAGAGGGAAAAGAGCCAAGATGGTGGAGAGGATATACATTTCTTTCTGACTTTCTCCCACAACCCTCACACTAATTACCAAATCCAGCCTCTGAATTAGCTCTGGACTGGCAGAAAACACTAATATTGGTAAGTATAACAACTTACCAGCAGAAGATAATATTGAAGATTGCCAGAAAAGGTCTGTTTCAATGTTTTATGAAAAACAAAACAAAAAAAATATATAAACCCTTCATTAATGTTATTAGAAAAAGGAAAAAAGAAAATCAAATTGTTAGTCTCAAAAATGAACAGGGAGAACTTTCCACTAATGAAGAGGAAATTAGAGCAATAATTGTGAGTTATTTTGCCCAACTGTATGCCAATAAATTTGATAATCTAAATGAAATGGAAGGATACCTACAAAGATATGGATTGCCCAGATTAACAGAAGAGGAAATAAATTATTTAGATAGTCCCATTTTAGAAAAAGAAATCTAATAAGCTATTAATCAACTCCGTAAGAAAAAATCCCCAGGACCAGATGGATTTCATGTGAATTATACCAAACATTTAGAGAACAAGTAACTCCAATACTATATAATCTATTTCCAAAAAATAGGGAACAAAGGACTCCTATGACATAGATATGGTGCTGATAACTAAACCAGGTAGGACAAAAACAGAGAAAGAACATTATAGACCAATTTCCCTAATGAATATTGAGGCAAAAATCTTAAATAAAATATGAACAAAGAGATTACAGAAAGTCATCCCCAGGATAATATACCAGGACTAAGTAGGATTTATATCAGGAATGTGTGACTGGTTCAATATTAGAAAAAAAAAAAACATTAGCATAACAATCTATGTCATTAAAGAAACTAACAAAACTCATATAATTATCTCAATGATGCAGAAACACCAGTGAATAAAATCCAAAACAAATTCCTGTTAAAAACACTAGGGAGTGTAGGAATAAATGGACCTGTTTTTAAAATAATAAGTTGTACCTATTTAAAACCATAAGTAAGCATCATATGTAATGGATACAAGTAGAATCATTCCCAATAAGATCAGGAGTAAAAGAAGTTGCCCATTACCACCATTACTTTTCAGTATTGTATTAGAAATGTTAGCTTTGGCAATAAGAGCAGAAAAAGAGATTAAAGGAATTAGAGTATGTAATGAGGAAACAAAATTAATCACTCTTTGCAGATGATATGATGATATGCTAGTATACACAGAATCCTAGAGAATCAACTAAAAACTTATTAGAAGAAAACTCACGACTTCAGCAAAGTTGCAGAATACAAAATAAATCCACAGAAATTATCAGCATTTTTATACATCACTAACAAAATCCAACAGCAAGAGATACAAAGAGAAATTGCATTTAAAATAACTGTTGATAGTATAAAATATATGGGAGTCTATCTGCCAAGGGTAAGTCAGGAACTATTTGAGCAAAACTACAAAACACTTTCCACACAAATAATGTCAGATCTAAACAAATTGGCAAAATATCAAGTGCTCTTGGATAGGTCGAATGAATATAATAAAGATGACAATACTCCCTAAACTAATCTATTTATTTAGTGAAATACCAATCAAACTGCCAAGGTACTATTTTACTGATCTAGAAAAAATAACAACAAATTCATCTAGAAGAACGAAATGGTCAAGGATTTCAAGGGAATTAATGCGGGGGAAAGAGGCAAATGAAGGTGGCTAGATCTAAACCTTACTTATAAAGCAGCAGACATCAAAACCATTTAGTAGTTTATCAGTGGAATAGGTTAGGATCACAGGACAAATAGTCACTGACTATAGTAAGCTAGTTTTTGACAATGCAAAGACTCTAGCTTTTGGAATAAGAACTCACTATTTGACAAAAACTGCTGGGGAAATTGGAAATTTGTACAGCAGAAACTAGGCATTGACCCACACCTAACACTAAAATAAGATTGAAATGGGTTCATGATCTAGACATGAAGAATGATATTATAAATAAATTAGAAGATCATAGAATAGTTTACCTCTCAGATCTGTGAAGGAGGAAGGAATTTGTGATAAAGAAGATCTGGAGATCATTATTGATGGCAAAATAGATAATTCTGATTATATTAAGCTACTGACTATTTTAAGGAAAAGTCCATTTATTTCTATATTTTCTAGGGTTTTTCACAGGAGTACAGGTTGGATTTTATCATATGATAAAAAGTCTGTTTCAATTGCATAGGGTAGGGTGAGGGGAGGAAAGTGGCCTAGAGCAGGCATGGTACAAAGACACAGGGCAGTGTGGAATTCTTGCATACTAAGAGGCTCTTACCTAAAATAAAACAGTGTTGGTTACTATGTCCTGGTTACAAGCCAGTGGATCAGCAGATTGCCTGTGAGATGGCTAACACAATAGAAAATGCAAATAGTGAGCCTCTGAATAATCTTGCTAAAGGATACCATACATGATGAAGTAATATCAAAACTAAACATATATTTAGCAGCTGGTATAGGATCCAAATGCCTAGAGAAGAAGTTAAAAGAGCTTCAAGACAAATTAGAAAGCAAAACTATACTGGGGGGACCTCAGCCATTATCTCGCAGAACTAGATAAATTGAACAATAAAATAAACAAGAAAGAATTTAAGGAAATAAATAGAATTTTTAAAAGTTAGGTATGATAGATCTTTAGAGAAAATTGAGTGGAGACAGAATAGAGTATAATTTTTTTCTCAGTGATTCATGGAACTATACAAAAATTGACCATATATTGGGGAATAAAGACATCAAAATCAAATGTACAAAGGCAGAAATAGTAAATGCATCTTTTTCAAATCATGATGCAATAAAAACTACATGTAATGAAAAGCCAGGGGAAAATAGACCTAAATTTATTGGAAAGTAAATAATCTTATCCTAAAGAATGAGTGGGTGAAACAACCAATCATAGACAATCAAAATTTCATCCAAGACAATAATGAGACAACATATCAAAATTTAATGGATGCAGTCAAAGCTGTTCTTGGGGGAAGTTTTATATCTCTATATGCTTATTTGCATAATATAGAGAAAGAGAAGATTGAATTAGCTATGCAACTAAAAAAGCTAGAAAAAGAACAAATTATATGCCCCAAATTAATTACCAAATTTGAAATTTTCAAAATCAAAGGGGAGGTTAATAAAACAGAAAATAAAAAAAGCTATTAAACTAATAAATAAAACTAAGAGCTGGTGTTATAAAAAACCAACAAAATAAACTTCTATTTAATTTGATTAGAAAAAAATAAGAAGAAAGTCAAATTGTTAGTATCAAAAATTAAGTGTGAATCTTCCACCAATGAAGAGGAAATTAGAACAAGAATTACAAGATATTTTGCCCAACTGTATGCCAATAAATATGATAATCAAAGTGAAATGAATGAATATTTACATAAACATAGATTAAAAGAAGAAATTACTTGACTACTCCCATTTTAGAAAAAAGAAATTGAACATACTATTAATGAGCTATTAACTAAGAAAAATTCTCCAGGACTTGATGCATTTTCATACGAATTCTACAATACATTTAAAGAACAATTAATTCCAATATTATGCAAACTATTTGAAAAATATAGAAAGAAGGAATCCTACCAAATTCCTTTTGTGACACAGACACAGTACTGATATCTAAATAAGGTGGGAGAATTATAGACCAATTTCTCTCATTAATATTGATGCAGAAGTCTTAAATAAAATATTAGCAAAGGGATTACAGGAAATCCCCAGGATAATACACTATGACCAAGTGGGATTTATAGTAGGAATGCAAAGATAATTGACTATATCAATAAACACACTAACAAAAATCATATGATTAACTCAATAAATGTGGAAATATCATTTGTCAAAATCTAACACTCATTCCTATTTAAAAAAAAAAACTAGATAGTATAGGAATAAATGAAGCTTTTCTTAAAATAATCAATAGCATCTATTTAAAGCCTTAGCAAGCATCAGATGTAACAGGGATATACTGAAAACATTCTCAGTAAGATCAGAGTTGAAAAAAGGTATCCACGATCATGATTATCATTCAGTATTGTTTTAGAAATATTTCTTTGGCAAGAAGAGAAGGAAAAAAACTTAAAGGAATTTGAGTAAGTAATGAGTAAACCAAATTATCATTCTTTGCAGATAATATTAGAGAAACCTAGAGAATCAACAAAAACACTCCTAGAAACAATTCCCAGCATAAACAATGTTGCAGAATACAAAATAAATCCACATAAACCATCAGCATTTTTATATATTATCAACATAGTCCAGCTAGATACAAAGAAAAATTCCATTTAAAATTAGTGTAGATGATATGAAATATTTGGGAGTTTACCTGTCAATGAAAAGTCAGAAACCATATGAACACAATTACAAAACACTTTCCACAAAAATAAAGTCAGATCTAATCTTTTGAAAAAATATCAAGTGTTAAATGAAATGGAAGAATGCCTTCAAAAATATAGCTTGCCCAGATTAACAGAGGAAGAAGTAAACATCCTAAACAGTCCCATCTTTGAAAAAGAAATAGAACAAGTTATTAACCAACTCCCTAAGAAAAAATCCCCAGGACCAGATGGATTTACATGTGAATTCTACCAAACATTTAAAGAACAATTAACCCCAATGCTATATAAACTATTTGAAAAAATAGGGACTGAAGGAGTCCTACCAAACTCCTTTTACGACACAGACATGGTACTGATACCTAAACCAGGTAGGCTGAAAACAGAGAAAGAAAATTATAGACCAATCTCTCTAATGAATATCGATGCTAAAATCTTTAAATAAAATATTAGCAAAAAGATTACAGGAAATCATTCCTAGGATAATACACTATGACCAAGTAGGATTTATACCAGGAATGCAGAGCTGGTTCAATATTAGGAAAACTATTAGCATAATTGACTATATCAATAAGCAAACTAAAAAAAAAACATATGCTCATCTCAATAGATGCAGAAAAAGCATCTGATAAAATCCAACATCCATTCCTAATAAAAACACTTGAGAGTATAGGAATAAATTGACGTTTTCTTAAAATAGTCAGGAGCATATATTTAAAACCATCAGTAAGCATCATATGCAATGGGGAAAATCTGGAATCTTTCCCAGTAAGATCTGGAATGAAGCAAGGTGGCCCACTGTCACCATTATTATTCAGTATTGTATTAGAAATACTAGCCTCAGCAATAAGAGTCAAGAAAGAGATTAAAGGAATCAGAATAGGCAGTGAGGAAACCAAACTATCTATCACTCTTTGCAGATGATATGATGGTATACTTAGAGAACCCTAGAGATTCTACAAAAAAGCTATTAGAAATAATCCATAGCTTTAGCAAAGTTGCAGGTTATAAAATAAATCCCCATAAATCCTCAGCATTTTTATACATCACCAACAAAATCCAACAGCAAGAGATACAAACAGAAATTCCATTCAGAATAACTGTCGACAGCATGAAATATTTGGGAATCTATCTACCAAAGGAAAGTCAGGAATTATATGAGCTAAATTACAAAAAACTTTCCACACAAATAAAGTCACACTTAAACAATTGGAAAAATATCAAGTGCTCCTGGATAGGTTGAGCGAATATAATAAAGATGAACATACTCCCTAAACTAATCTATTTATTTAGTGCTATACAATCAGACTTCCAAGAAAATATTTTAATGATATAGAAAAAATAACAACAAAATTCATATGGAATAATAAAAGGTCAAGAATCTCAAAAGAATTAATGAAAAAAAATCAAATGAAGGTGGCCTAGCCGTACCTGATCTAAAACTATATTATAAAGCATCAGTCATCAAAACCAGTTGGTATTGGCTAAGAAATAGATTAGTTGATCAGTGGAACAGGTTAGGTTCACAAGACAGAATAGTCAACTATAGCAATTTAGTGTTTGACAAACCCAAAGATCCTAACTTTTGGGATAAGAATTCATTATTTGACAAAAACTGCTGGGATAACTGGAAATTAGTATGGTAGAAATTAGGTATGGACCCACACTTACTGCCATATACCAAGATAAGATCAAAATGGGTCCATGATTTAGACATAAAGAATGAGATTATAAACAAATTGGAGGAACATAGGATAGTTTATCTCTCAGACTTGTGGAGGAGGAAGAAATTTGTGAGTAAAGATGAACTAGAGACCATTATTGATCACAAAATAGAAAATTTTGATTACATCAAATTAAAAAGCTTCTGTACAAACAAAACTAATGTAAACAAGATTAGAAGGGAAGCAACAAACTGGGAAAACATCTTCACAGTTAAAGGTTCTGATAAAGGCCTCATTTCCAAAATATATAGAGAACTGACTCTAATTTATAAGAAACCAAGCCATTCTCCAATTGATAATTGGTCAAAGGATATGAAGAGACAATTTTCAGATGATGAAATTGAAATTATTACTATTCATATGAAAGAGTGTTCCCAATCATTATTAATCAGAGAAATGCAAATTAAGACAACTCTGAGATACCACTACACACCTGTCAGATTGGCTAAAATGACAGAAAAAAATAATGATGATTGTTGGAGGGGATGCGGGAAAACTGGGATACTGATACATTGTTGGTGGAGCTGTGAACAAATCTAAGCATTCTGGAGAGCAATCTGGAATTATGCCCAAAAAGTTATCAAACTGTGCATACCCTTTGATCCAACAGTGTTTCTACTGGGCTTATACCCCAAGGAGATACTAAAGAAGGGAAAAGGACCAGTATGTGCGAAAATGTTTGTGGCAGCCCTGTTTGTAGTGGCTAGAAGTTGGAAACTGAGTGGATGCCCATCAATTGGAGAATGGTTGGATAAATTGTGGTATATGAATGTTATGGAATATTATTGTTCTGTAAGAAATGACCAGCAGGATGAATACTGAGAAGCTTGGAGAGAATTACAAGAACTGATGCTAAGTGAAATGAGCAGAACCAAGAGATCATTATGTACGTCAACAATGATACTGTATGAAGATGTAATCTGATGGAAGTGGATTTCTTTGACAAAGAGACCTAATTCAGTTTCAATTGATCAATGATGGACAGAAACAGCTACACCCAAAGAAAAAACACTTGGAAATGAATGTAAACTGTTTGTATTTTTGTTTTTCTTCCCGGGTTATTTTTACCTTCTGAATCCAATTATTCCTGTGCAACAAGAGAACTGTTCAGCTCTGCACACATATATTGTATCTAGGATATACTGTGCTGTATTTAACATGTATCGGACTGCTTGCCATCTGGGGGAGGGGTGGAGGGAGGGAGGGGAAAAATCAGAACAGAAGTGAGTGCAAGGGATAATGTTGTAAAAACAATTTCCCTGGCATGGATTCTGTCAATAAAAAGTTACTATAATAATAAAATTAAAAAAAAAAAAAGAAAAAATATCAAGTGCTCATGGATAGGCCAAGCTAATATAATAAAATGACAATCCTACCTAAATTAATCTATTATTCAGTGTCATACTTATTAAACTCCCAAGAAATTGTTTTACAGAGTTAGAAAAAAATATCAAAATTAATCTGGAAGAACTAAAGTTTAAGAATTTCAATAGAATTAATGAAAAAATATTGCAAATGAAGGTTGCCTCACTGTACTAGACCCAAAACTATATTATATAGCAGTGTTCATCAAAATCATTTGGTACTGGATAAGAAACAGAGTAGTTGATCAATGGAATAAGTTAGGTTCACAGGACAAAATAATCAAAAACTATAGTAATGTAGTGTTTGACAAACCCCAAACCCTCAAGTTTTGGGATAAGTACTCACTATCTGACAAAAACTTCTGGGAAAATTATAAATTAGTATGGCAGAAACTAGGCATTAATTCACAACTAATAGCACATACTGAGGTAAGATTGATATGGGTTAATGATTTAGACATAAAAAGTGATATTATAAGCAAATTAGAAAAACAAAGGGTAGTTGAACTCTCAGATCTGTGAAGAAGGAAAGAATTTGTGGCCAAAGAAGGACTAAGAGTACATTATTGAATGGAAAACATAATTTTGATGATATTAAATTTAAAAGTGTATGTACAAATAAAACAAATGTAATCAAGACCAGAAGGAAGCAATAAAGTGGTTAAAAAATTTTACATTCAAGAATTCTGATAAAGAACTCATTTTTAACATATATAGAAAATTGACTCAACTTTATAAGAATTTATAAATGTTCCAAGGATATGAACAATTTTCAGATGAAGAAGATGAAACTATTTCTAGTCATATGAAAAAATGTTCTAAATTGATCAGAGAAATGCAAATTAAGACAACTCTGATGTACCTCTACGCTCCTCCCAGATTCACTAAGACAGCAGGAAAAGATAATGATGAATGTTGTGGGGTATGTGGGAAAACTGTGACATTAACATATTATTGCTGGAATTGTGAACTGATTCAACTATTCCAGAGAGCAATTTGGAGTTATGCCTAAAAGGCTATCAATCTTTGCATACCCTTTCATCTAGATATGTTTCTCCTGGGCTTGTATTGCAAAGAGATCATAAAGGATGGAAAGGGACTCACATGTGCACAAATGATTGTGGTAGCCCTTTAAAGTAATGGCAAGACACTGGAAACTGAATGGATGCCCATCAGTTGGAAAATGGCTGAACAAGTTATGGTATATGAATGTTATGGAATAATTTTCTTCAATAAGAAATTATTAGCAGAATGATTTCAGAGAAGCCTAGAGAGACTTACATGAACAGATGCTAAGTGAATTGAGCAGAACTAGGAGATAATTGTACATGACAATAGCAAGATTATATGATGATGAATTCTGACAGACTTGGCTCTCTTCAACAATGAGACAATGTTCTTGTGATGAAGAGAGCCATTTGCACCCAGAGAAAGCATAGTCCTCATGGAACTGAGTGTGGACCACAACATAGTATTTTCACTTTTTGTTGTTTGGTTGTATTTTGTTTGCTTTCTTATTATTTTTTCCTTTTTGATGATAATTGTGGAATTATGTTTAGAAAAATTGTAAACGATTAATATATTGAATTACTTGATATCTTGGGGGTGAGTGGGAAAGGAGGGAAAAATTTGGAACACAAATTAATGCAGGGCTGAATGTTGAAATTATCCATATATATGTTTTGAAAATAAAAAGCCTTAATAAAAAAATGAAGGAATGAAGTTGCTAGAATCATTAATCACTGAAGTCAAAGACCTAAATCTACTACTCCAGGAACAGTGGATAAAAGTTATAGAAGGATTGAGGTGAGACTAAAATAAAATAAGAGAGTTTACACAATTAGAGTTCTTTAAAACTGGAATAGTTTTCGTTATGAAAAAGTGAATTTAACAGGTTCAGAAATGTTGCTGTAGAGCTTAAATGATTGCTTGTCAGGGATGTTATGCAGGATATTTCTGTATATAGGTAAGATGAGAATAAATTATCTTTACGATACCTTCCAAGTTGAAGATTATATGAAGATGAATTCTCTCACTTCTTACATATGTACTTTATGATTTCAAATTCCTATAAAGAATGTGAATGGAATATATTTTCTTTTCTATTTAAATAACATTAAAGGGTTTATGCTTTTGTTTTTTAACTAATTAACTGAATTTAGAAGCAGGCTACCAGAATTTCCAATTCCAATTCCAGTGTGTTGATTTCAAATTGTTCCTTCATTGATGGTGGTCAATCTTAATGTCATTGCATTGACTTTATTTAGTTAACAACAACTAAATTTTATAATTTTCAGTAATGAATAGAAGCCTGTGGTGTTCTCTTCTTTTTTATAATATAAGATCATTCTCTCTGGGAGCAGTTTCTTGGGGAGGTTTCCTGGAGGCAGCCTTAGTTTTGGTTCAGATCAATAATCACTTCAAATGCAGCCAGGTGTTAAAGTAGTTCTTTACTGTTTCTCCCAAAATTGCCCAGTTAGCTTTCTTTGGTTCTGTGAGCTCTTGTTGCTAGCTTCAGCCTCTCTCTGAATCTTGATTCTGCCTAACTGCAGATTATCTTCTCAATCTCCTGAACTGAACTCTCACTCTGTCAATCTTCCAAAGTAACTTCTGGCTCTAGTTCAACTCTGACTCATGGCTTCTTCTGAACTGACTGATGCTCCCCTCTCAGTCTTTTCAACTGACCCCTGCTGACTGAGCTCCTCTGTTTTGATGCTCTCTCAAAGGTTGACTCCTCCTCCGAGAGTGGGATTGTGGGAGGTGTGAATTCACAAAGTTCCATAGCTAACTTTGTGTATCTCCCATACTTGTGAATACTTGTGAATATTCCAAACTTGTGAACTAATGTGTGTGAGCTAATGTGTGAACTCTCAAAGGTGTGAGCTCTAATGTGTGAATTCTTAAAGGTGCAAACCCAAGCACACAAGCATTGCTTCCATCAATTCCATGGAGTTATTACCTTGTTTCAAGTTCTGCCCCATAACAGAAGCCCAATTTGTAATATGTATAATAATAATTAGCTCATTTTAAACTTATAGGAATAATGTATGACCTTTGATGTTCATATATTTCCTTGATTTTTTGTCTCAGGAAATTTATTATAGAGGAAAGACTGAGTTTAATCACCTGTGTTTTAAGCCTCCAATTAGAAAAATTCTTAACATTAAGGCAAAGGGTGGAATTTCTACCTAACTTACACATTTTATGTGCCAAAGTTGGTTATGTGATTATGGAGAAAATAAAGTACAATAAGTATGCTTGACTACTTACTTTTATTAAGGACCATAATTCAATGAAGAATCAAGTGAAACATGTTACTTCATTTCTCTATTTCAGTCAGTATGCACATTAACAGAAGATTAGGCCACTGGCATATCTGACATATGTAGCTCATTTTGACACACAATGAGGGAAACTTTCCCCATTTAACTGCTAACACATAGGGTTGTCCTTTTGCAGTAGGCAATAGGTAGATGGATCTGCCACATAAGGCTCTTTAGCAACTATATCAAAATTACTTGGTTTTAAAATGATATGCAGAATAGTTATGTACATGCCACATTGCACAGATATTATTATGGAGAAATTAATATTTGAAGTTTGCAATTCTTGTAAATGTTTGATCATTGGATGTAAAGGGCAGGAACTTTGGAGAAATATACTTAAGGCTCAGTATGATTGATTTAAACAAGGTGTTAACTCAGTGGAATTGATAAGACAATGGTTATCTAGTTTAGTGTGCGAGTTCTCTAGTCCAGTATGATTGCCCTAGTGATATAATGATTGGTTTATACTCAGTATACTGTAATGACATAATTATAATAGAGCATATAAACTGGGATAAACTCAGCTAGAGACAGACTTGGAGAAGACAGAGGACTGGAGGCTGGAGCTTAAGCTGAGAGAGACATTCCATCTTTATCAGCTTCATGGTGGCTCTCCTGCTTCCTCCACTGAGACCAAGGCTTATCTGAAGGGCCTCCAGAAAGCAACCCCAGGTCCCAGGCAAGGAGACAGACTGTGAAGGAGACAATAAAGACATTTGGACTTTATCCCTGGATATTCTCATAAGGATTACTCTGCTGAAACTAAGGTTGATCCCAAGACCTCCAGAAAGCTAATCAGGACTTTACAATTGGAGGTCTTTCCTTCTAAAACAGGTACATGACAAAATGGAAAAAGTGAGATACCTAATGTGGGGTAGATCTAACTTCAAATATGGCCTTAGATTCTTCCACACTTTGTGATCCTTTTTTGGATCTTTCTAGTCATCCTCTGTTTTTCTCAGCATCCTCATCTATAAAATATAAATAACAATAACACATATCAAAGGTTTGAAATGAGGATAAAAAAGAAAATATTTCTTTAAAGGTGTCTAACAGAGCAACTGGCACATACTAGGTGTTTTATAAATATTTGTTTTTGTTGTGATGATGATAATGATGATGATGATGATGATGATGATGATGTAGTGAATACTGTAAGAACTGTGTTAAAGTACTTTTTTATGTGAATGGTTATTCCCATCATTAAGGCAAACACCATCCTCCCCAGATCAGGATGTCTATATACAGAAATATCCATCACATTTTGGCTAAATCTCTAACAATGAAGCTTTCTGAATTTTCCTTAATTGATTTTTTATTATTATTATTATTAGAGTTTTTTATTTACAAGATATATGTATGGGTAATTTTTCAATATTGACTCTTGCAAAACCTTCTGTTCCAACATTTCCCTTCCTTCCCCCGACTCTCTTCCCTAGATGGCAGGTAGTCAATACATTTTAATATGTTAAAGTATATGTTAAATCCAATAAATGTATACATATTTATACAGTTATCTTGCTGCACAAGAAAAATCAAATCTAGAAAGAAAGAAAAAAACCTGGAAGGAAAATAAAAATGCAAGCAAACAACAACAGACATGTTGTGTTGTTAGAAATACTATGTTGTGGTCCACACTCATTTCCCATAGTTCTCTCTCTGGGTGTAGCTGATTCTCTTCATTACTGAACAGGTGAAACTGATTTGAATCATCTCATTGTTGAAGAGAGCCACTTCTATCAGAACTGATCTTTGTATAGTGTTGTTGTTGCCGTGTATAATAATCTGGTTCTGCTCATTTCACTTAGCATAAGGTCACATAAATCTCTCCAGGCCTCTCTGAAATCATCCTGTTGGTAATTTCTTACAGAAAAATAATTTTCCACAACATTCATATATCACAATTTATTCAGCCATTCTCCAATTGATGAGCATCCATTCAGTTTCCAGTTTGTAGTCACTAAAAAAAGGGGCTGCCACGAACATTTTTGCACACGTGGGTCCCTTTCCCTTATTTAAAATCTCTTTGGGATATAAGCCCAGTAGGATCAAAGGGTATGCACAGTTTGATAACTTTTTGAGCATAGTTTCAAATTTCTCTACAGGATGGTTGGATCCATTCACAGTTCCATCAACAATGTATCAGTGTCCCAGTTTTCCCACATCCCTTCCAACATTTGTCATTGTCTTTTCCTGTCATCTTAGCCAATCTGAGAGGCATGTAATGGTATATTAGAGTTGTCTTAATTTGCATTTCTCTGATCAATAGTGATTTGGAGCACATTTTCATGTGACTAGAAATAGTTTCAATTTCTTCATCTAAAAAGTATCTGTTCATATATTTTGATTGTTTATCAATTGGAGAATGGCTTGATTTCTTATAAGTTTGAGTCAATTCTCTCTATATTTTGGAAATATAGCCTTTATCAGAACCTTTGAATGTAAAAATATTTTCCCAGTTTAATGCATTCCTTCTAATTTTGTCTGCATTAGTTTTGTTTGTACAAAAACTTTTTAACTTAATATAATCAAAATTAACTATTTTGTGATCAATAATGATCTCTAGTTCTCCTTTGGCCACAAATTCCTTCCTCTTCCCCAGGTCTGAGAAGTAAAGTATCCTATGTTTTTCTAATTTATTTATAATATCATTCTTTATGTCTATATCATGAACCCATTTTGACCTTATCTTGGTATACAGAGTCCTTAATTGATTCCTTCATCACTAACAGATAGTGAAGTATTCAGGTCACATATGAAGCTTTGTCAGCTTGGTATATCTCTTTGAGGTCTGCATTCCTTGATTCCAGAAATTATAGAAAGCAAGCATCATCTTTGTGCTTTGATGGAACATAAGAATATAATTTGCATGGCCTTTGTTAATTTTATATTCAAAGAGGAAAAATCATAAAGCTCAATTAGAAAATATACTTGCCCAATTATGAAAATAGTCTTAGATCACATGTGAGCTTTTTTTTTCCCCACTAAGTCACTGTATATGATACTACCTGACCTTATTCTAACTGAAATTTGCCCATTGTTCGAAAGATACAATGGGAGCAGTAATTATGGAAGACATCAATGGCTAAAGAGTAGCAAATATATTAGTGTGGTGCATTGCACAAGACCAATGGTCAGAAATTCTTCTGTCATGCCTATAAACAGAAGGTTTAATGGGCACTCTCAAAGGATGGTGGTAATAAGTGATACAGAGGAGACTATGAGAGGAATAGAAAGCTGCAAAGATGTATAATTAAACATCATCAAATGCAAGATAACCTGAGGCTTACAAGCTATAAGTCCTTGAAGGAGAATGGTGTGTAATTTTCTCCTGACCTATAAAATTGCTAACAATTATCATTTTTCATAAAGAAAACTGGCAACTACTAACTCATATAAGCAAGATATGACATTTGCGAAGTGAAAGTGAAGAATAGGTGCCTACTATGGGTACAAATATAAATTTTTTATGCCAGGATGGAGGTAGGTATACAGACACATACAGAGCTGCTAGTATTTTAAAATGAAATGATGATTTTTTTTTTGCTCCTGACCCAATTCTATTGGCAAGAAGAGAGACATTTTCTTTAGCAGTACAGTCCTGTCATAACCTCTACTAGGCATAGATCTGTCCTGTCTAGTAAATACCCTCACAAAATGGATAGAGCTAAATAGCAACCCACCCTCTTTGAAAATAATAAGGGGCAGTTGGGGAGGGTGGGGAGGAAAGAAAACTATTTCTTGTAACAATTGACATTTTTTTTTGCTGTCATCTTTGTCTTAATCTTCTGTACGTGATGTTACTCAGCACAGATCTTATAATGTACAACAATTTATAAATCTTAACAGAAATTCATTTCCTTTTTAAAAATAAAGTATCTCAGAAATTATAGTCAGATTTCAGATTTCTATCATGAATATCATTTAGCTGCTTATTACATAGGGTTTCCTGCAGCGATTCTCCAAAAAAATATATAACCAAAAGCTTTACTTTAATCTCCACTATGTTAGAGCATTTCTCATTTGCCAATATAATTTTAAAACCCCTTTATGGTCATGTTGCTGCTGGAGGTGATGGTAGAACTAGCGGAATTAGGGAATGTAGTCAGATTAAAAACTTCTGTCTCTGATTCTCAGATCATAACTTTAATATTTGAATGCTAAGTGTAGTGATTGCCATTTTTATTCAATTTTGTTCGACTTCATTCAATTCATAATTAAAAGAAATATTAAACTTTAGTTTGATATTAGTGAAAAATATATAACTTTTCATTCATTTATTTATTCACCAATTATTTATTGAGCAATTTCCTTTAGAACAATATCTGCCTAATTCATTTGTTCAAAAAAAAATACATGCAAAGTATAAAATATAATGGCTTGCTAAAAGATGTGAGAGAAACAAAAATGCACAATATATATTCACAATCCAACAATAATTTATGATAGGTATTTAGTATTTATTTAAAGTATAAGGTAGAACAGGTAGTTCTCACTTTGCCCTGATTTGAGTCATACCATTCTGTCAAAGTAGAGGAACAAATTGTCACTTGTGTTTTCAAGCTGTGCTGTTATTAAGAGCATGTTACTTTTTGAGTTCCTACTCTCCTTAATCCTTGGTTTTATACAGCTTCTTTCCCATAGATCTCCCAAAATATTAACCTGATGTATAAACCTGCTAAGATCTGTTTTTTTTTTCCTTCAGAAATTTACAAAGGATCTTCACAGCTTGAATAGATGACTTTTTAAAAAATGATTGTGAGAAAAATAAAATATTCATTTGTTATTATATTGTCTTTTTGAATTGATTTGTATACACTTTAAAAACTTGTATTTTTATAGAAAAAGTACATGTAATTTGTGAAGAAAGAAAGAGAGTGAGAGAGAGGGAGGGGAAGAGAGAGAAGAAAGAAAGAAAGAAAGAAAGAAAGAAAGAAAGAAAGAAAGAAAGAAAGAAAGAAAGAAAGAAAGAAAGAAAAGAAGGAAGGAAGGAGGGAAGAAAAAGAAATAAAGAAAAAGGAAGGAAGGGAAGGAAGGGAAAGAAAGAAGGAAGGAAGAAAAAGAAATAAAGAAAAAGGAAGGAAGGGAAAGAAAGAAAAGAAAGAAAGGAAGGAAGGAAGGAAGGAAGGAAGGAAGGAAGGAAGGAAGGAAGGAAAGAAGGAAAGGAAGGAAGGGAAAGAAAGAAGGAAGGAAGAAAAAGAAATAAAGAAAAAGGAAGGAAGGGAAGGAAGGGAAAGGAAGGAAGGAAGGAAGGAAGGAAGGAAGGAAGGAAGGAAGGAAGGAAATGAAAAAAATCCTAAGGGGGTACGTGAACTTGAAAGGGGAAAAAAACTTCCTCCTCATTCATTCAGTGAAAAGAGGAATGAATTTAGCTTTTTCTATCATTCATAAATGTGTGATATTATGGTTGTTACATATATCTTAAAATATAATTTATGCCTATAACTATTTCAATATTGTTATAGTTTTTAGACTTAACCATTAGATAGCACATGATCAAAGACTTCTGTTCACAAGCTATATTTCAGCTTATTTGGTTTTCTTTAAAAGCCTATATATTTTAGTTTATGCGCTTAAAAATATTATTCTGAAAAAAGCCCCAAAGGGCACACACACACACACACATTGAGAGAGACAGAGACAGAGAGAGAAGAGAGAGAGGAAAAAGACAGGGATGGGGCAGGGCAGCTAAGATCCCCTACCTTCAAAAGAACTTGAAAATTTTCTCCTTTCAATTGCATTATAAGTATATTGTAAGGCTGTAGGATGCCACATGTAATTGCAAGGAGAAAATGCAGAACTATGTTGATGAATGGTGAATATAGTCCCTCTAGAATGTAGAGTGCATAAAAGTGAGTAATATAAAGTAAGCCTAGAAAGCTAGCCTATTGGATTTTAGTTTGAGCTTTGAGAGCTGAGGAGTTATATTTAATTTGGTAGGAAATGGGGACTGAAGATTTTGAAGCAGTTTAGTGACATATTTAAATCTGTGTATTAGGAAGATTACTTTGACAGTGGTATATTAAAAAGGGAAATAGATGAGATAAGGAAGCTTATAGCATCAACCTTTCAATCAATCATTCTACAAGCATATATTTAGTACCTACTATGGACTAAGTTCTAGGCTGTTTGTAATTCCCTTTGCTCTTCAGTTTCTCTTATTTTCTAGTAAAGATATGGGAGATTTTAGTATGGGGGAGCCAGAGACAATATAATCTAATGCAGGGAAACAGAGAATTGTTAGTTCAAAAAGAAAGGTATAGATTTCATGCTTTAGTCTTTTTGTCCAGGTGGGCTATTAATTATTCTAATTTGCTATAAAACGAGTCAGGTATAGCTAGACAAAGTTAAAAATCATTCTTAGTCACACACCAAAGAAGCTAAGCTTTCTGAATTTTTATTTCCACTGGATGCCATGTTACATGTTTCTATGCTTATGAATCAACTAGACCATTATTTTAATTTTCATTCTAGAGATTCTGCATTTGTACCTATGACCAAAAACTAAGAAAAGTGTGAGTCAAATGTCCCCTGTATTAAAAATGTGCTATTTCACTCCTTTGCCTGTTCAAAGAAGTATTCAAATTGAATATATCCTATTATCCTTAAGTCTAAATTGATGTTATATCTAGGGGAGACAACATACCAGGGAGGGTGCAGCTTCCAAAATGACACAAAAGCCCTGAGATCCTTAGCATGCAATAGCAGGCAGATGATCGTGTCTGTTCTGAAATGTCATTCCCACTGATAAAATCAAATCATTTTCCGCTGTTGAAATTCTGAATAATGCTGAGGATTTTGATGGCACAAATTTCCATTCTGGGATTTGAGGGGTAGTGTGGCTAGTGAGTGAGTGCAGGGCTATAGTGCCAGGAGGGGCAGTTTCCAGGTCACATCCCCTAACAAGGATTGTTTTTCTCAATTCTGGCGCTTCAGGCTGTGATGTAGGCAAGGTCAAACTGTAAGATGCCTACTAGTCCCAGAGCTCATGAGCCCTGGATTCCTAGGCTATCTTCAACAGGATTGGAGGAGTGATGATAGTCAAAGTGGCAGTAGCATTTTAACGTTTCTGCCATGTGCCACCTATTTTCCCTTTCCCAGAATACATTACTGCTTTAGCTAGACTGTCCTATCTGGGACAGCTGATCAGTGATTGATGGTAGTAGAGGCAGAGATGGAAAAATCTTATCTCCATAGAGGTTGCTCATGTTCGGATTAAGAGGGAAAAAGTAGACCCACAGGGTGACCAGGTAGATTCTGTAATTGTGGGGACTGTGTTTCTTCCTATCTTTATAATCTAGTGTTTAGTGCAATGCCTGGTACCCAAGAGTTATTTAATATATGTTTGTTGGCTTGAATTTGGATCAGACTGAGCCAGATGAATCCTAGATGTCAGATGTGTAGTTGTGAATCTGGACTGAGCCAAATGAGTCCTAGACATCAGATGTGTAATTGTATCTCTGGTTCAAACTCCAATAGTTTTTAACTCTGCAGCACCAGCCGATCATTGCTGCAAGACCTGGAGTTTACTCTTCCTCATCATCAAATCTGACAATAACTCCATGAGGGCAGCTGGCCTAAATCATGCCAGAGGCACAAATTTCTTCCTACTACAATCCTGACAAGTGGTCTGGCTGCTCACCATCCAGTCATCACCACTTCCAGGACTGATGAGATCATCACATAGAACAATCACTACATAAGGCATTCCTTGATCCCTCTCGCTGGTAATGACAAAATGACTTTCTATTGTTGTTGCTTTTGAGTTGTGGCTGGTTCCTCATGATGAGTATACCACGGTACCCATGGGATTTTCTTGCCAAAGATACTGGATGAGTTTAATGTACTCCAGTACATTAAAGCAAACTGGTGAAATAACTTGCTCAAGTTCATAAAACTACTAAATGTCTCAGGACAGATTTGAATTCAAGTCTTTGTCACTTCTATTGACTTAGTATATATCTTGTTTCTGCTATAACTATACATGCACATGTTATTTCACCCAATTGAATGTAAGTTTCTTGAGAGCAGGTTCCATTTTTGGTGTTTGGGGCTTCTTTTGTATTCTCTGCACCTCCCACAGAGCCTGGCACACAGTACTGATTAATAAAATTTGGTTGAATAGCTCCCTTTATTAGAAAACTATTTCCTAAAAAAAAGTTGGAATTGACCTCTTTCTTTTCAGATTTCCCTGCCAACCTGCTTGCTATCCCAGTTCCTCTAGTTCTGTCCTCTAGGAGCACCCAGAACAAGTAAATAAATCAATAAGCAATACTAGCTGTGTAAGCTCCATTTTTGAAAAATATTATAAAAATCAATAAGCATTTATTAAATGCCTAATGTGTGCCACATACTATGTGAGGTGTTGGGGGATCCAAAGAGAAAAAGAAAATGGGCCCTGCCCTCGGGGAGCATATATTCTGTTCTGGGAAACACTCCTTCTACCACTTAAGTGTTTGAAGATGATGATTATATCTCCTAGCCTCATTTCCTTTCTTTAGAGGACTGCTTGTCAATATTGTTGTTGTTGAAGGTAAGGCATCTAGGTAACGCAGGGGAGAGATGAATTTAAATTCAAATCTAATCTCAAATGCTGTTATGACATTGGGCATGTTTGTCTTTGTTCCAGTTTCCTCATATATAAAATTAACTGGAGAAAAAAAAAAACAGCAAACAACCCAGAATCTTTGCCAAGAAAACTCCAAATAAGGTCATAAAGAGTCAAAAAGGATTCAACAACCCCATGGCTCCTCACTTGACATCGTAAGATATCGGACAGACACTTTACTATTCTTTTGAGATCCAAATCTCTCTCTTTTTTTTTTATACAAAATTCTTTTTTTTTAATTTATTTATTTAATAGCCTTTTATTTACAGGTTATATGCATGGGTAACTTTAGAGCATTAAGAATTGCCAAACCTCTTGTTCCAATTTTTCACCTCTTACCCCCCACTGCCTCCCCCAGATGGCAGGATGACCAGTAGATGTTAAATATATTAAAATATAAATTAGATACACAATAAGTATACTTGACCAAACCGTTACTTTGCTGTACAAAAAGAATCAGACTCTGAAATATTGTACAATTAGCTTGTGAAGGAAATAAAAAATGCAGGTGGGCATAAATATAGGGATTGGGAGTTCAATGTAATGGATTTTAGTCATCACCCGGAGTTCTTTCTCTAGGCGTAGATGGTTCAGTACATTACTGCTCCATTGGAAATGATTTGGTTGATCTCCTTGCTGAGGATGGCCAGGTCCATCAGAACTGGTCATCATATAGTATTCTGTTAAGTATTAGATCTCCTGGTCCTGCTCATTTCACCAACAGTTCATGTAAGTCTCTCAGGCTTTTCTGAAATCATCCTGTTGGTCATTTCTTTCAGAACAATATTTCCATAATTTAATACCAATTTATTCAGCTATTCTCCAACTGATGGACATCCATTCAGTTTCCAGTTTCTAACCACCAGGGCTGCCAAAAATTCGTGCACATACAGGTCCCCTTCTTTATTCTCTTTGGGATTGCCCAGAGTCACTGCTGGATCAGGGATGCCGTTTGATAACTTTTTGACATAGTTCAAATTACTCTCCCAAAATGGTTGGTTGTTCCAACTCCACCAACAATGAATCAATGTCCCAGTTTTCCCCATCCTCAACAATCATCATTTTTTTCCTTCATCTTAGAATCTGACGGTTTGTGTTATCTTAGGTTGTTTAATTTGCATTTCTCCTGATTAATAATGACTTGGAGCATCTTTTTCATATGACTAGAAATAGTTTCAATTTCTTCATCTGAGTGTCTGTTCATATCCTTTGACCATTTTTTCAATTCAGGGAAGCGATTTTTTAAATTGGTTAATTCTCTTATATTTTGGAAAGGGGCCTTTTCGGAACTTTGACTGTAAAAATATTTTCCCGTTTTTTTCCCTTCTAATCTTTTAAGTTTTGTTTTACCTTTTCAGTTTTATTCAAATTTTCATTTTGTGATCAGTAATGATCTCTGTTCTTCTTTGGTCATAAAGTCCTTCCCTTCCACAGGCTAGAGGTAAAATATCTGTGTTCTCTAATTTATTAATAATTCAATCTTTATCCTAGGTCTGAACCCATTTTGTTTATCTTGGTGTACGGTTTAAATTAGATCAACCAGTTTCTGCCATATTGTTTTTTTCCCAGCAATTTTATCAAACAGTAATTCTTATCCCAAAAGCTGGGGTCTTTGGGTTTTCAAAGAGTAAGGTTGCTATTTGTTGACTGTTTTATCCCTTGAACCTAACCTATTCCACTGATCAACTAATCTATTCCTTAGCCAATACAAAATGGTTTTGGTAACTGCTGCTGTATAATATAGTTTTAGATCTGGTACAGCTAAGACACCTTCATTTAATTTTTTTTCATTAATTCCCTTGAAATTCTTGACCTTTTTGTTTTTCCATATGAATTTTATTGTTATTTTTCTAGGTCATAAAAATAGTTTTTTGGGATGGATTTATACCAAATAGATAGATTAGTTTAGGTAATATTGTCATCTTTATTATATTTGCTCGCCCTACCAAGAGCATTTAATATTTTTCAATTGGTTAGATCAGACTTAATTTGTATGAAAAGTGGTCTGTAATTTTCCATAAAGTTTCTGATTTTCCCTTGGCAGATAGATTCCTAAATATTTTATATTATCGAGTTACTTTAAAGGAATTTCTCTTTGTAACTCGCTGTTGGATTTTTTGTATTAAGGAATGCTGATATTATGTGGGTTTATTTTATAACCAGCAACTTTGCTAAAATTGGATTTTTCAAAACCCTTTTTAGCAGAATCTCTGGGGTTCTTAAGTATACCATCATGTCATCCAGCAAAAAGTGATAATTTGGTTTCCTCATTCCTATTCTTATTCCTTTAATCTCTTTCTGCTCTTATTGTCAAACTAGGTTTCTAATCTAAAAATAGTAACAGTGATAGTGGGCAATTTTGTTTCCTCTAGATCTTATTGGGAATGGTTTGGTTTGTCTCCATTACATATGTTGCTTACCATGGTTTTAAATTCTGCTGATTGTTTTAAGGGAAAGTCCATTTATTCCCTATACTTCAAGTGTTTTTTAATAGGAATGGATGTTGGATTTGTCAAATGCTTTTTTCTCTCTTTGAGATGATCTATGGTTTTGTTAATTTGGTTATTAACTTTGGCAATTATATTGATAGTTTTCCTAATATTGAACAGCCCTGCATTCCTGGTATAAATCCTACTTGATCATATGTATTATCCTGGTGATTTTCTGTGTCTTTTTGCTAATATTTTTTAAGTTTTAGCATCAATATTAGGGAGATTGATCTATAATTTTTTTCTGTTTTTCAACCTACCTGGTTTGGTTCATCCATTTCTGTGTCCTTGTTCAGTGCTTACCCTCTTTAAATCCTCCCCCCACCTTTGAATCTTTTCACCTTCCTTCCCTTATTCTTTTTCTTTTCCTTTTCCTCTCCCCCCTTTTTAATGAGGGGAGAGAGAATTTTCTCTAAAACAAATGTCAATTATTTTTTTTTGAGCCAACTCTGATGAGAGTAAGATTCACACAATGTTCCTTCCCCTATCATATCCTCAGATATGATAAGTTTCCTTTGCCTCTTCATGGGATGTGCTTTCCCTCTTTTTATCCCTCCTTCCCACCTTATTCTGCCATCATTCCTTTTCCATATCTACTTCCCTTTTTTATATCAGTACAATCAAATTATACATGTATTCTTTTTGTATATCCACAACAGAAATACAGTTCTCAAGAGTTATTTTTACCTTTTCCATTCTCTTGAGTTCTGTGGTTGGAGATCAAATTTTTTTTAGTTCTGGGTTTTCCTTTGAAACAAATGGAATTCATTTGTTTTTTATTTAATTCCATCTTCTTCCCGGGAAAATTCAACAGCTGGGTAGTTTATTCTTGGCTGCATCCCAAGTTCTTTTTGCCTTTCGGATTCAGATTCCAGGCCCTTCATTCCTTTAATGTGGAGGCAGCCAGATCTTTGGGGATCCATTGTGGCACCTCGATTTTAAAATTGGTTTTGGTTTCTTTAAAATTTTTCCTTAATCTGATGTTCTAAAATTTGGCCAAATATTCCTGGGGTTTTATTTTGGGGTTTCTTACAGGGTGTTCGATGAATTCCTTTCAATCCTATTTTTTCGTTCATTACATCTGGGCAGTTCTCTTTGATGATTTCTTATAAAAATAGTTCTAGGCTCTTTTTTCATATAATTTTTAAAATCAATAATCCTCAGATTATCTCCTAGATCTATTTTCCAAGTCTGTCATTTTGCAAGTAGATATTTCATGGTTTTTCAGTTTGTCATTTTTTTTGTTTTGTTGACTGATTCTTGGTCTCAATGAACTTATTTTTTGTTCGCAATTTTTAAAGAAATTTTTTCATTAGCATTCTTTCTGAAACCAATTGTTTTTTAAATTATTTTTTCTTGGAATTTTTTTCCATTTCACTAATTTTTTTTTTTTTTTTTTTTTTTTTTTAATAAATTTTTTTTATTTTCTTTTCCAATTAAATCCTACTTTCTTGGAGTTCTTTGTCTTTCCAACCAAATCCTATTTGGGAATTCATTTTTCAACACAATTTTATTTTTGAGATTTTTTTACTTTTTCTTCATTTCATGAAGTTGTTGTCTTTTTGGGGCCTTTCTTCCCTTTCCCCATTTATCTTCTAATCCTTTTGGACTTTTAATGGTCTCTTCTTTAGGACATGTAAAAAGGACATCTGATGGCTGTTTGCTTTTGCTGTCTCTTCAGGTTTGTACCTGCTCTTTTCTGCATAGAAGCTGTCCATCGTTCTTTTCATCTTTTTATTCATGTTTTAAAGCCTTTTTATATGCCTCCTAGGCAGGGGGTTAACTTCCTCTGCCAAAGGGAGATGTAAATCGGTTTCCTAGGGTTGGGAGTTTTAAAGTTTTCCCCTCCCCCAACAGGATGTGGTTTCAGCACTGGCAGAGCTATTGAACTGCCCAGTAGGGCTGTGTGGGTTAGGGATTGACCTAGGCTAGAGACTAAGCTGTGAAAGTGTCACTGCCCTAGGCCAGAGCCTTTTGTGTGGCTGTGGGTTATTAGCAGTTGACCTTAAACCTCCGATTCTACAGGAATTCTTCCCGGCAGTCTCTGTTCCAAGGTCTCTGCCCAAATGTCTCTGCCCGACAAATTGGCCCTGCGCAAGCTCTATGGCCCCAAGCCGAGCCCCCCACTGCGCAGATTAAAGGGTAACCTGGGCTGTGCCCTCCTGCCATGCAGGTTCCCAACTGCCCCAAGGAAAAGCCCGTACTGGGGGTTGGGGCTGCGAGCTTGTGCTGAGATCTGTGCTTTCACTTTCAGTTTGAGGCTCTCCTCAGAACCTAAATTCTCTCCCAGTCTATGCTGATCTCCCCCCTAGCCCGGGAACCAACCTTTTTTGGTGAGACTGCAGATTTTCTTTGGTTGGTGAGTTGTTATACTTCTTATCTTTACGAATTGTAGCAGTCAAGACTATTTTTGAGCCTCGATATAATATTGATAGAGAGGGTAAGAGAAGAGCTTAGAAAGTCGGGTGTGCCTTCTCTGTCATCTTGGCTCTGCCCCCGAGATGCAAATCTCTTGCTCTCCTATCTTCCTTTCTTTGTCTCTTTGACTAGTTTTCCCTCCTTCTCATGAGTCATCTCTAAAGCTCTATCTTCAGCCTATTCTCTTCTTTCTCCAGCCTTTCCTTTAATAATCTCATTTCACATGGGTTCAATGATCATTTGTACACAAATAATTCGCTAAACTGCAGATCCCTCCCTAGTTTCTCTTCTAAATGTCAGAATTATATGCCTATGTGCCTCTGTATTATACCTTTGGCTTTCCTATCTCAATCTCAAAATATTCCAAACCAGACCCAGATCTGCAGGGACACAGCACTGTATAATAGGACTTTGGAGTAAGCCAAAGTGATTTGAAATTCTGATCTTGCTACTTACTGCCTTTACTGTATGTTTTGACAATCACTACAATTCTCTGGGCTTCAGTTCCCCCATGTATTAAATAAGTTGATTGAGCTAGATGGCCACAGCAGGTGTATTTCTAAATCTAGTTATCCTACATTACTAAGAACCCACCTAAACTAAACTGCTGGTACTTTGGTGATAGTGAAGGTACTACTATCCTTCTAGTCACTCATGTTCATGATTGTAGAATTATTCTTTACTCTTCCCCCTCTTGCACTTCTTTTTTGCAGTTTCTTCTTGTCTTCTTGACTCTTTCTACACAGTAACTCACTCAGACATTTCTCTACCTTGAAAGTGAATTATAAGGGAAGTACCTGATAAATTGATGTCCTAAGTGTTCAGGTGAGGGACTGTTGGACCCCAAAAGTATACTGTGATCCAGGCCAGTGTTGCATGGTGTATCAAAAGAATTTATAGGCTTAGATCACATACAAATCAAGAGGCAAAGATTTTATTTTGCTATTAAGAGCAGTCTAAATTCCATAAGGGGTTTTAGCAAGGAAAGAGGGTACAGACAGATTTTTTAAAGGGAAAAGTAACTTTGGGGTTCAGAAGCATAACTTGGCCTTTTAATTGGATACAGTAACTATGGAATTATCATGATTTTGTCAATGTAAAGAATTCAGTTAAGAATTCAACCAAGAGCCTCAAGCAGGAGTGGAACTGTCACAAAAGTCTATGTAAACATAAAAGGTCTAATAAAGATCAAAAAGTAGAGATATTCAGTGCTCCTCCCTGCTGGCCTCAGGAAGCAGCTTGGACTGAAAATTTAAGTCTTTCTCTATTTAGCACCATTTCCTGCTATCAAGGACTTAATCAATTATCAAAGATCTGAATTCTTTCTCCACCTAGTGGAGAGAGGTTTGAATATGGTTACTTTAAAACTGAGCATGTGTTGGCACAGGGTTATGAGAGTGAGAGCTGGAAAGAGGCACAGAGATTATCAAGCCCAATCTCCTTATTATTTTATAAAAAAAATGGAAATCCAGGGTCAAAAGTAGACTTAGCCAGGGTCAAACAGCAATGATCATGGTAGATGCTGATTGTCTCCTATGCTTGCAAAATTCTTGCTGCTCACCTCTACCTAGGAGAGTTCCTAAAATCGGTACTTAAGAAATGCTTAATCTGCTTAGTTTACTGACTGACAACTAAGATTTAGACTCATAGTTCCAGGGCTTTTTCTAGCACCTCACATACCCCACACATGTACACCCATTGTTGTTCAGTCATGAAGTACTCCTTCGTAAAAATAGATACACACAGAGAGCATGATGTGGTGGAAATCTGTAGACTTAGAGTAAGAACCTGAGTCCAAGTCCTAGATTTAAAGTTAAGAGGCAATGGACAAGTCATTGACTTTCTCTGGGCCTCAGTTTTTTCATATATAAAATAGGTATTAATAATTGCACCTACCTGACTGTGAGGATTTAAATGAGGGAAGATATATAAAGTTACTAATATTCTGGCTTCCTTCAGGTCCCAACCACAATCCCACCTCCTCCAAAAATCCTTCCTCAAACCCTCCTAATTCCAGTACTTGCTCTGTTGTAATTATTTCTGGTTTATACTGTTTATTGCTTGTTGTGTATGAATTTGTGTACCATCTCCCTTATTATATTATAAGCTCTTTGAGGGGAGGGACCCTCATTTGGAATCCCCAGTACTTTGCACATATCTTGTTTGTGGAATTGTGAATTGCTCCAGCCATTCCGGATAGCAACTATGCCCAAAGTGCTAGAAACTGTGCATGCCCTTTGACCAAGAAATCCCACTACTGGGTCTATAGCCCAAAGAAATAAAAAACAAAATGAAAAGGATCTTTCTGTGCAAAAATATATATAATAGTTCTTTTGGTTTGACAAAGGGTGATGCTAGGTCCTGGGTAATCCTTATTGTAGCTCCTTGATGTTTGAATTACTTCTTTCTGGCTGCTTGCAGTATTTTTAATTTGATCTGATAATGCTGGAATTTAGTTTCAATATTCCTTGGAGTTTCATTTTGGGGTATCTTTTAGGAGGTGATTATTGGATTCTTTCAATGGTTATTTTACCGTCTGGTTCTAAGACATTAGGGCATTCTTCTTTGATTATTTCTTGAAAGATATTATCTAAGCTTTTTTTTTTCCCCTCATTGTGGTTTTCAGGTAATTCAATAATTCTTAGATTATCTCTCTTGGATCTATTTTCCTGGTCAGTTGTTTTTCCAATGAGGAATTTACATTTTCTCTTATTTTTTGTCATTCTTTGCTTTTCCTTTTTTTTGTTTTGTTTTGTTTGACTGATATTTGATATCTCATTGAGTAATCCATTTGTTCAATTCTCATTTTTAGTGAATTATTTTCTTCAAGTAGCTTTTTCAAATCTATTTTTGCATTTGGCCAATGGAATTTTAAATGAGTTTTTTTTTTTTTTTTTTTTGTCCATTGGATTTTTTTATTTCAAAAATTCTTTTTTTCAAGGAATTGTTTTCGTTTTCCATTTTGTCAAAACTATTTTAAAGGAGTGGGTTTCTTCATTTAATTTCTGTATTTCATTTTCCAAAGCTCCCATTTCCTTTCTCCATTTTTAATCTCTTTTCAGATCCTTTTTGGTTTCTTACAAGAGAGACTTTTGAGTCAGAGACCAATTTATATTATCTTTGGAGGCTTCATCTAGAGATTTTTTTGTGTGTGTTTAGTGTCAGGTTTTAATGTCCCTTCTTCCCTATTCCTATAATAGCTATTTATAGTCAGAACTCTTTTTTTTTTTTTTTTTGCTTTTTTTTGCTCATTTTTAAAAATTGAGGTCTGTTCTTTGGGCTAAGGGGAAGTTTTCCCATGCTTTTATCTAGAGGAGATAGGAGTTTTATCCTGCACTGGGGCCAGTGTTGCTGTCTTCTTTATCATGCTGGATGAGCATGACCAAGTCCGGCTTGTTATGCAGGGGTTCAGTGGTTCACTATTTGCCTTCTGCAGTTGTGTTTGGGATCAGTCTGCTTTTCCACTGGTTCTGAACTATGGCAGAGCATCTAATGCTATTATATTTTGGCCAACAGCTTCCCACTAGATTTCTTCAGTGTGTGGAGGCTTCTCTGCCCTGGGCCTCCCTGAACTGTTCTGTGCCTCTGCTGGGCCAAGTTCAGCCCCTACCCAATTGAGATAGACTTTTCCTGAAGTTCTTTCACTCTTAATATTTATTACACTATTAATATTTTTTTCTTTTTTATAACTTTTTATTGATAGAACCCATGCCAGGGTAATTTTTTACAACATTATCCCTTACACTCACTTCTGTTCCGATTTTTCCCCTCCCTTTCTCTACCCCCTCCCTGAGATGTCAAGCAATCCTATACATGATAAATAGGTTACAGTATATCCTAGATACAATGTATGTGTGCAGAACCGAACAGTTCTCTTGTTGCACAGGGAGAATTGGATTCAGAAGGTATAAATAACCCGGGAAGAAAAACAAAAATGCAAGCAGTTAACTAACATTCATTTCCCTGTGTTCTTTCTTTGGGTGTAGCTGCTTCTGTCCATCCTTGATCATTTGAAACTGAGTTAGATCTCTTTGTTGAAGAAATCTACTTCTATCAGAATATATCCTCATACAATATCGTTGTTATACACTCTTAATATTTGTTGGTTCTGTCTCTCCAAAACCAGTTTGGAGGCTTGATCTGATATTTATCTGAGGGAAGCCAAGAACTCAAAGCCCTGTCTTTTCTCTGCCATCTTGGGTCCACCTTGGAGAAAAAAAACAATTTAAAAACATATAAAGGAAAGAGTGATAAAGTTATTTTCTTTTGCACTCAAACAAATAGAGGCACTAATTGCAGTTTGTTGTTATTCACATTGTCATAGAGTAAATGTGAGAAAGAACAAAGTCCCTTATCAAGTATTCTGGGAAGAGAACTATAGGGAATTATTGGCCTCAAAGACTTTGACAAATCCTGGAGTACCTTCTCTGATGTGAGTCTCATGCTGAGAGTCCTG
This sequence comes from Sarcophilus harrisii, assembly GCF_902635505.1. NCBI lineage: Eukaryota > Metazoa > Chordata > Mammalia > Dasyuromorphia > Dasyuridae > Sarcophilus > Sarcophilus harrisii. The sequence goes on along the minus strand of NC_045427.1, from coordinate 275,016,216 downwards.
TGCAAGTGTCTCCCAAGTCACACAATTAATTTTAAAATTCTTAAGAGAGAACTTGAGCATGTTTTTGTAACTCTTTTTCTGACCACCTTGTGAGAACTTGCTCTGTGTGAGTACTCCATAAAATATAGTTTTTTTGAAAGCATACATTTGGTATTCAAACAATGTGGCTAGCCTAACAATGTTGTGCCTTCTGCAATAGAGTCGGAATGCTTTGCAGTTTAGTTCAAGAAAGCACACAGTGTCTGGTATCTTATCCTGCCAGGTGATCTTCAGAATCTTCTTAAGATAATTTAAATAGCTTACACTTTATAGATGAGGAAACTGAGGGTTAGAGAAGTTAAATGATATGCTATCACCCAGCATCAAATTGTTACTTAAAATCAGACCAAGACTCCAAGCTGACACATGGCAACTTATGTGAACAACTCCCTACATGCGTAAGAAAGTCTTAGGGCAGCAAACAGGTAAAAAATAGTTGAATTTTTTCTTCACATTTAAAAAGTTTTCATCAGTCTATGGAGTAACTAAACAAGTTTTGCAAGGAATAAAGAATATGAAGGAATTTTTTAGGAAGAAATATAGGAAAAAAATCTAGAAAACTTCCCTGCTTTTCAATTATATTTATGAATTATGATTTCATTACACTGTTTGAAATCTTATAATTTTCTAAAACATGGTAATAATCTATATTCAAGTATAAGTATAAAGGAACATTAAAAAGCAAATAAATCTATACTAAAATATTCATAAATGCATATTTTGGATAGCAAAGTGTTGGAACCAAGTTGATGCCAATATTTAGAAGAATGTATAAACCAATCATGGTATGTGGATATCATGGAATATTACTATACTGTAAGATAAAAACAAATATGATGAATAGAAATAAGCGTGACAAGAAATATTAACTGATATAAAGTGAAGTATACAGAATCAGGAAAACAACATACCCAATGATTATAAATTGATGTTTGTTTTATTCTTTGTAAGAAAGGAGGCTTACTGGGGAGGAGAGTTAAGAGGAGGGTACCATATATCTGGAAGTGAAGGTTATATAAAAACCAAAAGTGATCATAAAAAATATTTTGTATAAGACATATATAAAAGTATAAATCCTATCCATTAAGACCGATAATCTAGGGCTGGAAAAATGGCAGCAATCTACTGTTCCCAAAGTCCTTTCAATATTACTCTTTTAATATAACTTTAGTTGGTTGAAAATAAAATTGAAGAATTTACATTGAACACATCATACCATTATAGAAATGTGAGCCTTAGGTGATCTTCAAGTTAAAGCTATCCTGTACTTCCAATCTTATACCCACTCTAAAGTGTTGACTTCTCTCTCCTAAAAAGGACTTCTAACTTCTCTTCATCAGTGATTTTGATAGTTCTCTTTCCTAAGATTTGTCTTTTTTGTCCTTACTGGTGAATTACTGAACTAGAATTGTAGTTTCATCAGCATAATATTAATAACATTTTCTCTGCAATTTAGAAAGTTTCCTAGACAACATGTGGTCCACAATCCTACTGATATTCCTAAATTCAGCCTCAAACCAGGTTAAAATATAATTTGAAAATATTAAATAAAATAAATAAAAAGACAGTAAAAATAAATAATATTGCATTTTAAAACTAAGTCAATATGCAGTTCATAGAGATCACTTTACCAACTTTATTTAAGTTTGACATCCACCACTGACCTAGAGGTATTAAATAGCTTTTCCAAGGTCATATTTCCCTAGACCATATACTCAGTACATGTCAGAAATAGAACTTGAATACATATTTTCAGCCTTTAAAGTCAACTTAAATAAGACTTATTTTATGTATCATTTCTTTATCCTTTGGTACCTTTCATACTTTGATATTCAACCTGTGATTTCACAAACTACAAATACTCCCATAAATATAGTTAGCAACACCTTTATTAGGAGATAGCAATTGTGCAATAACTAAATAAACAAATAAATTAATGAATGGCTAAATAAACAAAAATAAACACGTAGATATGAATTTTAAAAAGCATTACCCTAGTCTAATCTGTTGATGAAATTTTTCCCATTTAAGGTAAGATAGGAAGACTATGAAGTTTCTTCATAAGTTCCAACATTCCTAGCTTTTTTAGTTCAACGTAAGAGACTTTTGCTATTTTGATCTTTGAGAACCTAAAACCACTTTTTTGTAATGACAAAGTATAATCTGGACTTTTTTTTTCACCTTTTTAATGCATTATATACATATACTGCACTATTAATGGAAAAAATAATTAATGTATGATAAAGATTTCTTTTCTATATGTTATAATTTCCTACTCTATTGTATTTCTACAAAAGGGAGAGTCATAGATTATTGTTCTCAATACCTATAAGAGTGTGTCACACAAGTTTAGTTTAATTGAACTACCATATTTTATATAGAGGAATATAAAGCAAACTTGAGTCTCCTTTTTCAAGTCCTAGGTTTACAATCCATAGCTACTTCCTCTCAGTTCAAGGGTTTTCAATGATTTTTTTAATAAACCATAGTTACTTCTTCGATTATTTAAACATTGTATTATGTATATGGACACCATCCCTATTTCTACTTTCATTGACTCCAAGAAATACTGAAAAAGCTATAGTCAGATCAATAACTGAAACCATTAGGTTATTTCCCCCATTAGTCTGACTCTTAATGCTTTTGCAGCAACTGGCTCATCTCTGTATTTTTTTCATGGCTAATTTAACTTCATATCTGCTGCCACGGATACTACAGTTCATGCTGAGTCTGTACAGAAATGACTCCTTTCTGTACTATGTGCTAACTCCTTTAGCACATTCTTTACCTCTATAGTGATGTTCAGTTTGGGGCCTCTGAGTAGGATAGTAATTTCCATCTTTGAAAAACAGGGCAATACACCTCTTTTTATGAAAAAAAAATAAAAAAGATGGAAACTGAAACTTTTTTTTTAGCATCAAGGCATCAAGGAAATGCTAACTACTGTTTTCCAGTATCCGTTTGAGTAATAGAAATGGATTTGCTCCATTGGGCAAAACTATCTGCATTTAAGCTTAAGAAGCACTGTAGAATATACTATTTTCTACTCCACCACCAATAAATCTGAAATACCTACCTCCTTGGTCCAGCTTTCCCTAGTGGATAGCCTGGGGCTTGATTTTTCTTTCACAATGTAATGTTGTTTATGGACACTGCTTAAATATTGGATTAGTATTTTGTACATGGATCAACAAGCCTTGAAGCAATGAGCACATTTTAAGTAAATCAAAATAAAATTCAGAAGTATGGCTATTTCATAATTAGAAATAACATGCTGACCTTTGCAAAGGAAAAAAAAAACAGATGGGGGTGGTGAGTGGAGAAAAAAAGCCTAGAAATACAAGTGAAATTCATTCTCAGAATTAGTTTTCTTGTTGTAATCCAATGATTGGATTCTAAACATCAAAATACCTAAACATCAAAAACAGAGAAGTAAATGTGACTGTCATCTCATCACTTATGTCTTTATCATTTTCCTCTCCCCAAGAATACACCTTACCCCAACCTCCATTACCACAACAATGATATTATACCAATTAAAACAGTTCCCATCCAATGAATGTAAACTGTTTGCATTTTTGTTTTTCTTCCCGGGTTATTTTTACCTTCTGAATCCAATTCTTCCTGTGCAACAAGAGAACTGTTTGGTTCTGCACACATATATTGTATCTAGGATATACTGTGCCATATTTAACATGTATAGGACTGCTTGCCATCTGGGGGAGGGGATGGAGGGAGGGAGGGGAAAAGTCAGTCAGAACAGAAGTGAGGGCAAGGGATAATGTTGTAAAAAATTACCCAGGCATGGGTTCTGTCAATAAAAAGTTATAATTATGAAAAAAAGAAATTATTCTGTTAAAAAAAAAAAAACAGTTAGCATCCAACATAAAACCGTCTATCATAGAAGATCCTGTGGTTATCAAAATAAAGAGCAGGAGTAATTCTAATTCATGGAATTAGTCTTGGGATCTTTGTTCTGTTTTGTTTTACTCCTCTACTCTACAGATGAATTTGTCCTGAATTCTTAATTTAATCTCGGTTCATGTAAAAGGCAAGGCTTGGCTATATGAAATTGGTCATGTAGTTGTTAAATGAAGAAGTTTCTAGACTTCTTCCATGTATTTAAAAAAATCTTATTGTCCAAGGGTGATTTCAAAAGAAATGGGAAACTGAACTCCTGAAGCAGAGTGGTCTGCCCCTTCAACTATACATCTAAGAATGGGGCAAAATTAAAAGTCAGAAGGCTTTGGATTCTAATTTGCGTCAGATATATTTGTGTAAGCCTGGGAAAATAATTTATCTCATTGGAGTAAACAAGTCAGCTAGTTATCAATCATTTATTAAGTATTAACTGTAGTTTTAGTATAATGCTGAGACTTGGAATGGAATGCAGACACAAAAAAATGATAGTTCTTATCTGAAGAAGTTTAACTTCTAATTCACAGGGGAAGATTCCTCCAAAAAAAGAATTTGAAAAGCAGGATGGGGAGGAACACAAAGATATGATACAGAAAGTCCTTAATGTTCCAGTTTTAGATGGCCTTTTTAAAATGGAAGTTCTTTTGGTCAAAGGGCTATCAAACTGCATACCCCTTTGATCCAGTAGTGTTTCTACTGGGCTTATATTGCAAAGAGATCTTAAAGGAGAGAAAGAGAACCATATGTGCAAAAATATTTGTGGCAGCCCTTTTGGGCTAGAAACTGGAAATTGAATGGATGTCCATCAATTGGAGAATGGCTGAATAAGTTATGGTATATGAATGTTATGGAATATAATTGTTCTATAAGAAATGATCAGCAGGATGATTTCAGAGAAGCCAGGAGAGACTTACAGAAACTGATGCCAAGTGAAATGAGCAGAATCAGGAGATCATTGTACATGGCAACAGCAAGATTATATGATGATCAATTTTGATAGGCGTGGCTTTTTTCAATAATGAGATGATTCAGGCCAGCTCCCAAGATCTTGTGAAGAAGAGAATCATCTACACCAGAGAGAAGACTGTGGGAACTGAGAGTAGATCACAACATAGCATTTTCATTCTTTCTGTTGTTGCTTGCTTGCATTTTTTTTCTTTTTTGATCTGATTTTTCTTGTGCAGCAAGATAATTTATAAATATGCATATTTTTGTTTTCTTGATCATTTTCTTTCCTTTTTGATCTGATTTTTCTTGTGCAAAAACAGATTGGCTTTAATATATATTTTAACATGTATAAAATATATCGGATTGCTTGACATCTAGGTGAGGTGGGGGGAGGAAGGAAGGAAAAATCTGAAACATAAGGCTATGCAAAGGTCAGTGTTGAAAAATTATCCATGCATATGTTTTGAAATTAAAAATTAAAAGATTTTTTGGAAAATAAAAAATGAAAAAGCCCCCAAAATCTATGCATATATTGGATTTAACAATAATTTTACCATATTTAACATATATTGGATTATTTACCATCTAGGGGAGGAGGGGGAAGAGGAGGGAAAATTGGAACACAAGGTTTTGCAAGGGTAAATGTTGAAAAATTATTCATGTATATGTTTTGAAGATAAAAAGCTTTAATAGGAAAAAAGAAAAAAGGAAAACCCCAACATAGGACAGAAAAAAAAGGAAGGTCTGTGAAAAATCGGACAATCAGAAGAGCTCGCAGGACAAAGGATATTTTCAGTGTAAGAAATCTAGGAATGAAGGAAGTACAGAAAATCAGGAGTGAAGTCTGGAGTGGAATGAAGACATGACTCACCTGATCATCTTCCTTAAAATGAAGGTTATTTCAACATCAATTTTCTCATATGTAAAATGGGCATGTTAATATCTGTATCACTTTTTATCCATGATTTTTGCAAGGATTAACTGAAGTAATATGTATTGAAAATCTCAAAATATGAAATTTCACATGAATATTAGTTATTTGAAAGATATGAAGAATGCACCTATTGAAGTATGTTAGACATAGAATTTATATCCTCAACTGTAGTCAAATTTCCTGTATTCCATTTTTCTTTCTGATGATGATATTATAAAGTGCTGTATGTTAAGTATTTTTGAAAGGGATAATAAACTGTTGCCCTCAAGCATCATACAACTTAAAGGAGTATGTTGCTATTGTTTAGTCATGTCCAACTATTTGTGACCATTTTCCATGGGGTTTTCTTGACTTAAATACTGGAATATTTTGTCATTTCCTTCAACAATGGATTAAGGCAAACATGGTTAAGTGATTTGCTCAGTATTACACAACTAGTAAGTGTCTGACGTAAAATATTATTCCAGATCCAGTGCTCTACATTGAGTCACCTGTCTCTGAGGTGAATGGGGAAAACAGTGCCATAAAAGATAATGAAAGACAGGGAGGGAGGAGAGAGGTTACCTGGCATTCAAGGGACATGAAGAGGTATGAAGATGTCCTACTGTCTGGTGGGAAATGATCTGAGGATGTAAGAGTTTTTGAGTTTATTTCATCTTGCAGAATGATAAGTTCCTAGAGCCAAGTGGAAATGATAAGGTGAATGCAGGGCCCCAAGGACAGGGGATACTGAGAAGATATGAGTTTCAGAATTGATTTCATCTTTCAGTATTATGAGTTTCTGAGGAAGATAAAAGTATTACTACTTGGCATTTTCACCTGTTTCTAACTCTTTTCAAGCATATGTAGTATTAAAGCAATGGAATTTTTTTTAAAAAGAGGTAACATTCATGCAATATTTAATTAAATTATTTCATTTGAAACCCCAATAACCCTAAAGTAAATATTTTGATTATCCCGATTTTATAAATGAGGGAAATAAGATTGAAAGGGGTTAAATGATTTGCCACACAGCTAATAAGTGTCTGGGACAGGATTCAAACTGTGATCTTTCTTTTACTCCAAATCCAAAATTCTGTCCATTCTAGCTTCTCATTACAAAATAACTTTAATTTTGTTTATTTTGACAGATATTTGTATTCATTTCTTATTGTCATCATATAATTATAGATGGTAGAGGGAAAGATCACTACTATCTATTTTATGTATGACCTAGCAGTTACAAAATGAAAATATGACATGTCCAAGATAACATGGAGAAGAGATAGTATTTGAATTCAGGTTCTCTGAATCCAAATTCAGTATTTTCCCCCCCTCTATAGAATATATCAACTATTCCCACTAAAAAGAAAATCTCAGTGATCACAAGACTCTATTCTTAAGCATAATAAAGCTGAATATATTGTATTCATTCTTCATGTCAGCAAAGTTAACAATTGAAATCGGGGAGGAGGGCATCTCAAAAGAGTAGCCTATGTAGTCTCCTGTATTTCAAATCCTGATGGCATGCCATTTCTCTTGTTGGTCCAGCTTTAATGATGTTTCCTGCTGACCCTCTTGTGTGAAAGCCATGCTGAGAAATGTGGCTTTGATAGCAGTGTTTACATGAATGTTTGATAAGCATCTGTCAGCCCTTAGCACTCTACAAGCTAAAAACACAAAAGACAACCATAGAGTCCCAGAGCTTTTGTCACCTAAAAACATAATCTGTGTGTTCTCAGAATTCAAATCAACAGAGAGTTTATCTTCTTTATAGCTTCAATTGTTATTTATATATTATTTATTACAGGATCATAAGTAATGGGAGGGGGGGATAATTACCCTTTTTTTCCCTTAAAAAAGATTTCTTGAGCATGGAGTGTTGAACTCTTTTAATGTCTACTTACCTCCCCTTGATTTTATTGGATGAAAAATTAAAATTAGAGCAGATTTTTGATGGTTTTTCAATTTAGAGAATGTTGCTATTTTAGAGAAATTTAATGCACTCAATCCTTCATTGACTAAGTGTTATATAAAGATTGTCATATATTATTTGCAAATAAAAATAGCTCCTCCTATTTTGCACTTCTGCATTTAGGAAATATACAGAAATTCCCCTGCTAATGAACTTGTGATGGGGCAACACAGAGCTTGTCTTTGGTATCAGATCTAGGTTCAAATTCTGACTATACCAATTATTGCATCTTTAATTTTGGGCAAGTTATTTAGTGTATTTGGACGTTCCTTATCTATAAAATATAGATTGGTCTCTAAGGACTCTTCTACCCCTAAATTTTTGATAAATATATAATTGTATGATTCTATTTAAATAGCTTTAGATGAAAATCATTCTAAACAATCCTCTTTCCTCTCAACTCTTGTAGAAAACTATGACAGTAACCTACACCTAAAGTGATGAGGCTTGATCTAGGCTTAGGAATAGAACAGAAGGGGTGAATGACATATTTCAAAGGAAAAAAATAAGGAACAATATCAATATGATTTTCTCCATTATCCAAAAAAGACTGAGAGATTAAATGATTTACTCACAGTCATCCAGGCTGTGACCTCTGGAAAATCACTTCCTTTCAACAAACTGTCTCTGTTTCCTCATCCTTAAAAAAGGCTAAATGAAGAGGCACACCTCATCAAACACTAGACAGATTTAGTTTCCAAGACAAATGATGGATTTACCCTCTTCTTGGTGAGATAGCAGACAGGAATCATATACGTACACCAAGTCAGAGCAAGGACTCAGGATACTTTGCAGGGGATAACTGAAGAAGGATTATTATGGATGGCATGCCATTAATTTGTTCAGATTTTTATGGTGTCACTCATTACATTCTCTAGTTACTTCTTACTGTTCTCAGTAGGAAGTCATCTAGCATTATTTTTTTAAAGAATACAGCCTATATACGATTCAAATCTAAATTACTGTCTGAGATTAAATTGGGGATAAAGTAGAATAAAGCACTGAAGGCCTTATGGCTGTAATTAATAAACACTATCTGAGTAGGAATCAAGGGCTAACAAACTTTCTAAAACACTTAATTTGTTTCTAAAAGAAATGTTCACCCAAGAAGAATATCACTAAATACATGTCTAAAGTTTTTAACCTTATTATAAACCCTTGCTGATTTCAACCATTTAGTGTGATAATCTGTCTAAATTAATAAAACATGAATTTTTGAATCATTAAAAATGAAAACTTTTGTTTTAAAAGGTGCTTGGGAACTGAATAACAGTTTAGGAGGACAGGTATTCTCTTTTTAACCTTCAAAGTCATTCAACACAATCTTGATCTTTGAGTTAAAATGTCCACTTGAGGCATGGCCTGGAATTCTTCAAGAATCATACAATATTCAAGAGACAAACTCAGAGGAAGAAGGTCCAAAGAATGACTCAATACCTGAACAGGGAAGAAGCAGTAGCACCAAGATAGCAAGTGAAAGGGGAAAGAAGGAAAAATAATAGAAATTAACTGCAACAGAGAAAGGAGAGATCCAAGGATGATTGTTTGTCCTTATAGGCATCTCTGAACAAAAGATTCAAGCTGAAATTCTGGCTGCATCCATTTTATTTTTTGCTTAGGAAAAGTTTGCTCTACCTCTTTCTTCTAATTCCTCCTCCCCCATTCTTTTCTCAATATCCCTCCATTAACACACACTGTAATAAAATTCTAATCATTTTATTCACTCCAACATTTTTAGTACTCTCAAAATCTGGTTCAACTATTAGGAAGACAGAGGTTAATTGGAGAGAAAATAACAATAATTTAAAATTCATTTAGAAAACCAAACCTCTTTCTTAATGGTAAAGGTTTCCTGGATATTCTCAGGCATTGTGAATGTACATGTAACTTTCCATTTCATGTTAAGTCCAGAAGACTACTGGGGAGAGCAGCATTTTGACTGAAAATGGGCATAGGACCATAGGTTAAAGAAAAGTTAATCATTGTAACCAGACATGGCTGATTATATTTCCAAAGATGAAGCTGTTAAGGAGAGTTTGGTGGTTTAAGTTCGACATCTATACAGTCCAATGTAATACCCATTTTTTTATTATTGACTATAATGTGTGTATGTTTGCACATATGAGATAGTATTATGTCATGGTTAAAGAAACAGCCTAGGAGTCATCACTACATGGGTAAAATATAGCCTGTGAGAGAGTTAAGTTGGTGATTCTAGGCAAGTCATTTGACTTCTCAGTAACCTAGGCAACTTTGTAAATTCACGTTATAAGCAGCAAAAGCATTTGTGACCATACTGCTAGACTTGGTAGGCTAGCTTCTTTTTAAAGGACCTACCTACATAGATGAAATCACAGTGATCTGAGCACACTAGTTGCTGGTATAATTATGTATTCACCAATTTGAAGATCATCTTCAAAATTCTGATATATATCATGCCACCAGATGGCTCCAAAGGAGAAAGTGAGGCTAGTGCTTTTGTATAGCTCTCCATTTAAATCCAATACACATGCAGGTCATAGGATAACCTCCTTAATGCCACAGTCCTCTTTGAGAACAAAGAACAAGCAACCTTTGTGAGTAGAAGTGCCTCCCTAGGAATCCAACTGGAACTATTCAATTGAGCGACACAGCTCTTCTTCCCTCCTTCCCTTCCTTCTTCCCTCCCTCCCTCCCTTCCTGCCTTCCTTCCTTCCTGCCTTCTTTCCTTCCTTGCTGCCTTTCTTCCTTCCTTCCTTCCTTCCTTTTTTCCTTCTTTCCTTCCTTCCTTCTCTTCTTCCTCCATACACCCTTCCTTCCCCCATCTCTTGTCCACATAAAGTATCATACTCTTTCCTGTGGTTGCTCTGCTCAAAGGAACATAATTTGGTTTTTGATTGCTGAAACCTCCCAAGATATCTTGACCTTGGCCAAAGAAAAGCAATATAGATTTTTTTCTTAAGGACCATGCCTTAAACTCAAATCATTCTGGCTATCATTGAGTGCCCAACAATAGATCCCAGGCCAATCCATATTTGGTGTTGTTTGGACTTATTGACTCATATTTTTCTCTTTTCTTTTTCCTTTCCATATCATCATGAAGGTGATACCATGGCATTTAAGTGAATTGAGTATGAGAGAGTCACTGTGTACGGTCACTAGTCTCACTTTCTCCTCTGAAGCCACCTAAATCCAGTGGTAAGATATAGATCAGGATGATGGCAGATGGTTCTGGATGAAGTGAAGGACCTTGGTCTTTTAAATGTAAGTTCTTTAACAGGTCTCTGTTTGATTGAGGCAATGTTCAATTAGTGAATAAGGCTAGGTAAGAAATAAGGCTGAGAATGGTCACTTTTACCCAGTCAAAATAAATAAAATATTATTCTAGGAGGGGAAGACCCTTAGCATTTCTGGCCAAAACAGAAGCAATTGCTAATTATATTCACTTTGAGGCAACCGGGGCTGAAACAATGACCAAAATGTCCTGGGACTTTTTTTGGTCAATCAATGAGAGAGTGATTTGGATTTCAAGCATAGTCCTTAAGAAAGAAATTTAGCCTGAAACAATGACCAAAATGTCCTGGGACTTTTTTTGGTCAATCAATGAGAGAGTGATTTGGATTTCAAGCATAGTCCTTAAGAAAGAAATTTAGCCCATAAACCCCAATATATATATATATATATATATATATATATATATGTAATCAAAATTTACATTCCTTTAGCCAAGGTTTCCCACTGCATCCCAGGGCAATCTCTAGTCATCCTGACTATATGTTGCCACTTGACCCAGATGATTCCAGAGGAGAAAGTAAGACTATAGAATTTGCATAGTCCCTTTTCACTTAAATTTAATTCACTAGCATGTCACTGCATCACCTTTCTGATGTTGTGGTCATTTTTGAGAATGAAGGACAATGTTTGTCATTCTATCAACAAACATTCAATTTAATAAAAAAATATATATTTTATTTCAACTGTCTAATAATTAAGAATTTTTATCAATTTTAAGGGACATCCTAAATTAGGAGAAGGATTAGAGGTATGAGAAAGAGCAGATATATATGCCTTTGAGTTGAGGAGAGACAGAAAAAGACAGATACAAAAAGAAACAGAGTTGCTTAGTCAAGGTCATGACTCTACATAAGACTCATTGATTTACAACTTATCTACTTCTCTGCCAACAAGTCCTTAAGTAGTTCACTTTAGGTACTTTGGTACTGATAGACTAGATGTGAACCCAGGCCTTTTAACTCCAAGTTTAAGAATCTTTAAGTTAAAACATTGTTGAAAAATGAATGGTGTATAGTTTGAAAATAGTATTATTGCATGTTATTGGATTTTTTTTTTTTTGGCTGAGACAATTGGGATTAAGTGACTTGCCCAGGGTCACACAGCCAGGAAGTGTTAAGTGTGTGTTATTGGATTTTAAAAAGTTCTAAGGCATTTTGAAAGATGAAAGAAAATGATTTGTTCTTGTAAATAGCATAGACATTTATAATTGTCATGTTTAAATCATGACATTTCTTAGAATTTTGTCTCAGCTAGTACAAAAACATATAGGATTTTGTTTCAGTTAATACAAATTTGGGGTCTGAATTCAATAGGTTTTGATGTTCTACTTGCATAATATTTAAATATAAATGTTTTATACAAATTATTTTATATCAAATGTTTATCTCCCCCTAAATATTTAAGGGTTTCACTATTTTTAATTCAATATACAGGAATTTAAAGGGTTAACTTAAAATTTAAAAACTTCAAGGTTTGCTCTTTAAGACATGTTTCTTTAATTTGTTTTAATCAGCTAAGAAAACATGTTTATTTCTAATCCCAAGACTAATAATTTATGTATAAACTGTGTATTTTTCTAATACCAGTTCAAGGTTTTTTTGGTGTGTGTTTTTTTCCTCCACTCCTGTTCATCAGAGTACATACAGATAAACACACAGGAGGAGATTTTAAATAGTCTGTACTCTTTTCCCTAAGGAAATGAAGAGTAAAATGGTAAATGATATTTGCTGTATTTTTTTGCAAGCTGTGAAACAATTGTGTATCCTATACTATAAAACTTGGTTAGGGTAATACATTTTAGGAATACATAACTTCTATTAACAATGCCATTCTATATCTGTGTAATCTGTCTCTAAATGTACTTACTACAAGTAGTAAACTCTTTCATGGGTTACTAATGCCCTGCTAGTATCATCATATGGTCAACATCCTGTTATTAAACTATTCTGACTTTAGTAGGTTGGTCCTTCTATCAGTCCCCATCATTTGGTTCACGTAGACTTCCAAGTCTACCTAGCTTCTCAGGAACTATCATAACTTGTGCCTCAAAAGCATAGCAGTTTTTGGAAACCCATGGGTTAATTCTGTACTGCAATGAGGAAGGACTTTGTGTTTATATATAGGTATATCTCATTTTAATGCATTTCACTTTATTGTGATTTACACATATTGCATTACATATTGAAGATTTGTAATAACCCTGGGTTGAGTACTATATGTGGGGATATATTTAATATGTGTTCACATTAATGCTACTATTTCACATTTTGGTATTCTTGCAATATTTCAAATTTTATATTATTAATATATCTATTTTAGTGTTCTGTGATCAGTGTTCTTTGATGTTATTATTGTGATTGTGGTGGGGAGCCATCAACTACCTCCATTTAAGACAATGAACTTCATAAATGTTGTGTGTTCTGGCTGCTCTTCCAACCTATTGTTTCCATCTGTCTCTCTCTCTCATTGGGCCTCTTTTTTCCCTGACACAATAATATGAAATCTAGACCTATTAATAACCCTGCAATGGCATCTAAGTATTCAAGTGAAAGGAAGAGCCCATCAATATGGCACACTTTATTATTGTCTTATTTTAAATAATTGCCACAGTCACCCCAACCTTTAATAACCACCATTCTGATCATTTAGCCCTTATGAACATTAAAATAAAAACCTCTACCAACAACAAGATTAAGACTACTGACACTTCAAATAATAGTGTTTTTTTAGAAATAAGGTATTTTTTAATAAAGGTATGTATATTTTTTTCAAAAATGGACTATAGTATAATATATAATTATATATTATATAATATTATAAAAGTATTATATAATTATATTATAATTATAATATAATAATATAATATAATATAATATAATAATATTATAAAAGTATTATATAATTATATAATATAGTTTAATGGACTATAGTATAATATTAACACAAGTTTTATATGGAAAACATATGTGTAACTCACATTATTGCAATATTCATTTTATTGTGTTGATCTACAAGCCAACCCAGAATATCTTTGAGGTATACCTTTAGTAAGCATTCCACACTTTCTTAACAATTAAAATTGAGATTTGTTCAAAGAGCAATAGTGAGAGGGACAGCCAGGATGGCTGAGAGTAGACATGTCTTTACCTGAATTCTCCCTGGTTCCTTAGACAAATATCAGATCAAGCCTCTGAACTGGTTTTGGAATAACAAAACTCAAAAATATTTGGAGTGTAACAAATTTCCAGCAGAAGAAAGTTTAGAAGAGCTTCAGAAAAGATCTGTTTCAATCAGGCACAGGGAAAGATGGCTGAGCCCATATATAGAGCAGAAATCCAAGGCAGAATGATGGCCATGAGTCAGGGAATCTATTAATAATCTCTTAGCCAAAATACAACTATTTGTTGGCTATTCTGTCCTGGTTACAAGCCAGTAGATCATCAGATTGACTGTGAGACATCCAATACAAATACAAAAGTAAAGTAGTGAGCCTCTGAACCTGAGAATAACATGGGACCTGACTATACCTACCCAGCATCAGAAATGAGCCTCAGGGCAATGTAAAGCAGCTGTCATCTTTAGAGGAAGCTTGGGACAATCTCCCCTTTAAACCAAAGAGCAGACCTAAACCTTTGAAAAAATGAGCAAAAAACCAAAAAGCAATAACAAAAACAAACAAATTTCTGATCATAGATAATTTTTATAGAGAAAGAGAACAGATCTCAAACACTGAGGACACTAAAAGCAAATCACCTCCAGATGAAGCCCCAAAGAGTGATATGAATTTGTTTCTGTCTCACAAAACTCTCTTGAAAAAATTTTAAAAGGATCTTGAAAGAGAATTAGGGAGTAGCTAGGTGGCACAGTGGCTAGAGGACCAGTCTTGAAGTCAGAAGCACCTGAGTTCAAATCTGGTCTCAGACACTTAATACTTTCTAGCTTGGGATCCTGGGCAAGTCACTTAACCCCAATTGCCTCAGCAAAGAAAAAGAAAAAGAAAAAAAAGAGAGAGTTAGAAGGAAAATGGGGAAAGGAAACTCTCTGCAAGAGAGTTTGGCAAAGAAAAAACAGAAATTATCTGAAGAAAACTCCTTACAAATAAATTTAGCGAAATGGAAAAATCATATAACACTTTACAAAATAGATTTAGTGATATGGAAAAAGAAAATAACTGCTTACAAAATAGTTGACAAAAAGGAAAAAAATATAACCCCTTACAAAATAGATTTGAAGAAGAAACTAATTCATTGAAAAATAAAAAAACAGCCAGTGAACAAAGCATCTCATTTAAGTATTCAATTGGTCAAATGCCAAAGGAGATAAAAATGTTAAGTGAAGAAAAGTAATTCACTAAAAATTAGAATTGAACAAATGGACATGAATGACTCAGTGAGACTTCAAGAATGAATCAAACAAAAACAACAACAAAACAAATAGAAAAAAAAGTAAAATACTTCATTGGAAAAACAACTAACTTGGAACATATCTAGAAGAGATAATGTAAGAATTATTGGTCTTCCTGAAAAAACAAAACAAACAAACAAAAAACATAATAAAGTAAAGATCCTAAACAACATCCTAAAAATCATCTGGGAAAACTGTCCAGATGTCCTACAGCCAGAGGTTAAAATATCTACTGAAAGAATTCACCAATCACTTCCTGAAAGAGATCACACTATGAAAACTCCTAGGAATATTGTAGTTAAATTTCAGAATGATCAAATCAAGGAGCAAATATTGCAAGCATTCAGAGAGAAACAATTCAGATATCAAGGAGGGACAATCAGGATTATCCAGGACCTAGCAGCTTCTACTTTAAAGGACTAAAGGGCCTGGAATCTGATATTCTGGAAGGCAAAGGAACGAGGATTGCAGTCTAAAATCAACCATCCAGCGAAATTAGGCATAGCTTCTATTTTAAAGGACTTAAGGGCCTGGAATCTGATATTCAGAAAAGCAAAGGAATGTGGATTGCAGTCTAGAATCAACCATTCAGCAAAATTAAGCATTGTCTTTCAGGGGAAAAGATGGACATTCAATGAAATAAGTGAATTTCATTCATTTCTGATGAAAAAACCAGAACTAAACAGAAAATTTGATCTTCAAATAGAGAACTCAAGAGAAGCATAAAATGCTAAAAAGGAAAGAAAAAAGAACTTTCTTTTAAAAGTAAAAAAAAAAAGTTTATATCTCTATATGTGAAGATGATATGTTTAACTCTTGAGATCTGTATCTCTGTTATGGGTATACTTAGAGAGGGCAGATATAATTTGATATAATAGGATATAGGAAAAAGGAAGATTAATAAATTATGAAAAAAACCAATGAAATAGATAAATCTTTAATTAATTTGATCATAAAAAGGAGAAAAGGAAAGCAAATTGTTAGTATCAAAAATGAAAATAGAAAAGTTTCCACCAATGAAGGGGAAATTAGAGCAATAATAAGGAGTTATTTTGCTCAATTATATCTCAATAAATCTGATAATCGAAGTGAAATGGAGTAATACTTACAAAAATATAGTTTACCAAGATTAACAGAAAAGAAAATATATTACTTAAATAATCCTATTTTTGAAAAAAAGAAATTGAACATGCTATTAATCAGCTCCGTAAGGGAAAAATCTCTGGGCCAGATGAATTTACATGTGAATTCTACAAAACCTTTAAAGAACAATTAATTTCAACTCTATGAAACTATTTGATAAAATTCTTTCTTTTCACAGATATGGTATTGATACTCAAACCAGGTAAGGTAAAAAGAGAAAGAAAAGTATAGACCAATTACTCTAAAGAATATTGATGCAAAAATCTTAAATAAAATATCAACAGAGATATTAGCACATTATTTCCAGTATTATACACCATGACCAAGTAAGATTTATACCAGGAATGTAGAGCTGGTTAAATATTAGGGAAAACTATTAGCATAATTGATTATATCAATAACTAAACTAACAAAAATATTATGATTCTCTCAACTGATGCAGAGAAAGCATTTGATAAAACTCAATACCCATTCCTATTAAAAATACTTGAAAGTACATGAATAAATGGATTTTTCCTTAAAAAGACCAATGGCAGATATTTAAAACCATCAGCAAACATGAGATGTAATGGAGATAAACAGGAACCATTCCCAATAACATCAGGGTGTAACAAGGTTTCTCACTATCACCCTTATTATTCCATATTGTATTAAAAATGTTAGCTTTGATAATGAGAAGAAAATGAGATTAAAGAATTAGAGTTGGCAATGAGGAAACCAAATTATCACTCTTTGCAGCTGATATCTTGGTATACTTAGAGAATCCTGGAGAATCAACTAAAAAAAAAAAACTAATAGAAACAATTTACAACTTTAGCAAAGTTGCAGCATACAAAATAAATTCACATAAGCACCAGCAGTTATGTATATTTCCAACAAAGTACAATAGCAAGAGATACAAAGAACAATTCCTTTAAAAATAACTGTAGATCATATAAAATTTAATGTCTACCTATCAAGGGAAAGTCAGGAACTATATGAACACAATTACAAAACACTTTCCAAACATAATCATATCTAATCTACTGGAAAAATATTAAGTGCTCATGGTTAGGCCAAGCTAATATAATAGAAATGATAATACCAACTAAATTAATCTACTTATTCAGGGCCATACCAAATAAATTCCCAAAAATTACTTTACAGAGCAGAAAAAAATAATAAAATTCATCTTGAAGAACAAAAGATCAGTAATTGAAAAAGATTATTGAAAAAAATATAAATGAAGGGGGCCTAGCTGTGCCAGACCTAAAACTATATTATAAATCAGTAATCATCAAAACTATTTGCTACTGGCTAGGAAATAGATTAGTTGATCAGTGGAATAGGTTGTTCAAGGACAAAGTAGTCAATGATTATAGTAATTTAGTTTTGACAACTCCAAAGACCCCAGTTTTAGGGATAAAAACTCACTACTTGACAAAATCTGTTGGGAAAATTGGAAATTAGCATGGCAGAAACTAGGCCACACCTAACACCCATACCAAGATAACATCAGAAAGGATTCATGCTTCAGACTTAACAAGTAATAGTATAAGCAAATTAGAAGAACAAAAAGATAGTTTACCTCGCAGATCTATGGAGAAGTAAGGAATTTATGGCTAAAGAGGAATTGGAGTACATTATTGAATATAAAATGGATAATTTTGATTATGTTGTTAAAACTTTTTGTGAAACAAAAGCAATGCACTCCAGATTAAAGGAAAACAATAAATTGGGGGGGGTATTAAATTCAAGGGTTCTGATAAAGGCTTCATTTTTAACATATATAGAACACTGCCTCAAATTTATAAGAATCCAAACATTCACCAATGTTTGGTGAACATTGATATGAATATTAATAGACAATTTCTAGTCATATAAATGATATGAATAGATAATTTCTAGTCATATAAAAAGGTATTCTAAATCAGAGATTGGTCAGAGAAATGTAAATTAAAACAACTCTGAAGTACCATTCCATACCTCTCAGATTGGCTAAGATGACAGGAAAGGATAATGATGAATGTTGGAGGGGACATGCAAAAATTGTGAAATTAATACATTATTGGTGGAACTGTGAGCTGATTTAACCATTATGCATAGCAATTTGGAACTATGCCCAAAAAGCTATCATAATTATCCATTAGTGTTTCTACTGGGCATGCATAACAAAGAGATAATAAAAGAGGGAAAGGGGCCCACATGTGCAAAAATGTTTGTTTTTAGCTTGTTTTGTAGTGGCAAGAAACTGGACATTGAGCTGATGCCCATCAGGTGAAATATGGCTGAATAAATTATGGTATATGATTGTTATACAATATTACTGTTTTATAAAAAATGATCAGAAGGATGATTTCATTGAGACCTGGAAAGACTTCCATGAACTGATGCTAAGTTTAATGAGCAGAAGTAGGAGATCAACATACATGACAACAATTCTGATCATTTCTGATGGATGTGGCTCTCCTCAATAATGAGAGGACTCAGGCCAATTCCAATCTTTATGTCATGGAGAGAGATAGCTGAAACCAGAGAGAGGACTTTGGGAATTGAGTATGGAACACATCATAGTATTTTCACTTTTTATTGTTCTTTCCTTAAATTTTTTTTATTTCTAATTTTTTTTCCTTTTTATCTGATTTTTTCTTATGAAGCATGATATTTGTAAATATATATACATATATATATATATGAATTGCACCTATTTAACATATGTTGGATTGCTTGCTATCTAGGGGAGGGAGTAGGGGGAAAGAAGAAATTTGACACTCAAACTTTCACAACAGTGAATGTTGAAAATTATCCACACATATAGTTCTTTTCAACAATAAGATGATAGATGATTCAGGCCAGTTCCAATAATCTTGTAATGAAGAGTCTTCTCCAGAAAGGACTGTGGAAACTGAATGCAGATCACAAAAGCATTTTCACTCTTTTTTTTGTTTGCTTGCATTTTATCTTCTTTCTCATTTTTTCCTCTTTGATTTGATCTTTCTTGTGCAACAAGATCATTGTACAAATATTTATGCATATATTGGATTTAGCACATATTTTTACCATTTTTAACATATATTGGATTATTTGCTTTTAGGGGAAGGGATGGGGAATGGGGACAAAAAATAGGAACACAAGATTTTATAAGAGTCAATATTGAAAAAATTTCCATGCACATGTTTTGAAAATAAAATGCTTTAATAAAAAAGAAATTTTGAAGTCTATAGTGGGCATGTGCAGGCTGAGAAATAAGTGAGAAATAGCTTAGCATCACCAAAAATTTTTTACGAGAGGAAAAGAATTAAATTGGTCATGTGTCATAAGTGAGGCACAAGCAATAAATAGTCTAGATGAACCACTCAGTAAATTAGGGGGCCTTGTGGGAGGATTCAATGAATGGCCTTCTTCTTTAGTATTGATGAGAGCACCTAGGATGGAAAGATAAGGATGGGTTTTTATTTCTCTACTAGAAGCAATATCTACTTTGATAAGACTCCAGAACAATCAAAGAATCAAAATAACATACCAACAAGAAAAGACATGGTGCTCTTAGTTTCTAGCTCCATTAGTTACAAATATATTTAATAAGGAAGAAATTAAACAAACATTTATTAAGTGCTTTCTATATGGAAAACACTACAATGAGTGCTTTACAATCCTCACAACCTTAGATTATTATTATCAGGTTTTCTGACTTCAGGTGCAACATTGATTCTATTGACTGACACTCATGACTATATATTAATAAATAATAAACCATATAAAAATAAACCACAAATAAACCATATAATTAATAAATCATTTGAGGCTGGGTGAGAGTATCCATACCTGTTTCTATCAGGAAAGGTCTACTCTAGGAAGTGACACTTGAGCTGACCTTTAAAAGAATCTTAGGAAAGAAAGAGGCAGAATTAATAAGGAAATATGATTCAGGCACAGGAGATAGCCTGTGTAAAAAGCAAAGAGGCAGAATGTGGACAAGTGGCAGTCTCTCAGTGAGAAACTGGTATAGGTGATACATGTATATTACTTATCTATACCTTTTTTCTGATGCACATTTTTTTGACAATGCCAGTCATAGATACAAGTAGAACAAAGTTTATTCTCCAAATCAGCAGGACATATTCTAATGCAATGATTTAATCCCCTTTTTCTATTGCTTTTTATAGACCTAATCCCATCTACTTTTCTTGTACACTAAGAACATGACAGGATAGGAAAGATTTCTCTACACCCCAGGGAGTGGATACAGAAAATTTCATACAAATTATAGGCTATTCAAGATGTGAGCAAAGGAAAATATGGAACCAACTGTCACATCATCATTGTGTAGTGTGCAGAAATGAGGGGAAAATAGATACTCTTTGACTGTGGAACTTGAGGTAGTCAGTGATGAATAAGAGAAGTTGAAAATCAGCACACCTAGATTCTGAATTTTTATAACTTGACAAAATTAATCTGGGCCATATTTTTGTCAGCTCCTCTCTATTCCCTGTTAAACCAAGAACCCCATGAGGGTCAGAATATGTTTGGCCCATCTCTATCCTTACCATTTAGCACAGTACCTCACATATAGTGGCACTTATTAATGTCAACTCTCTGACTGACTGAACCTTTCTTTACCTTTTCTATATCCCACTACTACTCATCTGATATTGACCATTATGAATCACATGTAATTTTGCATAATTTACAAAAAGGTTTTTCCATTGACACTTGAAAAAGGTAGCATGGTCTATGGGGAAAATATTAGGTTAGGAATCAATGGACCTTTATTCATTTTTAATATATTCATTACTAGTTATTTGTCCTTATACTAGATAAAACTTTTCTGAATCTTAGTTTCCCCATCTGTAAACTGATGGAGACCTAGGAAACATCTGTTTCCTTCAAGACCAATTGATTTAGTTGTTTGTTTGTTTGTTTTTGTCTTTGTTATGCGCAAATGTATTTAGAGGTATAATGCACCCTAAATGATTTTGTCTGTTATATTGTTACTATCATCTTGTTTGATAAAATTATTTATTGCTTCTGTGCTTTATTCTTTGGCCCTCTCATTTTTTGTTTTTGTTTATCCATATTTGATTGAGACCCCATTTGGGGTTTTCTTGACAAAGATACTATAGTAGTTTGTCATTTTCCTCTCCAGCTCATTTTACAGATGAGGAAACTAAGGTAACCAGGACTAAGTGACTTTCCCAGACTTACACAGTAAGTATCTAAGGCCAGATTTGAACTCCGGAAGACTGTTCATCCTAACTGCAGGCCCAACACTCCATTCATTTTGCCACCTAGCTTTCTTCTCTGATTCTTAATATTACATTATTAATGTTCATATAAGTTTGAATCCTTTCTTCAAATTCACCTTGTTATGTGTAAGTGTGTGTGTTTGATGTATATCTAGATCGAAATATGTGGGTGGATGTATTCAACCCTCTCCTGTCCATTTAAGAGATATTAGGGTCTGCTGATACCTACTCACTCAACCATGCTACACTTCTTACAATCATGCTACACCTCTTTTCTTTAAATAACCTCATTAGTTTGCTTTGAAGGCATTAAGATTCTAAAAGGACATTTATTTCTAGCTCACATCTCATTCTCACCCTCCATAAAAATCTTAGCATTAAATCCTCACCACACAGATTCTTCTAGTTGCTAAACTAAATTTAATTTGTTGGGCTGCTCTGTAATATTGTTTATATTTCAGAATTCCTAATATTCTGTTATTTGTTTATGAATTGTTCACAAACAATTTCTGTTTGAAAGTCCTATTTTTCATAAATAATCTATGTTTTTGGTGAAATTTTGTGTTTTCTTTTTCTTTTTTTAATTTAAATTTTTAATCAAAGCTTTTTATTCACAAAGCATATGCATAAGTAATTTTTCCAACATTGACCCCTGTATAAACCCTTGCCGCAAATTTTCCCCTTCTTCCCCCCATCCCCTCTTCAACTGGCAGGTAGTCCAATACATGCCAAATATCCTGAAATACATGCCAGATCCAATATGTGTATTCATATTCACACAGCCATCTGGTTGTGCAAGAAAAATCAGATCAAGAAGGAAGAAAAAGAAAACCCGAGGGAAAAAAATGCAAGCAAATAACAATAGAGAGAGTAAGAATGCTATGTTATGTTTCCCCCTCTGTTCCCATGATTCTCTCTCTAGGTGTAGATAGTCCTATTCATCACTGCAGAAGTGGAACTGGTCAGAATCATCTCAATGTTGAAGAGAGCCACGTCCATCAGAATTGATCATCATGTAGTCTTATTGTCGCTATGTATAATGATCTCCTGGTTCTATTCATTTCACTTAGCATTAGTTCATGTAAGTCTCTCTAAGCCTCTCTGTATTTTTCCTGTTGGTCATTTCTTACAGAAAAATAATATTCCAAAGAATTCATATGCCATAACTTATTCAGCCATTCTCCAAACAGGGCTGCCATAAACATTTTTGCACATATGAGTCCCCTTCCCCTCTTTATGATCTCTTTGGGATATAAGCCCAATAGAAACACTGCTGGATCAAAGGGTATGTACAGTTTGATAACTTTTTGACCATAATTCCAAACTGCTCTCCAGAATGGTTGGATCCATGCACAGTTCCACCAACAATGTATCAGAGTCCCAAGTTTCCCACATTCCCTCCAACAATTGTCATTATCTTTTCCTGTCATTTTAACCAATCTGACATGTGTAGTGGTATCTCAGAGTTGTCTTGATTTGCATTTCTTTGATCAATATTGATTTGGAGCTCCTTATCCTGTGGCTACAAGTAGTTTGAATTTCTTCATCTGAAAATTGTTCATATCCTTTAACCATTTATCAATTGGACAATGGCCCACACTATTATAAATTTGAGTCAACTCTATACATTTTAGAAATAAGGCTGTTGTCAGATCCTTTGCATGTAAAAATGTTTTCCCATTCTAATTCCCCCTTCTTGTCTGCATTACTTTTGTTTGTACAAAAAGTTTTTATTTTAATATAATCTAAATTATCTATTTTATGATCAATAACGATCTCTAGTTCTTCTTTGGTCACAAATTACTTCCTCCTCCACAAGTCTGAGAGGTAAACTATACCATTTCTTCTAATTTGTTTATAGTATCATTCTTTATGTCTAGATCATGAACCCATTTTGACCTTATCTTAGTATACAATGTTAGGTATGTGTCTATGCCTACTTTTTACCATTCTGGTTTCCAATTTTCCCAGCAGTTTTTTTTTTTGTTTTTTTGTTTTTTTTTTGTCAAATAGTGAATTAGACTTATAATTATTGACTATTTTGTTCTGTGAGCCTAACCTATTCCAATGATCAACTAATCTATTTCTTAGCCAGTATTAAATGGTTTTGATGACACTGCTTTATAATATAGTTTTAGTTCTGGTACAGCTAGGCCATCTTCATTTGCTTTTCTCTTCATTAATTTCTTTGAAATCCTTGATCTTTTGTTCTTTGAGATGAATTTTGTCATTATTTCTCTACATCAGTAAAATAGTTTCTTGGGAGTTTGATTGATATATCACTAAATAAATAGATTAGCTTAGGGAGTATTGTCATCTTTATTATATTCACTCAACCTATCCAAGAGCACTTGATATCTTTCCAGTTGTTTAGATCTGATGTTATTTGTGTGGAAAGTGTTTTGTAGTTTTGCTCAAATAGTTCCTGATGGTTGTGCCAAAGTTCCCTTTTGATGTCCTGACCTAGTTTCTCCATTGCCCTATGTAGTTATTCTGCCTCAGATTATAACCTTTCCCTCTTAATGTTTGATGTGATAAAAGTCTACCTCAGTTGCTCTGCCCTAAAACCCCAGGCTATAATCATTCCCTCTTAAATGGTTGATGAGATTAGGTTTTATATTTTTAGGTTATAGACATTCCTTCTTAATGTTTGACAGGATAAAGGTTTATGCATTTTAGATGTCATTAGAATATCAGTAACCTCCCTCCATTGTGTCATCCTAGGGGCCTCCCCCCCCATTAGGTTATCCCCACCCGGGTACCTCCCCCATTATGTCATTGTTCTTGTTATCCTATAAAAAGCTTGCCCTCTGATACTTGAGTGCTGGATTCTTTGAGATAATAGTCTTGTCTAGCCCTGGGACCAAACATGGATCCATTGGTCCCACTATCTCTCTCCATTTAATAACTATTGAATAGGTCTCTAATCTCTGTCTTGCTCAGTTTCTCTGGCATTACATGACTTTCCCTTATCATATAGATTCCCAAGTATTTTATACTATTGACATTTATTTTAAATGAATTTTCTCTTTGTATCTCTTTCTGTTAGATTTTTTTAGTGATGTATAAAAATGCCGATCATTTATATGCATTTACATTGTAACCTGCAACTTTGCTAAAGTTGTGGATTATTTCTAATAGCTTTTTTGTTGATTCTCTGGAGTTTTCTAAGTATAAAATTATATCATTTGCAAAGAGTGATAATTTGTCTTCCTCATTACCTAGTCTAATTCTTTAATCTCTTTTTCTTCTCATATTGCCAAGGCTAGAATTTCTAATAAAATATTGAATAGCAGTGTTGATAGTGGACAACTTTGTTTCACACCTGATATTACTGGGAATGAGTCTAGTGTATCCCTGTCACATATGATGCTCGCTGATGGTATTAAATAGATGCTACTGAAAATTTTACAAAAAAGTCAATTTATCCCTATACTCTCTAGTGTTTTTAATAGGAATGGGTGATGAACTTTATCAAATTTTTTTTCTGCATTTATTGAGATAATCATATGGTTTTTGTTAATCTGATTATTGATATAATCAATTATGTCAATAGTTTTCCCAATATTAAACCAGCCCTGCATTCCTGATATAAATCCTACTTGGTCATGGTATATTATCCTGGGGATAATTATCTGTAATCTCTTTGCTAATGTTTTGTTTAAGATTTTTGCATCAATATTCATTAGGGAGATTGATCTATAATTTTCTTTCTCTGTTTTCATCCTACCTGGTTTAGGTATCAGTACCATATTTGTGTCATAAAAGGAATTTGGTAGGACTCCTTCATTTCCTACCTTTTCAAATAGTTTATACAGCATTGGACTTAATTGTTTGTTAAATATTTGGTAGAATTCACATGTAAATCTATCTGGTCCTGGGGATTTTTTCTGAGAGAGTTGATTACTAACTTTTTCTATTTCTTTTTCTAAAATGGGATTATTTATGTAATTTATTTCCTCGTCTATTATTCTAGGCAATCTATATTTTTGTAGGTATTCCTCCATTTCACTTAGATTGTCAAATTTATTGGCATAAAGTTGGGCAAAGCAACTCCTGATAATTACTCTCATTTCCTCTTCATTGATGAATAGTTCTTCCTTTTCATTTTTGAGACTAACAATTTGATTTTCCTCTTTCATTTTTCTAATAAAATTAAATAAAGGTTTATCTATTTTGTTTTTTTTTCATAAAACCAACCCTTAGTTTTATTTATTAATTCAATAGTTTTTTAGTTTCAATTTTATTGTTCTCTCCTTTTATTTTTAGAATTTCGAGTTTGGTATTTAATGGGGGGGGGTTAATTTGTTCTTTTTCTGGAATTTTTAGTTGCAAGCCCAATGTATTGATCTCTTTCTCTATTTTATGTAAGTAAGCCTCTAGAAATATAAAATTTATCCTTATTACCAGTTTGGCTGCATCCCACAAATTTTGGTATATTGTCTCATTATTGTCATTCTCTTGGGTGAAATTATTGATTCAGTCTGAGATTTGCTGTTTCATCCATTCATTCTTTAGGATGAGATTATTTAGTTTCTAATTTCTTTTTGGTCTATTTTTCCTTGGCCTTTTATTGAATGTAATTTTTATTGCATCATGATCTGAAAAAAATTGCATTTACTATTTGTGCTTTTCTGCATTTGATTTTGAGGTGTTTTTGTCATAATATATGGTCAGTTCTTGTATAGGTTCCATGAACTGCTGAGATGAAAATGTACTCCTTTTTGTATTGAATGTATTGAATGGAGATTCAATTTTCTCCAAAGATTTATCATATCTAATTTTTCTAGTGTTCTATGTATCTCTTTAATTCCTTTCTTATTTACTTTATGGTTTGATTTATCTAGTTCTGAGAGTTGAGATCTCCCACTATTATAGTTTTGCTATTTCTTCTTGCAACTCTCTTAATTTCTTAAGAATTCTACATCACTTGGTGCATATATGTTTAATATTGAAATTGCTTCATTATCTATGGTACCTTTTAGCAATTTATAATTTCTTTCCTTATCTCTTTTGATCAGATCAATTTTTGCTTTTGCTTGATCTGAGATGAGGATGGCGACTCCTCCTTTTTTGACTTTATCTGAAGCATAATAGATTCTGCTCCAGCCTTTTATGTTTACTCTGTATGTATCACTCTGCTTTAAATATGTTTCTTGTAAACAACGTATTGTAGGATTCTGACCAGTCTGCTATCCACTTATGTTTTATGGAAGAGTTCACACCATTCACATTTACAATTGAAACTACTAATTCTGTATTTCTTGCCATCTTATTAACCCCAAATTATACTTTTCTCTTTCATTTCCCCCTTTTCCTGCTCCCCAGGTACTTAGGAGCACTACTTGCCTCAAGCAGTCCTCCCCCTTTACATACCCTACCTCTTTCTTATACTTTTCTCCTACTATTTCTCTTTTCCCTTCTATTTAGCCTACCCCTTCCCTTTTCCTCTTTCCCCTCCCATTTTTCTATAAGATGAGGGATGTTTTTCAGTGAAACCAAATATATTTAATATTCTTTATTTTTGCCAAACCTTATGAGAGTAAGATTCACACAATATTCATCACCCTCCCTCCTTTCCCTCTATTATAATGTTTTCTTTGACTCTTTCTGAGATGTAATTTCCTTCATTTTACCTCCACTTTCCCTCTTTTTGCTTCTGTTACAATGCCCCTTTCCATCTTTAGTTTCTTTTTTATATTGTAACAGTAAAATTAGATTATACATGTATTCTCAATGTATAGAAATACAGTTCTCAAGAGTTTTTGTTTTGTTTTGTTTTGTTTTTTACCTTTTTTGTGCTTCTCTTGAGTTCTATATTTGGAGGTCAAATTTTTTGTTGAGTCCTGGTCTTTTCATCAAAAATACATGGAATTCACCAGTTTTGTTGACTGTCTATTGTAATGCCAGAGAAACTGAGCAAGACAGAGATTAGAGAACAATTTAATAGTTTATTAAATGGAGAGATATACTGGGACCAATGGATCCCAGGGCTGGATGAGACTATCATCTCAAAGAGTCCAGCCCTAAGTATCAGAGGGCAAGCTTTTTTATAGGATAACAAGAACAATGACATAATGGGGGAGGTTCCTGGATGTGGATAACCTAATGGGGGGAAGTACCAAGGATGACACAATGGAGGGAGGTTACTGATATTCTAATGACATCTAAAATGGGTAAACCTTTATCCTATCAAACATTAAGAAGGAATATCTATAACCTAAAGATATAAAACCGTTATCTCATCAACCATTTAAGAGGGAATGATTATAGCTTGGGGTTTTGGGCCTGAGCAACTGAGATAGACCTTTATCTCATCAAACATTAAGAGGGCAAGGTTATAATCTGAGGCAGAATAACTGAATAGGACAATTAAGGAAACTAAGTCAGGACATCAAAAGGGAACTTTGGGATAACACCATCTTCTTCTCTAAAAGAAAATGCTCAATTTATCTAAATTGAGCATTTTAGCAGGGTAATTTATTCTTTGCTACATTCCAAGATCCTTCGCCTTTCAGAATATTAGATTCCAGGCTCTTTGATACTTTAAAGTGGAAGCTATTAGGTCCTGGGTAATTCTTATTATGGCTCCTCAGTATTTGAATTGTTTCTTTCTGGCTGCTTGTAATATTTTTCCTTGATTTGATACTTCTCGAATTTAACCATGATATTACTTGGGATTTTAATATTGGGCTCTCTTCCAGGAGGCATTTGGTGAATTCTTTCAATAGTCATTTTATCTTTTTAGAAAATCTTAAACTATCATTTTATCACTATTTACATGTCAGCTGTTCATTTTTTCAGATTGCTTTAGATTTAGAAGATTGCTTCATTATTTTAATATTTCATATTGTTGCATTACAATTTTTAGTTTTGTCTATCTTTTTTCTACTTTTCAGAATTTATACAACTTCGGCATGTTAATTTGTGATCATTATTTTTTATTATTATCTCAAATTTTCTATCAAAAATTCTAATCTCATTATCTCTAAACTTCTTTCTTTATTTCTTTAATCCATTGTTGGAAACTTTGTAGTAGACTGATTCTTCTAGGTTTTTATTTGTAACTATTTGAGAATTTATTTTATTCTTCTGAAATTTTATCTGGAGATTTTCTTCTCCCCTCATATCACTTCATTTTAATATAAAATTTGTAAATTTTCTTTGCTTATGTCTTCAGTGACTCCATTAGAGATGATTGGTTAAGAAGAAAAACAAATAATAAATTAATAAGTATAACCCTTCCCCTCCTGGTTTTTTGTTTTGTTTTTATTGTTGTTTATATTTTGAACTTCTTTTGTTTGCAGAATGTCTGTGGTTATGTTTACTCCAGTCCTCAGTACAAGACATACCATAATGGAGGATCTTTAAAAGTGGTTATATTGAGCTTTGAATCCTTTATGTGGGCCAATTAGTAAGCTTCAATGATAAGATTTGGTCACATTTCCTTCAATGTCTTTTATCTCAATCATCCAGTTGGAGTTTATAATCTTGGATGGGAAGATTGAAACTGAGAGGCTAGTCTCTGTGCCCTTTTTCCTTTTGTAATCCTATTACAATTGAACTGGCATTATGGTGGTCTCTGGATCTTATCCCTCTTTTACATTTAAAAAATTGGGGAGAATGAATCAAAGTAAGTCTGTAATGACCTGCTTTTGATGAGCTCACATTATCCCTTCATAATCACTGTTTCCTTTTATGAATGTTCATTAATCATTTCTTGAATTTACTCCTTTTTGTATTTTTATAGGAATCAAAGCCAAGTCCACCGGCTTTTTAAACTCTGTTCTTTTCCATGTTTTTTTTTTTTTTTTAATGGATGCAAATTTCCCTTTCCCAATCTTGTGGCACTTCTCTCATTTTCCATTATATTTTAATTATGACTGGCAATGGCATAACAATCTCTTCTTTTCATATCCAAGAATGTACTTCATTGGAGCCAGGTCACTTGAATACATTATAGAAAAATGCTTTCTTGCTACCTTCTTATTTGGGGTATAAATTGCTTGTTAAATATGTTTTATTCTTTTTAGTACAACTATCATTATATTTTGCAGAGCAAATAAAAACACAATAAGTCATTGAAAAACTTCCTTAAATACTTATTATAAGTATAAATTATACTTATAATTAAGTTTATTATAAGTATTTATAATAAGTAATTATAAGTATAAATTATACTTATAAATAAGTTGGTAGTTATCATCTTATTCAGTCTTACCTCTTATTTTAATTTTAATTTTTTGAAACTATAGCTTTTTTAAAAAGTCCTTTATGTTGACATTAGTTTCCCTCTACTTATTGTGATAGCATTATTACACTGTGCTTATAGAAACATGCTACACTCTACTATTCATATTCTGTTATCTATCATTGCTTCCAACCTAAGTACTTTTTTTTCTCTTTAATCTAATTTAGTTCCTGAATTGTCAATACATCCTTGTTGACCTCTTTAGACAATCCTCACTTTTCCTCTTAATGGAAGTGTTTTCAGACCTATGTTAAGAATTTAATTCTTAAGTATCACCTAGTCCTTCAGCATGGGCACACATCCTTAGGAGAATTTAAGTCCATGAAAGCCTACTTATCTAACCTAATAACCTTTTAAAACCTGTTTTCCTGTAATCTAGGGTACATGTCAGACTACATTTGAATTCCCTTTCTCTTTACCTAACAAATTCAGGAGAATGTCCTGAATGTCCACTTCCTCCAGGGTTCACAACTCTTCCAGTCTCATAACCACTTTCCATCTATAAGGGAGAAATTCAGAACAGAATTTAACCTTATGTTCATGAAGCTTTTGAAGGATAAAACTACCATCAAAAAAAGTAAAAGTATCTTTTCTGATTTTTGACTTTGAGAGAATTGCAGAAGATATCTGAATAGTTGAAAGTTGCTGTCAGTATCATATCATACTTTTGTTGATGGTGATTGCTGTCCTTCATTCTGGAAGATGAACAAAATGACATCACTTGTTAGAGTCAAATTATCATGTGTTTGACTATGGCTAATCAGACCATTATGAGCTCAGAATGCTCTACCATGGAATGGGCACAAATAGTTGATGTGAACATTATGAGTGGATTATCTAAATATGTGCATCTCATGTTTCTTTTGAGCTACTTCCATTATGTTTTGCTCATAGAGCACAGTGGCTTCTTTGATATAGATAAGACACGCTGGGTGATCCTTTGACACTGTTTCCCATGTCACAAATCAATCCCAAAGTTGTTCAGAGAGACCCTGACAGTGTCTTTGTATCACTTCTTCTGATCACCATGTGAGTACTTGCCTTGTGTGAGTTCTTCATAAAGTAATCTTTCAGGCAGATGTAGAGTTGCATTCTCTGCAGTAGAGTTTGAATGTTTGGCAGTTTAATTCCAGAAAAGACCTCAATGTGCCTTACCTTATTCTTTCAGTTGATTTTCAGAATCTTCATAAAACAATTCAGATGGAAGTACATCAGTTTCTTGACATGTTTCCAGTATAAATTGTTTAGGTTTAATGGGCATATAACAATGCTTTTGTTCAAAGTTTGTGTTACCATACCTAAAGTCAAGCTCAGCTCTTTTCCATAAACCTACTGCTGAGATAGAGTGATTAAGTTCAGGACTTTCGCCTTCTAGAGTAGTCTTGAATTAAGTACTGGGTCTGGGCAGTGAAGTGAATGGGCAAACTGATGATGGGATACCTGAAACCTTTCTTATAGTTCTTTTCTGCTTTAAAAAGGAAAGAAGGAAGATCCCTCAGGAGTTGCTCAAATCCAAAGTTATAATTATCTTTCCTCTTTTCTTCTCTCCTCTCTTTTATTTTAATCTCCTCTACTCTTTCTCTCTCCTCTGCTTTCTTCTCCTTGCATCTCCTTTCCTTGGATTCACTTTGACTCCCCTTGTCTTGTTTTGCATCTTTATTCTCTCTAACACGATTCTTGAGAGAGAAACTGCATCCTTTTCAAGTAACATCTTTGGCAGAAGCTATGATTTTAAAATCTTTAAAAATTCTAGAAATCTAAAAGGAAAGAATATAAAGGAAGTGTCCACATTTGCAAAATACTTTGCCTAAAATCTAGTGAAACATTACATATAAGAGAATTAGTAACAAGCATTCTTTGATTAAAATACAGATCATCAAACAATGGTATTCAGGAGTTAGTAAAAGACATTCCTTCAATTTCACACTTCTTTGTAACAAAATTATGCTCACTATCAAACATATACTTTTTTGTACACATTGTGCCATGTAGTGGGTAATATTCAATTAGGAACAAAAATGGGAATGAGGAGAGAAGCAGGATTATTTGTTTCTTTACCCACTAACAGTGGGACACCGTGTACCATTATATTTCCTACTTTACCTTCTCTAAAGACAACCTGATTCCTGGGGTAAAAAATGTTTCCCTTTAAATCGCCTTGCCATTTATAGTATTTATGAGGGGATTCGCTACACTTAAGTCCTTCAAAGGAGATGAATTCAATACTCCAGAGCCAGGTCAGCAGTAGAGCTTCCCAAACCATCATCAGGGGCTTTTAAGGATGAACAACAGTATCCCAGGAGGTGAGGTGCGAATCCAGCCCTTTAAACTCATTTACTTTAATTGCATAGCGTTTTTAAATACTGCACACCAGTAAGAGGCAGGTGGAGCAGCAGGTGCAATGTGGCATTCTGCCAATAATGGAATCAGAAAAACACAGCCCTTTACAGAGGTAAGGAGCAAAAGACAGGGCAAGAAAAACTCCTCTGTGCTGAATGTCTATTTCATCCTTTAATTAAGGTGGAGGACATATTTCAGAGGTAATCCAAATCTAAGGGGATTTATTCATTTTTAGCTACTACCATTTTTTTTAACAAGAGGAAGGACCTCAGAAATTGATTGTCAGTCCAAATGCAGCCAAGTCTATTCCCTGTTCTTACATCTGCAAAATATTTCTGTATCAAGAAGTCAGGAAAAGAACATCATGAAGAAATTGTTTTGTTTCAAGTCTTCTGCCAAGACAAAAAATTAAAAGAAGACCATGTCTAGAGTCTGACAAACCACATTTTAATTTTGGATTTTGATTTCTTAATATAGGGTGAAGGTTTCATGGAAGGATGTTAAAAGATAAGTTGGGACACAAATAAACATAACTAGTAATATTTTCCCCCACATCAAAATAAGATTCCTCTTTTTTCCTTTTACTATCTGTTTTCAGCACTGGGTAGAGAGCCCAAAACAACAATGGCCTATTAAAACTAAATAATCATATAGGAAATAAAGGCCACGGGGGACTTTTGTGGGTGATTTTTTGAGTATTTCGTTCTTGTTGTTTGTTGTTATTATTATTTAACCTTTATATTCTCAGTGCTTATAACAATACAATAAACATTTAATAAATGCTTTTTGATTTTCAGGATTTAATAAAAAAGAAATAATAATACTAATGTCAAATGATTTCTCTTCCTGTTTCAAAAAATACACATTGTGAATGGATTTAACCAATTTGGAGCTATGCTCTAAAAGTTATCAAATTGTGCAAAATCTTTGATCCAGCAGTGTTTCTATAGGGCTTATATCCCAAAGAGATCTTAAAGGAGGGAAAGGAACCCACATGTGCAAAAATGTTTATGGCAGCCCTCTTTGTAGTGGCAAGAAACTGGAAACTTAGTGGATGCCCATCAGTTGAAGAATGGCTGAATAAATTGTGGTATATGAATATTATGGAATATTATTGCTCTGTAAGAAATGGCCAACAGGGTGATTTCAGAAAGGCCTGGAGAGACTTACATGAACTGATGCTAAGTGAAATGAGCAGAACCAGGAGATCATTGTACCCAGCAACAAGATTATATGATGATCCATCAACTCTTCTCAACATTGAGATGCTTGAGGCCATTCCAATGATCTTGTGATGAAGAGAGCCATCTATACCCAGAGAGAAGACTCTAGAAACTGAGTATCAATCACAACATAGCATTTTCACTTTTATTGTTTGCTTGCATTTTACTTTCTTTCTAATTTTTCTTCCTTTTTGATCAGATTTTTCTTGTGCAGCATTATAATTGTATAAATATGCATGTCTACATTCGATTTACACATACTTTTGCCATATTTAATATATATTGGATTACTTGCTATCTAGGAGAGGGAATGGAGAGTAGAGAGTAAAATTGGACTACAAGGTTTGGCAAGAGTCAATGTTGAAAAAATGATCCTTACATATGTTTTGAAAATAAAAAGTTTCAATTTTTTTTTTAAAGCAAACATTTACTTTGAGCATTTGAATGGATCTAAAAAATTACCAGAATGGACACTTTCTCTACCATGGAATATTAAAAAATATCTCTTTACCTTCTCATTTGTACTCTCTAAGTCTTAGTTTTATTCTCTCTAAAGTGAGGAGGTTGGATTATATAACCTCTGAGATCTCTTTTAGCTTTCCAGTAGATTTATAATCCTACTGTTCTATTTAATTCTTGTTCTTGTCTTTCTAAAGCTTCTCCAGAGAGACTGTATCATATATAAATGAGGTTTTCTCCCTTTTCTTTTATTATTTGTTGGAACCAGTGAAAGACTTGGAATGCTTCTCTCATCCCCAATTCATGACTGGCTTCATTTTATTACAGTAAGCTGATACATTAATGATGGAAAAACACTATTTCTTTTTTACCATAAATGTAACCAGAAGACTAAAAAGTTACAAGAAATTGAAGAATGGTTTCTTCTGGTAGAAACAAGCACCAATAATTATATCAATAGTATTGTTGCTTTATTGTTTTCTTTTATCACCAATTCTTTGTGAACCCATTTGAGGTTTTCTTAGCAAGAACGTTGGTGGTGTTTCCCATTTTCTTCTCCAGCTCATTTTACAGATGAGGAAACTGAGACAGACAGGATTAAGTGACTTGCCCATGTTCACAACTAATAAGGATTTGAGGTCAAATTTGAATTCAGCAAAATGATTCCTCCTCACTGCAGGCTGAGCAAATTCTATCCATTTAACAACCTAGCTGCCTCCATTTCAGTAGTAATTACTATAATAGCATTTACATATATGTATATACACATATATATATGCATATAGATATATAACATAGCACTATTATATTAGCAATATTATATATACATATATTTTTGCATAAATATATATAGAAGTGTATGAGTTGATGCAAAGTAAAGTAAAAAGAATTGGAAGATCATTGTGCACAGTAACAATGTTATAAAAATTAACTTTAAAAGAGTTGGCGATTCTGATCAAGACAGTTCCAAGGGAACCATGATGAAAAAGTGCTATATAAGTATGGTACTCATGACTAATCTGAAGAATGACTACTTTTTCAAGAATATCATAACTGAGAAAGCAATAATTCAGTGAAAAATAACAGGGCTTCAATTTTTCCATGAAGTGGTCTGTCTAATCACAAGGGGGTGTCTATGAAAAAAAATTTCTGAAAATATAAGGAATTATAGTAGCATATGCTTTTCCTTTTTTTTCTTTTTTTTAAATTTGTTATTTATTTTTTAACATTTTTCAAATTTTGAGTTCCAGTTCCTTTCCTCTGTCCACTAAGGCAAACAATATATCAATATGCATGTGAAATTATGCAGAATATATTCCCATATTATCCCTTTAAACTACAAAGCAGAAATAAAATGAAGAATGAGAAAATCATACATCAATTTGCATTCAGAGTTCATTAATTCTCTCGCTGTATGTGGATAGCATTTTTACATCATGATTCCATTGGAATTATCTTGTACCACTTGGACCAAACTAGGAAAGTCTTTATTAACACAGTGCTATTACAGTGCACAATGATCTTCCAATTCTTTCACTTCACTTTGCATCAGTTCACACAGTTCTTGCCTAGTTTTGTTTTTTCTAAAAGCATCTTGGTCATTATTTCTTGAAGTACAAAAATACTTCAACAAAATTATATGCAACTTTTTCAGACATTCCCCAATTTATGAGCATTCCCTCAGTTTCCAGTTCTTTGCCAGAGAAAAAATGATTGTTGTAAATATTTTTGTACACATAGGTCCTTTTCTTTTTTCTTTTATCTCTTTGGAAGACAGACATTGTAGTAGTATTACTTACTCAAAGGGTATTCACAGTTTTATAGCTCTTTAAATATTGTCCAAAATTATTTTCTGGAATAGATGAACTAGGTTCACTTTTTCTGAATAAGTGATTCTAGGTTATAAATCTAATTCCTTTTGCTTTCATAGGGATATCGTATTCCAAACCCATTGCTCCCTGAAGATACAAACTGCTAAGTTTTGTGTGATACTGACTATGGCCTCATGACATATCAATTATTTCTTTCTGACTGTTTGCAATATTTTTCCTTGATCTGGGAATCCTGAAATATGCCATATTATTCAAGGGAGTTTTAATTTTGGGAAGTGGTGGGTTTTTATTTTACCCTTAGATCCAAGATAACAAGGCAATTTTCCTTGTGTGTATATATATATATATATATATATATATATATACACACACACACACACTTTTTTTTTGATTATGGGTTTTAGGTAATCTGATAATTTTTAAATTATGTTTTCTCCATCTGTTTCCCATGTTAGGTGTTTATTACAATAATATTTTTCACATTTTTTTCTCTATTTTGCTTTTGTTTATTTTTTCTTAGATATTAGCCCAGTTATAATTTTCTTTTTTCTTTTCTTTTCTTTTCTTTCTTTTCTTTCTTTCTTTCTTTCTTTCTTTCTTTCTTTCTTTCTTTCTTTCTTTCTTTCTTTCTTTTTTTTTCTGAAGTAATTGGGGTTAAGTGACTTGCCCAGGGTCACAGAGCCAGGAAGTGTTAAGAGTCTAAGGCCAGATTTGAACATAGGTACTCCTGATTTTAGGTCTGATGGTTTATCCACTGCACCACCTAGCTGCTCCCCAGTTATAATTTTCAAAGAATTATTTTTAAGTGAACTGTTGTACTTCTTTGTCCATTCAATCAAATCTATTTTTTTTGTTGCTGAGGCAATTGGGGTTAAGTGACTTGCTCAGGGTCACATAGCCAAGAAGTGTTAAATGTCTGAGACCATATTTTAATTCATGTTCTCCTGACTTCAGGGATGGTGTTCTATCAACACTCAAGTCTATTTTTAAAAAGTTTTTTTTTTCTTTATAAATTTTTGCCACTTTTACTATTAGGTCAATTCTGATTTTTACAATTTGTTTTCAGTATTTTAAGCCTCTTTTTATTGTCATTTTTTTCCACTTTTTTCTACTACTTATATCTCTTTCCTTAACTTGTTTAGGAAATTCTTACTGGCCTTGGGCTCAATTAGCATTTTTCTTTGAATCTTTGCTTATAACTTTTGCATTGTTGTCTTCTTTGAAGTTTATGTGTTGTTCTTCCCTGCTACCATAGTAGCTTTTTGTAGTCAAAATTATTGTTTCGGTTATTATTTGCTCATTAATTTCCAGCATATTTCTCAAGCTTCAAACTTTATGTCAGAGTCAAGTCTGCCAGGGTGGAAATACCCTGATTCATTTAACAGTTAGTTCTGAGGTATGTAAAGCTTTTGGTGTTTCCAATATAGTCTTATCCTGAAAGAGCTATGGTCACTGCTCTCCTAGTTTGTGATGTGATCTTTACTGAGGAAGGGTCTTTTCTCCCTTGCAGCCTCAAGTGCTAACTGATGCTAAAACTGTAACTGGGCCCCTGCTCCCTTGTGACTTATCATAAGCATTACTGTCTGACATGGTATTATGACCCAGAACTGCTTAGTTCAAAGATAGCTCTGAAAAATCTTTTCTGATACAAATCTTCAGCAGAAGTCTTAAAAAGGAGGCATTGGACTTGATAGAAAATTGTGTTTTCCATTCTCAGACCATGTTGAATCAGTGATAGACACCCATACTTTTTTGTTCAGTCCTTTTTTTGTTCAGTCCTAAAAAGTAATTGACAAATAATGATTAAAGAAGAAATAATAATAATAATACCAAGAAAATTGTCTTAATTTTTCTTCTCTTTTTTATGTGTATTTTTTCTATTATAACTTTTTATTGACAGAACATATGCCTGGGTAATTTACATTATCCCTTGCACTTACTTCTGTTCCAACTTTTCCCTTTCCTCCCTCTACCTCCTCCCCTATATGGCAAGCAGTATTATACATGTTAACTATGTCGCAGTATATCCTAGATATAATATATGTCTGCAGAACTGAACAGTTCTCTTGTTGCTCAGGGAGAATTGGATTTAGAAGGTAAAAATAAACTGGGGAAAAAAACAAAAATGCAAACAGTTCACACTCATTTCCCAGTGTTCCTTCTCTGGGTGTAGCTACTTCTGTCTATCATTGATCAAATGAAACTGAATTAGATCTTCTCTTTGTCAAAGAAATCCACTTCCATCAGAATATATCCTCATACAGTATTGTTGTTGAAGTATATAATGATCTCCTGGTTCTGCTCATTTCACTTAGCATCAGTTCATGTAAGTCTCTCGAAGCCTCTCTGTATTCATCCTGCTGGTCATTTCTTACAGAACAATAATATTCCATAACATTCATATACCACAATTTATCCAACCATTCTCCAATTGATGGGCATCCATTCATTTTCCAGTTTCTAGCCACTACAAACAGGGCTGCCACAAACATTTTGGCACATACTGGTCCCTTTCCCTTCTTTAGTATCTCTTTGGGATATAAACCCAGTAGTAGCACTGCTGGATCAAAGGGTATGCACAGTTTGATAACTGTTTGGGCATAATTCCAGATTGCTCTCCAGAATTAATTTCTCTTCTCAATAAAATAATCAGAAAGAAACAATTGAAAGACATCCTAACAATGTACAGGAAAGAAGACACAATGGTTTCTGGGAAGCATCCTACAAGTCAGTTCTATTCATGATGGCCATAAACATAACAAGGGCCCTCAAATAAACAACAAAAAACTATCACCAGACCTGCCTGATCATTTTTACTGATATCTATTGTTACTCTGAAATGAAATAAAGAAATTTGTATGAAATACCAAAAGCTTTATTCACCAGATACTCACTTTTGATTATTTCAACATTACTCTGATCAGACGAGCCACAGTTAAAGACAGAAAAGCATTTTCCAAGTTATTTTTTTCCTTAAAGTTGATCTAAATCAGAGATTTGATGGCCCAACTGAGAGAAATTTAAGTGTATTTTGTCAAGTATCAAGGAAAGTCTGGAATATTTAACTAGGGAAAATGAAATGTTTAGATATGGGCAATCTATTGATTTTGTTGGGCATTTCAAACAATGTTTTGTCCCTTCCAAAGAGTAAACTGAATACTTTTGTAAGGGATTGGCACCAAAATGTCTTTGAGATTTAGCTTTTTGAGTGTATGAAAACTATTTATGGAATGGGTAGCAGAGATTAAAAACTCTATCCTTTGGTTCATTTGGCTTTGTGTCTCATTCTTAATATATTTACCTAAATAAGCAAGGAAAAAAGACTAAGAACTGGGGAATGCTGAATCCCCAAAGCAAATAACTATAGTAGGGTTCATGGGCCACTGTTTCATGTTTTTTTTTTAATATTATTACTTTAGAATCATCTTATTAAAGCATTGCATTTGTGGTAGGAAATAGATGTACTAAGCCTAATATATATACTACTTGTATGGTGAGTTTCCTTCTAGAAGATTTTTAGACAAATGAAGATGGCCTAGCACTAGACCTAAAACTATATTATAAAGCAACAGTCATCAAAGCTATTCGGTTAAGAAATAGAGTAATCGATCAGTGGAACAGGTTAAGTTTATAAGACACAATAGTCAATGATTATAGTAATCTAATGTTTGATAAACCCAAAGATAGCAGCTTCTGGCATAAGAATTCACTCTTTGATAAAAAATGTTGGAAAAATTGGAAATAAGTATGGCAGAAACTAGGCATCAATCCACAACTAACACCCTATGCCAAGATAAAGTTGAAATTAGATCATAATTTAGACATAAAAAGTGATAACTATAAGCAAATTAAAAGAACAAAGGATAGTCTTTCTCTAAGATCTGTGGAGAAGAAAAAAATTTGTGGCCAAAGAAGGGGTAAAATACATTATGAAAGGTAAAATGGACAATTTTGATTATATTAAGTTTAAAATCATTTGTATCTTGCAAAACCAATGCAGACAAGATTAGAAAGGAAGCAATAAATTGGGGAAACATTTTATGTACAAGTATTCTGATAAAGGGCTCATTTCTAAAATATATAGAAAATTGACTCAAATTTATAAGAATTCAAGACATTCTCCAACTGATACATGGTCAAAGAATATGAAAAGACAATTTTCAGATGAAGAAATTAAAAGTTATAATCATTTATAATCATATGAAAAATACTCTAAATCACTATTGATTAGAGAAAAGGAAATTAAGATAACTCTGAGATATCACTATCCACCTCTAAGATTGGCTAAGATGACAGGAAAAAATAATGATGAATGTTGGAGGGTATGTGAGAAAATTGGGACACTAATACATTGTTGCTGGAGTGTGAACTG
Source organism: Sarcophilus harrisii (assembly GCF_902635505.1). Lineage (NCBI taxonomy): Eukaryota > Metazoa > Chordata > Mammalia > Dasyuromorphia > Dasyuridae > Sarcophilus > Sarcophilus harrisii. Next base: position 274,975,901 of record NC_045427.1, on the reverse strand, counting down.
ATCTAAACTGATCTGGAGAGCAATTTGGAACTATGCCCAAAGGTCTATCAGACTGTGCATAATGGTTGATCCAACAGAGTCTCCACTGAGCCTGTATTTCAAAGTGATCATAAAACAGAGAAAAGGACTTATGTGTCCAAAAATGTTTATAGCAGCCTTTTTTGTAGTGGCAAGGAATTGGAACCTGAGTGGATGCTCATCAATTGGAGAATGGCTGAATAAGTTATGGTATAGAAATGTTATGGAATATTATTGTTATATAAGAAACGACCAACAGGATGATTTCAGAGAGGCTGGAGAGACTTTACATGAACTAATGTTAAGTGAAATGAGTAGAACCAGGAGAATGTTGTACACAAAACAGCAGATCAATTCTGATGGAAATGGCTCTTTTCAATAGCAAATTGATTCAGGACAGTTCCAAAGGTCTTTTGATAAAGAGAGACATCTGTACCTAGAGAGAGGATTGTGGGGATTGAGTGTATATCACAACATAGTATTTTCACTTTTTTTTTGTCTATTAGCTTTTTATTTTCTTTTTCATTGTTTTTTCCTTTTTGATCTGATTTTTCTCATGCTGCATGATTATTGTGGAAATATATATAGAAGAATTGCACGTGTTTAATGTATATTGGATTACTTGTTGTCTAGGATAAGAGGTGAGGGAAAAGGGGGAAATTTGGAATACAAGATTTTGCAAGGATGAATGCTGAAAATTATCTATGCATATGTTTAAAAAATCCTCAATAAATAAAAAAAAAATTTTCCCCCTGAATTTCTACTTCTATACTGAAAGGAAATAGTCATTAAATACATAATATAATAATAAATAGATTAAATTTCCTCTTTTAAATTATATTTCACCAAGACTGACTCTGATTTGTTGATTTTAGAGGTGGAATTCTTTTGTGAGAACAGGCAAATTTGTGCCTATAAAATGCCATTTTGAGGTTTCACCTGAGATGTGATTGATGGGTTGATTCTCATTAATTTCAAGTTTTACTACCACTTTTGGAAGACTTTCCCATGCTTTGGGTAGCTCAGAGTCCCTTTGGTCTAACCGCCTTATCTTGTCAGGATTGTTCAGACCTCCATTTGAATACCCTGTGTATAATAGGAATTCAGTGCAGAAAAATGGGATGCCTATATATTGCAATGACCTCAGCAGGGATTTATCATTGAGAAAGACTGATTGGAGAATTACCCTATATTGAGTAGTTTCCCCAATCTATAAAGAAAAGTTTTTAGTTTCTCTAAGAGCTCATTTTTTCTTTTTGAAAAAAGGAAACTTATTTTCATTTCCTTTTTTAAACTTTAGTCAATTTAATTTAATTTTTAAAAATTTTTCTATGGGGAAGTGATTGAAGAGAGGGGAAGTTAAGACAGATTCTTTTAAATATCACACAAGTAATCTATGAGGACATTACAAAATGCTATTTGTTTGCTGAATTCATATAACTTTGTTGACCTGCAAGCCTGTCAGCTATGATAGGTCTGGGTCCCCAGAGTATAAATTGTCTAAGGATTGCACTGAATAGACTGCTGGGACAGCAGTATCATTAACAATTGTGATGTGTCAATTAGGTTAAAACTCTATAATTCAAAACACTGGGAAAAACACTCGAAAGAAAATTGCTTCCCCATGTCCCTAGAGAGCTAACAAGAAATTGGTAGTGTAGAGAAATATGCCCAAAGCTTCCCTGTTGATATACTAAGAAACACAAATATTTAAATAGTATGAGATTATTATGGAGAACTGAACTTGAGCATCTTCCATAAAGCTAGCTAGTTATACATGTTTTGACTTCATATGGATGGACACATATAATCCCTTGCAAACGTTTATACATAATAAAAGTCTCTTTTGGTTCTCTAGGTCCCCATGTCACAAGGCTTTGTTCATGATAATTGATGATTACATTTATTAAAGAAATGCAAATTAAAACAACTCTTAGGTACCATCTCACATCTATCAAATTTGCTAAAATGACCAGATAAGATAAAGATAAATGTTGGAGGGGATGTGGAAGAACTGGAACACTATGGCTGTTGTTGATAGAGTTGGGAACTGATACAGCTATTAGAACAAAAAATTTGTAACTGTGCCCAAAAGTCTATAAAACTTTGTATACCCTTTGATCCAGCAGTGCTACTACTACAAAGAGATCATAAAAGAGGGGAAAAGATCCACATATGAAAAAATGTTTCTAGCAGCTATTTTTGTGATGGCATAGAATTGGAAATTGATTGGATGTCTATCAATTGGGGAATGGCTGAACAAGTTGTGATATATGAATGTGATGGGATATTGTTGTAATCTGATCCTAAAGAATGAGTGGGTAAAACAACAAATCATAGACACAATCAATAATTTCATCCAACAGAATGCCAATAATGAGACAATATATCAAAATGTATGGGATGCAGCCAAAGCAGTTCTAAGGGGAAGTTTTATATCTCCAAATAAATACTTGCATAATATAGAGAAAGAGATAAATGAATTGGGCATGGAACAAAAAAAGCTAGAAAAGGGACAAATTAAAAATCCCCAAGTAACTACCAAATTTGAAATTCTGAAAATAAAAAGGGAAATTAATAAAACTGAAAGTAATAAAAACTATTGAACTAATAAACAGAACTGAGCTGCTTTTATTTAAAAAAAAAAGAAATCAAAGTATAATACCATTATTTCATTTGATTAGAAAAAAGAAGACAATCAAATCGTTACTATAAACAATGAAAAAGGTAAACTTTCCACCAATGAAGAAATTAGAACAATAATTATGAGTTATTTTGCCCAAATATGCAAGTAAATATGTATGCAAATAAATATCATAATCTATTGAAAAGGATGAATATTTACAAAAATATAGATTGCCAATATTAAGAGAAAAGGAAAGAAATTACTTAGTCCCATTTTAGAAAGAGAAATTGAACAAGCTATTAATAAATTCCTTATGTAAAAATCTCCAGGGCCAGATGGATTTACATGTGTGTAAGAACAATTTAGTTAAAAAACAATTAATTCAAATACTAAGCAAATTATTTGGAAAAATAGGGAAAGAAGGAATCCTACCAACTTCCTTTTATGACACAGAAATGGTACTGGTATCTAAATCAAGTAGTGTCTAAACAGAGAAAGAAAATTATAAATCAATTATTATAGATGCAATATTAATCTAAAAATATTAAATAAAATATTCACAAAGAGACTATAAGAAGTTATTCCCAAGTAATACATCATGACTAAGTAGGATTTATAACAGAAATACAGCATTGGTTGAATAAAAAGCTATTAGCATAATTTACTATATCAATAACCAAACAAATAGAAATCATATGATTATCTCAAGAGATGCAGAAAAAGCATTTGGCAAAATCCAACACGTATTCCTATTAAAAAAAAACACTAGAGAGTATAGGAATAAATGAATTTTTCTTTAAAATAACCAGAAACATCTATTTTAAAACCATCAGCAAGAATCATATTTAATGGGTATAAATTAGGATCAGCAAAAAATCAAAAAGGAAATAAAAAAAAAGCAAAAAATACTATCTATAGTATTTATGGAGAAAGAGACCTCAAACCCTGAAGACACTAAAAGCAAATCATCTCCAGATGAAACTCCAAAGGGTGATATGAGTTGGTTCCCATCTCATAAGGATCTCTTGGAAAAATTCAAAAAGCAGCCTAAAAGAGAGTTAGAAGAAAAATGGGGAAAGAAAATGAGAACATTTCATGAGAATTTGAAAAAGGAAACACAAAAATTGTCTGAAGAAAACTCATTACAAAATAGAATTAGTGAAATGGAAAAAGCATATAACTCCTTATATAACAGATTTTTACAAAATGGAAAAAGGAAACAACTCCTTGGAAAACTGGATTTGTGCAAAGTCATGCAAATGCAACCATTATTGATCCAAGAAATGCAAATTAAAACAACTCTGAGGTACACTATATACCTCTCAGATTGGCTAAGATACCAGGAAAAGATAATGGTGAATATTGGAGGGGATGGGGGAAAACTGGGACATTAATGCCTTGTTGATGGAAATGTGAACTGATCCAACTATTCTGGAGAGCAATTTGGAAATATGCTCAAAGGACTATTAAATTGTGCATACCTTTTCGATCCAGCAGTATTTCTACTGGGCTTATATCCCAAAGGGATCTTAAAAGAAGGAAAGGACCCCGTATATATAAAAATATTTGTAGCAGCCCTTTTTGTAGTAGCAAGAAACTGGATACTGAGTGGATGCTCATCAGTGGGAAAATTGCTGAATAAGTTATGGTATATGAATGTTATGGAATATTGTTCTATAAGAAATAATCAACAGCATGATTTCAGAGAGTCTTGGAGAGACTTGCAGGAATTGATGATAAATGAAATGAGTAGAACAGGTGATTATTGTACATGGCAACAGCAAAGTTATTTGATGATCAATTCTAATGAACATGACTCTTTTCCACAGTGAGATGACTTAGGGCAGTACCAATAGTCTTGTGATGAAGAGAGTCATCTGCACCCAAAGAGATGATTGTAGAGATTCACAAAAGAGATTGTAGAGATCACAAAATTGTATTTTCACTTTTTAGTCTGCTTGCATTTTATTTTTTCTTCATTTTTTCCATTTTTGATCTAATTTTGTGTGTGTGTGTATTATGATAACTGTGTATATATGTATAGAAGAATTCCACATGTTTAACATATATTGGATTACTTGCCATCTGCAGGGGAGGTTGGATGAAGGAAGGGAAAAATTTGGAACACAACATTTTGCAAGGGTTAATATTGAAAATTATCTGTGCATATGGTTTGAAAATATAGAACTTTAATTTAAAAAATAAGAAATGATGCACAGACTGATTTTGGGACAACCTAGAAAACTTACAGGAACTGATGCTGAGTGAATTGAGCAGAACCAGGATAACAATATATACACAGTACCAGCAAGATTATGTGATGGTCAACTATTATAGACATAACTCTTCTCAGCAATACAGTGATAGAAGATGATTCCAGTGGTCTTGGGATAAAACATTCCATCTACATCCAGAGAGAGAGCTATGACAAAACGAATGAAGATTGAAACATCATATTTTTACCTTTTTGTTGATGGGTGTTTGTTTTTTTTTCCTCATGGTTTTTCTGTTTCATTCTACTTTTTTTTTTCTTTCACAAAATGACTAATATGGAAACAAATTTAAATGATTATATGTATATAATCTATATGATTGCTTTTTATCTTGGGGAAAGGGAGGGAGCAAGGGAGAAAAAAATTGGAATTCAAAATCTTATAAAAATATTGAAAACTACCTTTAAATAAAAGCAGAAAAATAAAATACTACCGATGAGTAAGCCAGGAAATGACTCAATAAGAATTGATGAAAAGGGGCTTATAAATTTGACTCAGTTCTCTAATATTTGAGAAATGAAGCTTTTATCAGAGAAACATACAGTAACAATATTCTCTCTCCTATAATTTTCTGCTTTCCTTCTAATTTTAGCTACATTAATTTTCTTTGTGGAAAAAAAACTTTTTAAAATTTAATGTAGTCACAATTATCCATTTTGTAGTCCATAATGTTCTCTGCTTTTTATTTTATCATTAATTCTTCCCTTTTCCATAGATCTGACAAGTAAATTATTCCATGATCCCCCAATTTGCCAACAGTAATACCATTTTTGTCTAATTCATGTGCTCATTTTGACTTTATCTTGGTATAAAATGTGAGATATTGATCTATAGCTAATTTCTGCTGAATTGTTTCCACATTTTTAAGCAGTTGTTGTCAAATAATGAGTCCTTATCACAAAAGTTTAGACTCCCAAATGATGTATATTATCTGTGGTTATTTTAAATGGTATTTCTCTTTCTATTTCTTGCTGCTAGACTTTGTTGGTAAAATATATTTATGTGTGTCTATTTTATTTCCTGCAACTTTGCTAAAGTTAATTATCTCAACAACTTTTTTACTTTCTCCAGAATTCTGTATGCCATTATATCAACTGCAAAGAATGGCAGTTTTGTTTTTTTGCATTCTCTATTCAAATTCCTTTCATTTTTTGTTCTTCTCTTGTACTACAGCTAGCATTTCTAATACAATATTGAATTATAATGGTGAGAATGGGCACATTTAGTTCATCCCTGATCTAATTGGGAATGCTTCTCACTTATTCCCATTACAAACAATGCTTTCTGGTTGTTTTAGATATATTTTACTACCTGCTTTCAAAGAGCTCACATTCAAATGGAGAAGAATTAAATATATAGAAACTTATAGTTAAAAATCAGATGGAAAACTTTTATGGTATTGTTTCATCTGGTACTTAGTAGGTGCTTAAGGAATAATTACTAACTCATTCCAGTTTCAAAGAAGATGTTAACATTTGATCTTTATTGTTATTTCTATATAAAGAATGAGGATTTTCTGATGTTGGCCCATGTTACCACATCAAGTACTTTGGTAGCAGGAACATTCAAAAATAAAAAGAAATAAAGAATATTTCTTTTCTTTTCCTCTTATCTACACTTCATTTAAAAATAAAGAATAATAACATTTGTAGCAAATATGTGTTATCTGTTATAGGTCAGAACTCTGAACTTAAAAAAAGGATTCTTACAAGGTACTAATAACTAAGTGGAATTGATGAGACAATGGTTATCTAGTTTAGCACGGTGCTTAATAGTTCTCTAGTTCAGTATGACTGATTTAATCTTACAACAAATAATGGTTGCCTAGTGATATAATGATTGGTTTATACTCAGTGTGGAGCATATAAGCTGGGAGCCTCAGCTAGGTTCATTTAGAGAGCCAGAGAAGACAAGCAGACTGGAGGCTAAAGCAAAGCCCTTGGACTCAGATTCATTTATCCCATTTCACACCACCTTGGTGGCAGGCTCTCATCCTCAGTTTCTCCACTGAAACCAAGACTCCAGAAGGCCTTTAAGAAAGCTAACCAGGCCCCAGGAAAGGAGACAAGACTTTGAAGGAGATTATAAAGGATTTGGACCTTAACACCTGGCTGTTCTCATGGTGATTACTGAACTGAAAAGAAGGCTGCCCCAGAGACCCCAAGAAAACCAAAACAACAACAAAAAAATTACAGTGATTAAGAAAAACAAATTTCCACAATGGCAATATTCAAAGATGTGTCTCATTCTGCCTATTTAGTCCATCACCTGTCAGAAGATAGATAGCATCCTTAATTATCTTTACTGTGAGGTAATATTCATTTTGTTGATCAGTGCTTAGTCTTTCAGAGTAGTTTGTTTTATACTGCACTGACTTTCTTCTCTAGAGCCACCTAGGTCCAGTGGTCAGATATATATCAAGATGATTAGAGATGGGATTGGCTTTTTTAAGCTAAAGTCATTAAGTTTTGGTTTGACTGAGGTAATACTCTCAATGATTCAATGATTAAGGCTAGTAAGAACTGAGGTAAATAATTATCTTTTTTACCTAGTTAAAACAAGCATATCAATTTGGAAAGAAAAGATCCTTAAGGTTATTGGCCAAAGCAGAAATATCTAATATTTACGTTCACTTTGAGTCAATCTGGGCCCAAACAAAAACTAAGTAAGGCTTGGCCTGGAACCTAAATACTCTTTCTAAGGTGGCAATGTAAAGACACTTTTTCCTCTTTATGTACTAGAGTTTTTCAGAAAGTAATCAGTGTAAGAAATGTAAGAGAGAAAGGATTGTCAGTAAACTGCTAGGAGGGCTGAGGAAACCTCAGGAAGCAGATCATGTTTTTCTAAGTATCTACTCTGTATCCAAGTCAGTTAACCACCTGCTTGTAGAACTTTGCTTAAGATATATCAGGTACCTCACTTACTACTAACTTAGTATTAGGGAAGGGTTCAGTCCCACAGCACTTTTTGCCAGGACCACTATGACAATCTTCTCATTGTTCTCCCTGCCCCAGTCTCTTTTCCAATTCATCTTCTCCAGAGCTGCAATGTGATATTCCTGAATCATAGCTCTATAAATGTTACTCTCCTGCCCAGTAAGTTCCTAAGAATATAGGATCAAATATAAAAATTTCTATTTGGAATTTACACTCATCATTTTTCCAGGACTACACATTTCATTATACTTTACTCCTTTTTCATGCTTTTGTGCAAGCTTGTCTTGCTTCTCCATCCCTGGAATGCAGTTCCACTTCAACTCCATTTCTTAGAATCTCTAGTTTCCTTCAGTACTCAATTCAAGTTCCACTTCCTCCATGAGGCCTTTTCTAATTTCTCTCTTCTCTAGATCCAGCTGCTAGTTCTTCCCCATTAACAAAGTGATTTTGTATTTAATTTGTATATTTAAAAAATATATATACTTATGTCTATGTGTTGTCTCTCCTCTCTACCCTTTTCTATACTAAGCATTTAATAAATGCTTTTTAACTAATTAAGTCTCTTAAAGCTTATTTTTCACAAGTAGGATGATACAGGATAGAATTGCATCAAATTAGGAAATTTAGATTAAAATACCAGCTTTGTAATCCTGGGAAAATAAATTTTTTCACAAATCAAATAAAATGTACATATATTTCAAAAATATGAAGTACTACAAAAATTAAGAATTTTGTCCCTATATGTGCATTTTGAAAAGGAAAAGAGGTAGCAAAAGAGAAAGCACAAATAACAGTGTGGTGCAAAACATCTTACTATCCTTCCTTCTCTTTTGCTACTTCTTCCATTTCTAGTTATGTTACTCAAATTATAGTCACATGACTATAATTATACTCTCCTTATTATTGAGTATTGCTAACAAAATGTTGAGGGAACAAGCCAGAAAAAGCTGTTTTCTGGTTCTCCTAATCTAAAGATTTTCAGGCTTTTCTAAAATGGCTAGGGAAAAGCCCATAGGTTTTAAGTGAGCTAAAAGAGCATAGTTGTATACATTTTTTTCTGTTGTGAGAAATGATTATAAAAAAAAAATCTTGTGAAAATTTAGAGACTCTTTTTTTCTCAATTCCTCATTTTAAAAAATTGAATTTTTCTTCAGAAGGACATTGCTGATTATGTAGTTCAAAGCCCCTGGTGGAAACTACTGTGCTCTGCTCAGACTTAGGTGCAGAATATATTCTTTGAATTTATAGTTTAAATCTATGGATAGTCTGCTTTACAGATACTCTATTCAAAAGATTCTCAGCCTTCTAATATAGCTTACTTTTAATTACATTAACCAATTACATTAGATTTGATTGCTGTTTGATGGACCACTTATTGTTTTGAAAAGTATATAAACTGTGATTCTGCCACCATGATTGTCTTTGGTCTCAGAAAGAAAACACAAACTCGGTCTCCCAAACGTTTTTACAGTCACACTGACATTTAATAGCTAAACAAGGATATTCCCAGAGTTTGCCTTCTGCAGCAGAGATGATAGGTCCATGAGGCAAGTTTTGAGTAGTTGAGCTTGTCTCTTTAGAAGAGCAGTATCCAATGGAGGCCACAAAACCTATAGAGATTTAGAAGTTAGCAGAAGTGTTCTGCAATTAAAGACTTTAATTGCCCTTTCAAACAATGTGTCATACTTACAAATATTCAATGTATGTGTGCCCAGAATATAGGCGACTCTGAATATGTGTGCATTAACCAAATATATTCCTTTTGTGTGTCTGTCTCCATGTGTGTTCATTATGTTTACTCTTTCCTTTAATGTTATGTATTTGTGAGAGAGAATAATATAGAAATTGGGGAAAATATATTATTCTTGTGTTGGCCATTTACTAAATGCTTTGAATTAACCATGTCCTCTGCTTTATTACTCTAGATCCTTCTTGTCAGCATAGGGGTGCTCCTAAGTGATGCATTCAAGGTTGCATCATACTTTCAGCCACTTAAGCTCACAGCTCAGATGACATCCTTGATTCCTCACTAGTTCTCCACCTTTCCTCCTTCCATATCTACTCAATTACCATGTCCATTGGATTCTATACTCTCCAAATATTCTTGTTTCTTTCCTCTGACATCACCAACACCGTGATGCAGGCCCACATCACCTCACACCTGGACTTTTACAAAAGCCTTCCAGTTGAACATTTCTCAGCCAAAAATCTCTCCATACGCCATCCTGTCCTCAACTTAGCTATTGCACTGTTCTTCCACTTCAGAACAGACACAGATCTGACCATGTAACTTCTTTAATAAGCTCATTTAATAATAAACCCTATTTAATAAATCCCCTTAACTTCCCCATTACTTCTAGGATCAAATACAAAATTCCATTTTACTTTTAAAGTCCTCCATTATAATAATCCAAAGTTCATCATTTTGTCATAGGAAAAACAAACAAATCAAAACAATAGTTTGGAGACATTAGGCTTTTCTGTAGTGGCTTCCAGTTTCATGACATCACTAAATGAATGAGATTTGTATCCTATGTGACCTAGAAATTAAATCATGTTCTTTGGAATATAGTAAAAGTCAACTTTTACTCTTCACTCTCATAAACATGAAGTTAATAATAATTTAATTCATTTTTAAACTTTATATAGTAAGTAGTTGGAGCAACTAAGTGCCACTGTGGATAGAGCACCTGTAGTCAAGAAGCCTCTTCTTTCTGAGTTCAAATCTGACTTCTCACACTTACTAGTTGTGTGATCCTCGTCAAGTAACTCAGTGCTGTTTGCTTTAGTTTCTTCATATGTAAAATATGCAGGAGAAGAAAAGTGTAAACCATTTTACTATCTTTGTCAAGAAAACTTTAAATGGGTTACAGGGAGTAAGATAACTGGAATAATTAAGCAACCAGAAGAAATAAATAGGTTCTAGGAAGCTGTTTTTTTCTTGATCTTAATAAAAAATGGAAAGAATTGAATAACACTTAGGGTGGACTAACATCCCTTTTCTTATTCTGATACACCAAAAATATTAATGATATGTGACCCATTTCATCATATTAAATTATTTATTGATGAGAACTTTTAGTGTTTAATGAATAATGTATTAGCTAACATTTTAAAATGTCCTAAGTGACCATTTGTCATAGAGTGACCACATTCTCACATCTCTACAAATATTTTGCATAATCCAGTATTTTAAAGAACCATAATTTTGCTGTTGTGTCCCACAATTAATCAGTAAGCATTTTTCAGTGCCTATTATATCCCAGATACTGTGATTAGTACAAGGGATGCAAACAGAAAAAATGAAACAATATTTGCCCTTGAGGAGCTTGTATTCAATGGTGATACTAAAATGATGTGTTTATAAGTATGCACAAAACATACATAAAATACATTGAAAATCATTTCTGGGAAGGTGAGGCATTATTAACTCAGTCAATCAGGAAAATTCTCATGAAGAAGGTGATGCTGAAGCTGAGTTTTGAGAACAGATAAGGATTCTAAGAGGTAGAGATAAGGAAGGAGTATATACTAGATATGGCAGAACAGCCCAAGAAAACAGCTTGAAGACTGGAAACATAGTGTTTTTTGGTGCAGGAAAGCAAATAGCACATTTGGGCTTAAAAAAAAACCCACTAACATATATGAAGGGGAGAAATGTGTAATAGAGAAGTTTGTATAGGATACTAGAATCATCTTGGGAGAGATTGAAGCTTCCTAAGTAAGGTAATAACATAGGCAAACCCATGTTTTACAAGTATCACTTTGGCAGCTGTGTGAAGGATGAATTGGAGAAGAGAGAGAACTGAGGCAGGAATAAGAAATAGAGGCCTATTAAATTAAGTTGGATCAGATATAATGTGGTCCTGGAGTAAATCAGTGACTGTGTGAATAGAAGCAACAGATGTAAAATTTTCAAAGAACAGAAGTTTGTAAACTGGATTTCTTGAATTGCTGGGTATATATGCTTTCTTAAGCACATTTGTGTACAAATACACAATCCATATCCATGTATATGTATGGATAAATACAGATATAAATGGGTATATAGAAATGTTATGTCTGAATAGATGACAGATAGATGGATAGACACACAGACAGATAGACAGATAGACATGAAGTCTTTCTTGTTTAGTAGGACTAATTAAGCAGATGTTCTGCAGACAATATCAAGAAAGAACATCAATATGAGTCTTTAGGATAGGTTTAACTGCAATGTTAAAGCTAATTTGAAAAAAGTACCATGACTTTGAATTTGACCCATGGTAATGATTCCAAGTACAGCTCCCTAAATAGTTTGGGGAAGGGTTTGAAGGATAAAGGACAAGCAAAAGTATGCTTTTAACAACAAATATTGATTCATGGAACTGGGTCTATAAAAACATAGCCACACTATTGGGAACAATATGACTTTATATATAAGAGGTGGTATAAAAAGATATATATGACTTTCTTTGGGAGGAGTAAAGATCATGAAATAAAAAAGAAAAAAGTGACAAACTTCAATTTATTTTTAAAAGTAGCTTCGATTCCTATATAGATAATTTTATCATTCTGATTGTAATAAAAATGACTTTTTCCTGCCTATTTTATAGTAAAATTCTAAGACACTCTTTATTTATTTATTTAACTGTAACATTACTTATGTCACTAAGCCTTTAGGCAAAAACCATGAGTGTGTATGAATGTGTGTATGTGTATGTTTTATAAATAAGTAATCATCCATTTCAAGATGATGCACAGTGAAATGGAATGCATTTTTCTCAACAGTGACACAAGAAAACAAAGGAAAACTGGAAAGTCTTTTTTTTTTTTCAAAATGGAAGGTAACTAAGAAGCTAGCATAGCTACAGACATAGATACTAAATCATTCTCATAAGAGATCATTTCCATTTCATCATTTAGTTTGTAGTTCATTGTAAGACCTCTTTTTGTCTTCCCACATAGATATCCCAGACTTCCTCAGAATGGACATTTTGAGACATCTGTCATCATCACATCAGGAACAAGCATAACAATGCTGCATTTCAATGTCTGTATGTAAATGTTTTGGGGAGAAACTATGTCACTCAGAGAAAATGGATATGCCATCTCTCAATTTGAAGTATTTGTGTTTAAGGAATTGGGGGGAGGGGAGACAGAGACAGAGAGAGAAACAATGAGTGAATGAATTGTTGCTTGAAATTGATAAAATTATACAAAACCAATAACTATCTCCTCCAGTGGAACCCATTGTTCAAAAATTTTTATAATTTTTTTGGTAATCTTATGTATCTTATATATTCACAATATTCAAAGAAGTGAATCATAGGCTTCATCAAACTGACAAATGGGTCCATAAAATAAAATAGGTTAACAACTCCTTACTGGTACTTACTTAGTGGCAAGAAACTGGAAATTGAGTGTATGCCTAACAGTTGGATAATGGCTGAATAAGTTATGGTATATGAATGTTATGGAATATTGTTGTTCTGTAAGAAAAATTCAGCAGGATGATTTCAAAAAGGCTTGGAGAGACTTACATGAACTGATGCTGAGTGAAATGAGCAGAATCAGGAGAACATTGTATACATCAACAAGAAGATTATATGATGATCAATTCTTATGTGGCTCCCTTCAACAATGAGATGATTCAGACCAGTTCCAATAGTCTTGTGATGAAGAAAGCCATTTACACCCAGAGAGAGGACTGTGGGAACTGAGTGTGGTTCACAGTATAGCATTTGCACACTTTTTGTTATTTTTTTGCTTGCATTCTCTTTCTCGTTTTTCCCTTTTTGATTTGATTTTTTCGTGCAGCAAGATAATTGTATAAATATGTATGCATATATTGAATTTAATATAGATTTCTACAATGTTTAACCTAAAAAACACTTCTGCTTACAATAAGAATACAGATAACAGTACCATGGGCCACAACAGCAATTTTGGTCAAGAAAGTCCCAAGGTTAGATCCCTAGTTAGAGTGAAAGGTATGGGATGATGAGAAGAGAAAAAGAAGAGCCTTGTCACATGTTCATAGAAATTAGAATCATTTCTCACAAAAGGACCTTTGTTCTTGGCCAGAAGATTCTGATTTAGCATGCTTTCACTTAAGCATTCTCCTTAGTGGTTGGATTAATAATAATGTAAGGCAATATAGTGTTTGTGAACTGACCTTCAAGTCAGAAAGACATAGATTCAAATTGTGCTTCTGATATTCATGAACTATATGACCATGATTAAGTTACCTGAATTTGGCAAAGCCTCAGAAAATTACTGCAGTCTGCATTGTGCATCAGTAGAAGAAGCTGCCATAAGTTTGAAATAACAAGTCCCTGACAAAGTGATAGAATTCTCTCAAAGTTCTGAGACTGGTTTTCCAAACCACAATACAGAGGCAGATTTATTTGTCAGAAAAACTACTTCTCCCTTAAGCATTCTAAGAATAATCCTAAGGAGCTTTCTAAGAATTGTTACTCACTAGCCTCCATAAAGTGAGTTCTTTTCCAATATCAAGCAACTAATTAATATCTATCTAATAATCAACGAGTCAATTAATATATTAGTTTTTACAAAAGGAAATTTACAGAGAAGGTAAATAAAGGACTGAAGTACAACAAATCTCCCTAAATAAGCACTATAATTCCCCTCTATATGCCCCCTCAGTAATGAGGGTCAATTACATCAAAATAGTTATAGTGAATAATTAAATATATTATATTTGTAAGTAATGTGTTTTCCATCACTGGAAGGAGAAAAATAGGACCTGAATAATCAACACTTAAAAATGCTAAGGAATGTTTTCTTTCAGAGTTTTAGTTGATAAACACTAATTATATTTTTGAATGAGACAGTCAGGAATTTTTTTTTTCAGTGAGATCACACATGATAAATAACAGACAGACTGAGATGTTTGAGGTAATGTATTTTTGGCTTTGAAATGTGTGTATTAGGGCAGTTACATGGGCCAGTGGATAAAGCACATATTTTGGAGTCAGGATAACCTGAGTTCAAATCCAGTCACACTTAATACTTACTATTTGTTTGACCCTAAGCAAGTCACTTTAATGCCTAAACAAAAAGCAAAAAAGAAAAGACATATGTGTATTATTCTGATTATAATTATGTAATAAGGAGACTGATCAATGGAGAATACATACTGTACTCTATCTACTGTCGATTTACTTGGAGGTTTTATTTGCCTGTTGACAAAAAATGTGTGATTAAGGTGCCCCTTCTATTTCAGGTTTAACTGAGTAAACTTTTGAATAGATGAGTTTGTTTGTTTGTTTTCCAGAACAGTAAGCAAGGCAAGAATAGCTACGATCCTTCTCCTTTTCAGGTAGTAAAGAGGCATTGGACTTCCCCACATTTTGGAAGTGTGACCATGAAATTATAGCATTTTCATTTTATTTTATTTTTTCAATTCTTACTTGATCTTAGGTGGGTATCAGATTAGAAACCAAGCCCGTTTCAATTTTCTGAGCCTTGAAAGGTTAGAAGAACTATATGAGCTTCAGCAACTTAAACTGTTAACAGAGTCTGCTTTTAGCTGAAACAACTTAGCTCTATGAGAAGTTTGGCTAGATGATTTTGAATAGTCAGCATTCTATTTGACCTGTCCCAGCATGAAGAAAGCAGAAATCGCTGTTAATTTTCCTAAAGTGACCTGATCTTGATATGAGAAAAGTGAATAGCCTTGTATAATCTAATCCATTAATTTCATTCAACAAATGTTTATGATTTTGTTATGTGGTTTTACAAATATGTAAGGCTACAATCTCTGTGCTCATGTAACTTTAAAGCTGATGGGATTTTAAAAAAACAAAGAAAAAAAGCGCTATAATATAGATATAGCATTTAATCTGAGCCTAAAAAAAGTTAAAATAATTTTAGATGTGCAGTGATTTTAGGACAAAAAGAGCCAATAAATGCAGACAGAAAAGCATCCAGGAGCTTGGGAATGATAAGTAGTACAGTTTGCCTGGACCACAGAATTCCAAAGAGGCAATACAATTTGATAGAAAGTACAATGGATTTAACTTTGAGAAATCCTACATTTGAATCCTATCTTGGCTACTCAATGCCTCTTTCTTCATCTGTAAAATGAGGGAATTGGATAAAGTATTATCCAAGTTTCCTTTCAGTTATAGGCCACATGGTTCTTTCCAGGGTAGTATTTGAAGATAAGGCTGAAAATTGAGATTGGGACAAAACCATGTAGTGCCATGTTGTGTAAGTATTGGAAATTCATTAATGTTCATTAGTGACCAAACATAGCAGTTTCCCAATTAAAACCCCCAGATTATGCTTTTTTTCTTGTAAACCCTCTTTTTTTAAATTATGCCCCTCTTTTAATTTCAATTCCCTACTTTTAGTTTTTCCCTTCCCCCTTTTATTTTTTTTTCCTTTTCCTTCCCCCATTTTAATGAGGCGGGAAATTTTTCAAAACAAATGAATTATTTTTCTTTGAGCCAACCTGAAGAAAGTAAGATTCACACAATTTCCTTCTCTAAATTTAGCTTATAATTTCCTTTCCTCTTTGTGGATATGGTTTTCTTTTATCCTCCTTCCCACCTTATTTTGAATTTTTCATATCTACTTTTTTTATGTTATATAATTGCAATAAATTATACATGACTTTTTGTATATTCACAGCAAAAATACAATTTAAGGTTATTTTTACCTTTTTGATCCTATTTGGCTTGTTTTAGATAAATTTTTGTTTATTCGTTTTTTTCAGATAAATTATTTTTTCATTAAAGTACTTTTTGGAAAAAATGTAGCATGGTAGTTTATTTTGGTTTTAAGTTCTTGTCCCTTTTTCAATATATTAGGTTGTTCCTTTAATGAGGAGCGGATTTGGGTATTAGGGCATGGTATTTAAATGGTTTTTTAAAATTTTTCCTTAATTGATAGTTTGAAATTTGGTACAAAACCCTGGGGTTTTTTTTGGGTTTTTTAAATTTTTTTTTTCTCCTTTTACCTTTGGTTTATTACTCTGGGTTCTTTATTCTTGTAAAATGTATCCTTTTTTTTTCATCATATTTTAGAAATCCAATAATCCTCAAACCCAACCAACCCAAATTTAAAAACATGGTTTTTTCAGTTTTCTTTTTGTTTTGGATATTCCTTCTCAAGAATCATTAGATTGAGTTCTACTTTTTTTTTTATTTTTTTAATTTTTAATAGTTTTATTTAAAGGATATAATGGGTAATTTACAGCATTAACAATTGCCAAACCTCTTGTTCCAATTTTTTACCCCCCCACCCTCCCTAAATTCAGGTGACCAGTGATAAAATATATTAAAATAAAATTAGATAAAATAAGTATACAAAAAACATTATTTTGCTGTACAAAAGAATAGACTCAAATTATTTACAATTAGCTTTGAAGGAAATAAAAATGCAGGTGGGATAAATTAGGGTTGGAATTCAATGTAATGGTTTTAGTCATCTCCCCAGAGTTCTTTTTTCGGGATAGTAGTTCATTATTACTGCTCCATTGAAATGATTTGGTTGATTCGTTGTGGGGATGGCCTGTCCATCAGAATGGTCATCATTAGTATTGTTGAAGTATATAATGATCTCCTGGTCCTGCCATTTCCTCGCATAGTTCGTAAGTCTCCAGGCCTTTCTGAAACCATCCTTTTTTTCTTAAAACAGTAATTTCATAATTTTATACCACAATTTATTCAGCCATTTAACTGTGGACATCCATTTCAGTTTCAGTTTTAAACTAAAAAGGGCTCCACAAAATTCGTGCACATACAGGTCCCTTTCCCTTCTTTATAATTCTTTGGGATATAATCCCAGTATAACACTTGAATCAAAGGTACAAGTTTATAACTTTTTTGGAAAGTCAAACTACTCTCAAAATGGTTGGATTCGTTCCAACCCACCAACAATGAATCAATGTCCCAGTTTTTCCCATCCCCCAACAATCATCATTTTTTCCTTACTTAGCCAATCACAGGTGTTAGGGTATCAGGTTGTCTTAATTTGCATTTCTTGATTAATAATGACTTGGAGACTTTTCATATGACTGAAATAGTTTCAATTTCTTCATCTAGTTTCTTTTATCCGACCATTTTCAATTGGAGAATGGCTTGATTTTTTTAAATTAGGTTAATTCTTTATATATTTTGGAAAAGGGTTTATCAGAACTTTACAAAATATTTTTTTTTTGCTTCCTTCTAATCTTGTTCCATTGTTTGTTTTAAAAACTTTTCAGTTTGGTATAATAAATTTTCTATTTTGTGATCAGTATTGTTCTAGTTCTCTTGTTAAAAGATTCCCCTTCCACAGGTCTGAGGGAACTTCCTTGTTCCTCTAATTTATTAATAATTTATTTTTATCCTAGGTCATGAACCCATTTTTGACCTTATCTTGGTGAGTTTGTATGGATAATGCCTGTTTCCCTATTGGTTTCCAATTTTCCAAATTTTTTATCAAACAGTAATTCTTATCCCAAAAGGGGATCTTTGGGTTTTCAAAGACTAGGTTTATATTTTTGACTGTTTATCCCTGAACCTTAATCTATTCCACTGATCAACTAATCTATTCCTTAAATCCAAATAGTTTTTGGTAACTGCTGTTTTAAAATATAATTTTGATCTGAAGCAACCATCATTTGATTTTTTTCATTAATTTTGAAATTTTGACCTTTGTTTTCCATATGAACTTTTTTTATTTTTCAGGTCATTAAATAGTTTTTGGAGTTGATTGATGCCTAAATAAATGATTAGTTTATAATATTTCATCTTTATTATTTTCTCGCCCATCCAAAAGGCATTTAATATTTTTCAATTGGTTGATCAGACTTAATTTGTGTGAAAAGTGGTCTGTAATTTTGTCATAAAGTTTCTGATTCCTTGGAAAGATTCCCTAAATATTTTATAATTTATCAGTAGTTACTTTAAATGATTTTTCTTTGTAATCTGACTTTGGTTTTTTTGTGATATATAAGATGTGATGACTTATGGGGTTTTTTTTAAACCACTTTCCTAAAGTTGTGGATTTTTCTTAACTTTTTTGAGAATTCTGGGGTTTCTAATATAATCATGCATCCAAAAGGTGATAATTTGGCTTCCTCATTGCCTATTCTTATTCCTTTAATCTTTTCAGCTCTTTTGCTAAGCTGGGTTTCTAATAATATTAAATAGTAATGGTGATTTGGGAACCTTGTTTCCTCCGATCTTATTGGGAATGGTTGAGTTTTCCCATTAATTGCTTACTGATGGTTTTAAATAGATGCTGATTATTTTAAAAAAGTCCATTTTCCTAACTCCAATGTTTTTTAATAGGTATGTTGGATTTACAAATGCTTTTCTCCATCTATTGAGATGATCATATGGTTTTGTTAATTTGGTTATTGAATTTAGTTATTTGATAGTTTTCTAATATTAAAGCCCTTTTCCCTGGTATAAACCTACTTGATCATAGTGTTTATTTAGATGATTTTCTTGTCTTTTGCTAATTCTTATTTAAGATTTTTACCAATATTATTAGGAATTTCTATAATTTTCTTTCTCTGTCTTCAGCCTACCTGGTTTGGTATCATACCTTCGGTCATAGAAGGAATTTGTGGACCCTTCATTCCCTATTTTATCAAATAATTTATAGCATTGGGGCCAATTGTTTTTAAAGGGTAAAATTATTAAATATTGGTTGGGGTTTTTTTTTAGGAGTTTTTAATTGTGTTTTACTTTTTCTTTAGTTGGGAAGTTTTTTTTTGGAGGTAGCTATTTCCTTGGGGTTATAAATTTAGGATAAAAGTTGGAAAATTTTTATTTCTTTTCCTTTCTTGGTGGGTTTCCCTTTCTTTTGATATAATTTATTTTCCCTTTTTTTAATAGATTTCAAAAAATTTTTTTTGGCTTTTTTCATAAACCAACTTTGTTTTATTAATTAGTTTGTTTTTTTATTTCAATTTTTTAATTTCTTTTTTAATTTTGAATTTCAATTAAGTATTTGATTGGGGGTTTTTAATTTGGTTTTTTTAGTTTTTTTAGTTTGGTAATTCTTAATTTTTTTCTTGTTTTTTTGAAGCCTTGGGGAAAAACTTTTTATTTTGGCTGATTTTTTGTATGATGTTTTTGCATTTTCTTTTTATTTTGATTTAAAAATAAATTATTTTTGTGGGTTTAATTTTTTTGGTTTTTCCCCTAACTTTTTGGAATGATTTTTAGCCATGTTGAAAAAATTTTTTCTGTTTTGGGATTTAATTTTAGGGCTTTTGTCCTTTTGTCTTTTGAATGGTTCCATGAATGTGGGGAAGATTTTTTTTTTATTTTTAATTTTTCAAAGATCCAATATACCTTTTTCTAATTTCTTTTCTTTTTAAATTTTTTTTTTTGTTTTTGTTTTGATTTGTTTTCTGATGCAAGTTTGGATTCCATTTGTTTTGTTGTTTTTTTCTTTGCAACTCTCTTAACCTCCTTTGGAAGTTGGGTGCCTACCCTTGGGCTTATTTTAATTTGGTTTTGTTTATTTTTGTGGAGAAGTTTTCTTATTTTTTAATTAACTTTTTTTTGTTGATTGAGTGGATGGCCCCTTTTTTTGATTACCTGAAGATTAGATTTTGTCATTTTTTTTTATTTTCTTTTGTGTTTTTGTAAAAAAATATTGTAGGGTTTGGCTTTATGTTGCTATTGTCTTTTGTGGGGAGTTCAATTACATTTACTTGGTTTAAATTGTGTTTTCCTTTGTTTCCCCAGATTGTCTTTTTTTTTCTTGTTTTTTTTTTCCCCCTTTTTAAAATTATGGCCCTTTTTAGATTTATTTTTATAATTCCCTTTTTTGGGTTTTTTTTTTTTTTTTTTTTTTTCCTTTTTCTCCCCGTTTTTGGGGGCGGGTTTTCTCTAAAACAAATGTAATTTTTTTTCTTTGAGCCCTTGGGGAGTGTTAACAATGTTTTCCCCTTCTAAATTCCCTAGATGGGTGGTTTCCTTGTTTTGTGGGTGTGGTTTTTTTTTTATTTTTTTATTTTTCCCTTTTCCATATTTTTTTTTATTTATATAGTACAACAAATTTCTGTATTTTTTTTTTTACAAAAATCAATTCTTTTTTTTTTCCTTTTTGATTTTGGGGTTTTTTTAAGGGTAAAATTTTTTGTTTTTTTTTTTTTAGAAAAAATAAATTCTTTGTTTTCTTAATTTCCCCCTTTGGAAAAAAGCTCGTGGGTGTTTTTTTGGCCCATTAAGTTCTTGTGCTTTAGAATTTTTCCAGGCCCTTTTTTTTTGTAGGGAGTCTTGGTTTTTTGGGCCCTCGGTATTTAAATGGTTTTGGCTGTTTGAAAATTTTTTTTAATCCCATGGTTCTGAAAATTTTGAAATTTTTTTCAAGGGTTTTTTTTTTGGTTTCTTTCGGGGTTAGTGGGTTTTTCAATCCTTTTAATTCTGTTCTATTACATTGGGGTTTTTTGTGGGTTTTTGTAAAATAATTCTAGGCTTTTTTTTTTTTATAAGTTTTAGAAGTCAAATCCTCAGTTATTCTTAGATTTTTTCCCAAGTTGTTTTTTTAAAGATAATTAGGGGTTTTTCAGTTTGTTTTTTGTTTTGTGCATTTTGTGTCTAGTCATTGTTTAATTGTTAGTTCTAATTTTTAAAAATTATTTTTCTTCTGCTTTTTTACTTCTTTCTGTTTGTCAATTGGTTTTTGTGTTTGTTTTTTGGTCTGTGGAATTTTTTCCATTTTCCCTAATTTTTTTGTAATTATTTTTTTTTCGATCTATTTCTTGGTTTCTTTTTTGTTTTTAATTAGGATCCTTTTTTGCGGTTCTTTGTTTTTAATTCATAAATCCTTTTTTCTAGTGAATTTTTTTTTTTGTTCCTTCTTACTTTTGGGTTTTTTTTTTCCAATTCGTTTTGGGAGTTTTTTTTCTCTTGTAAGGTTTTTTCCTTTTTTCCCCATTTTATTTCTTTTTTTGGGTTTTTTTTTCTCTTCTTTAGGAGTTATTAAAGAGGACTTGATGCTTTTGTGTTTGAGGTTTTTGGTTTGTGATGCTTTTTTCTGAATAGAAGTGTGATTTTTTTATTTTTTTATGTTTTAAAGTTTAGGGTGTTCCTGGCAAGGGGTTAAGCTTTCTGCAGAGAGGGAAAGATGTAAAGTTTCTGTAGGGTATGGGAGTGCTCTGGGGGGGTTTTCCCTTCCCCAACAGGAAGTGGATTCAGCATGGCCCGAGCTTAAACTGGGGTAGTGCGGTGGTTACGTTGCCCTCGGCTGGGGTGGGAAAGGCCACGCCCAGGCGGGCCTCGGGGACGGGTTTGGCACTGACTGCAAACCAGAATCCCAAATCTGGGTGTCTCTGCCCATGGAAACGCCCTGGAAAAGCTCATGGCCCCAAGCCCCCCACTGGCCAGTTGGAGGCTAACCTGGCTTTCCTCCTGGTGGGATCACAACTGCCCCAAGGAAAAGCCCTGCTGGGGTTGGGGCTTGGGGCTTTGCTGAGATCTTGCCTTACCCTTGGTTTTGAGCCTCCTGGAAATTTT